>NC_142873.1:133170757-133473787 GCF_051225735.1 Oryctolagus cuniculus
ACTTCCCATTTTCTTTGGCCCCTGGTCCATATAGGTTAATGGTAAGTTAATCTCTACCTGGCTATCTTAACAACTGCACTTCATGGTGGTACAGTTTTATTTTCTGAAAGGTAAACACAAGCTGGTCTTCGCCTTTCTCTTTCAGCTTTCCTTAAGTCTCGGCGTTCAGAAAAGGCATACATGTCACTCTTCCACCACCAGGCTCTCTGCTCAGGCTACAAGCCCTGGATCAAGTTACACCATCGTCCAGAGACTGGCGGTGCAATCCCAGCCCTCAAGTCACATGGCGCACGTCTCGAGATTTAAATACCGGCTACGGTCCCACTGCGCGTGTGCGGAAGTAACTCTCCTCCTACAGGTCCCAGGCTCTTCCGGGGTGTAAAATAACCACCCGAAACTACATTTCCCATGAGGCCTGTGGAGCTCGCTTCCGGAAGGCATCCGCCGCGTTCTCTTCCTGAGGAGATGGTTGGTAGTTCTGCGGCGGGTCTCAGAATATGTGCTCGTTTTAAAAAGGGAAGTGTATGCATCATTTTCATTTAAAAAGAGAGACATCACTAAAAAAAAAAAAAAAAAAAAAAAAACACTGGAGAGTCAGAGTCAGCAGCATGCTAGAATAATTGAGTATGGTTGCATCGGCGAAGTTTAGGGAGATGAAGAGGCCCCAACAACTAAGGGCCTGAGAAGGAAGATGAAATATTAGGAGAGCTTGAATCCACAAAACCAGAGGAGGAAAACGTGTCAATAGGAGTAAATGGTCTACTGTGTCAAGTGCTGCTGATAGGTCAAGTGAGATGAACATAAAGAACTGACGTTGCAGTTAGTTATATCTAGGTCACAAGTGTTTGTGGAAACGTGCCATTTATTGGAGTGGCTGAAGTTTGATAAAACCTGTGAGAGTTTTGGAGCTGGCACTGTGGCACAGCAAGTTAATCTTCCACTGCTTTCCCAGGCCATGGCAGGGAGCTGGACCGGAAGAGGAGCAGCCGGGACTCGAACCCGCGCCCACAAGGGATGCCGGCGCTGCCGGCGCTGCAGGTGGCAGTTTTACCTGCTATGCCACAGCACTGGCCACATAGTTTCAGTTTCTTTTTTAAGATTTACTTATTTGAGGCCGGCCGCAGCTCACTTGGCTAATCCTCCACCTGAGGCACCGGCACCCCGGGTTCTAGTCCCGGTTGGGGCACCAGATTCTGTCCTGGTTGCTCCTCTTCCAGTCCAGCTCTCTGCTGTGGCCTGGGAGTGCAGTGGAGGATGGCCCAAGTACTTGGGCCCTGCACCCTCATGGGAGACCAGGAGGAAGCACCTGGCTTCTGGCTTCGGATCGGTGCAGTGCGCCGGCTGTAGTGGCCGTTTGGGGGGTGAACCATCGGATGGAAGACCTTTCTCTCTGTCTCTCTCTCTCACTGTCTAACTATGCCTGTCAAAAAAAAAATTTTTATTTATTTGAAAGGTGGAGCCACAGAGAGGGAGAGGTAAATACAGACAGATCTTCCATCCTCTGGTTCGCTCCCCAAGTGGCCAAGACTGCAGACTGGGAAGTCCAAGGTCAAAGTGCCGCTGAAGCGGCTGGTCAGGGCCTGTTTTTCCGTATATGAATAGCGCTTTCCCATTGTAACCTCACATGCTAGCAGGAGCAAATAAGCTCCTTTGGGCATGTTTTTATAAGGTCACCAATCCTATTCATGAGGGCGCCCCCTTGTGACCTAATCACATCCCAAAGGCTCATCTCTTAATACCATCATCTTTGGGATTTGGATTTCAATACAGTAATCCGGGGGTGGGGGGAACACAAACATTTAGTCTTTAAGAGTCCTTCTGAGGCAACCCCAACTACAAATTTCTCATTGTGTGAGAAATCATAAAGTGACAACTAGAAAATGTTAGATTTTAAATAAGACTAAAATGTGGACTAGATCTCAGGAATTTACTGAATTCTGACAGTGTTGCCAGCTGACTCTTTTTCTTTCTTATTAAATCTTCTAATATTACTAACATGCCACAGAACCCTTAGCAAATTCTTTTCTTGAAAACTGTTAGCTTAAGTAATGCTGTTTATCCCACAAAGTGCAGTATATTATGCCTCCAATTGAATTCCAAGTTTCTTAAGGCCTATAAAAGTACCCAGTATGGTGGTGGGTGTGTAGCTCAGTGGTCAAGTCGCTGCTTAGGACGTCTGCATCCCATTATCCCATTACCAGAGTGGCTGGTTCAAGCCCTGGTTTCTCTGCTCCAATCCAGCTTCCTGTTCATGCACACCCTGGCAGGTGGCTTGAATACTAGAAACCCTGTCATCCATTAAGAGACTCAGATGGAGTTCTGCTTTGGCCTGACCCAGCCTCACTTTTGCAGGTACTTAGGAATTGAATCATCAGATAGGAGATGTCTACATCTCTGCCTTTCAAATAAAATGAAATTCAATAAATAAAAATTTTTTCAAAATATTGAGGATTTTAGGGGTAGGCGCTGTGGTGTGATGGGTAAAGCCGCTGCCTGCAGTGCTGGCATCCTATATGGGCATTCATTCAAGTCCCGGCTGCTCCACTTCCGATCCAGCTCTCTGCTATGGCCTGGAAAAGCAGTGGAAAATGGCCCAAGTGCTTGGGCCCCTGCACCCACGTGGGACACCTAGAAGAAGCTCCTGGCTCTGGGCTTCAGATCGGCACAGCCCTGGCCGTTGCAGCCAACTGGGGAGTGAACCAGCGGATGGGAGACCTCTTTCTCTTTCTCTGCCTCTCCTCTCTGTAACTCTGCCTTATATATAAATAAATCTTTTTAAAAATATAAAGGATTATATATATGTGTGTGTATATATATACATAGTGGTTTAATAGTAAGAAAAACTTTATAGCATAATGGTTAAGAGCCAGACATATCTAGGCTAAAGTCTACCACTTACAAACCTTGGGAAAGTTATATAACCTTACTGAATTCCCTCACTGGGGACAACAAATACACAGATCAACCATATAAAGTGCTTAGATGGGGCTGGTGCTGTGGCACAGTGGGTTAATGCCCTGGTCTGAAGTGCCAGCGTCCCAAATGGGTGCCGGTTTAAGACTTGGGTGCTCCACTTCCGATCCAACTCTCTGCTATGGCCTGGGAAAGCAGTAGAAGATGGCTCAAGTCCTTGGGCCCCTGCAGCCATGTGGGAGACCCGGAAGAAGCTCCTGGCTCCTGGCTCTTGATTGGCACAGCTCTGGCCGTTATGGCCAACTGGGAGTGAACCAGCGGAGGGAAAACCCCTCTCTCTCTGCCTCTCCTCTCTCTGTGTAACTCTAACTTTCAAATAAATAAATAAATATTTTTTAAAAAAGTGCTTAGAACAATGCCTGACATATAACAGCCACTTAGTCAATGGGCAGGGTTATCACAAGATTCCGTGTCTGTAAGAATATGTGGATCTCATAGAAGTAACTCATTGTGTCTTCCATAGACGTCCAGGCTTTACCAGCTCGTATATAACTTAGAGCCACACTAACAACATCTTCCATGTTCTCCTGGCTCTTAACCTTACACTTCATGCAGAAACTTCCCCTCTGCCAACTGCTCTCCCCATCCACCTACTCTGGAAGTTCTCCAATAGTGTCTTCATAAGTAAGTCCTTACCTCCCAGCTGGTGTCCATACAATTCTGCACTCTGACAGCTTCTCTACTACCTTTCTATTTTGCTTTAAATGTATGTTATTTTTCACTTTACAAAAAGGGTATCATATTATATGTACTCTTTTGGGACTTTCATTTAAGAGACAGAGATAGTAAGAAGAGACAAATGGAGAAGATTCCCATCTACTGGTTCACTCCTCAAATGCTCACAATGGCTGGGACTGGGCCAAGCTGAAGCTGGGAGCCATGAACTCAATCCACATCTCCCACATGGGCGGGAGGAACCCAATTACTTGAGCCATCAACACTGCCACCCAGGATCTCCATGGTAGGAAGTTGGAATCAGAAGCCAGAGCTGGGTATCAAACCTGGGCATTCCGATGTGGGATGCAGGTGTCTTCACTAATGTCTTAACCACTAGGCCAAGTGCCCACCCTGGGACTTACTTTTTTCACTAATATTGTGCTAAGATTGATGCATATTGTTGTATATCATTATAGATCATCTGGCTGTTACACCACATCATACACCCTTTTGATGATGGGCATCTGAATAATTTCTAGGTTTTTATTTTGTAAAAGCACTACAAAGTGATACAGGCATCGTGGCACAGGGGGTTAAGCCACTGCTTGGGACATCCACATCCCACACTGGAGTGCCTGGGAGGGAGTCCTGCCTCCACTTGTGATTCAGCTTCCATTAATGTGCCTGGGAGGCAGCAGATAATGGCCAAAGTACTTGGGTTCCTGCCACTCACATCAAGACCAGAATGGAGCTCCTGGCTTCAGCCTGGCCCAGCCATGACTATTGCAGGCATTTGAGGAGTAAACAAGTGGATGGAAGATCTCTGTCTCTGCCTTTCAAAAATAATATTCAATTTTTCAAAAGTGCTGCAAAGTCTATCCTTGTTAATATTTTCTGATGTACACATATAAATTTTTAGCATATACTTAGGAGTGTTATTGGATTTTACAATGTGTTAATATTACATGGTACCTCATGAATTGTATTTTTCATACCTAATTTTTTTTAAGATTTATTTATTTGAAAGGCAGAGTTCAGAGAGAGAGAGAGAGAGAATCTTCCATCCACTGGTTTACTCCCTAAATGACCACAACAGCCAGAGCTGGGATGGTCCATAGTCAGGAGCCAGGAGTCAGGAGCCAGGAGCTTCTTCCATTTCTCCCAGGTGGTTGCAGGGGCCCAAGCACTTGGGCCATCTTCCACTGCTTTCCCAAGGGCATTAGCAGGGGGCTGGATCAGAAGTGGAGCAGCTGGGTTTTGAAGCAGTATCCAGATGGGATGCTGATATTGCAGGTGGCAGCTTTACGTTACACCACAATGCTGGCACCTTTATCTAATATGTTGACTTTTTATGACTTCCTATTCCTACTTTATATTCCTACCTCTGAGAATATTTATTGTATTTTAAATTATTGGCCTGCCATTATACTAATTGTGCTTCAGAAATATGTTTAGGTTTTTTTGTTTTTTGTTTTTTTGTTTTGTTTTGTTTTTGACAGGCAGAGTTAGACAGTGAGAGAGAGAGACAGAGAGAAAGGTCTTTGTTCTGTTGGTTCACCCTCCAAATGGCCGCTACAGCCAGCGTGCTGAGCCAATCCGAAGTCAGGAGCCAGGTGCTTCCTCCTGGTCTCCCATGAGGGTGCAGGGCCCAAGCACTTGGGCCATCCTCCACTGTCTTCCTGGGCCACAGCAGAGAGCTATACTGGAAGAGGAGCAACCGGGACAGAATCCGGTGCCCCAACCGGGCCTAGAACCTGAGGTGCTGGTGCCACAGGCGCAGGATTAGCCTAGTGAGCCACAGCACCGGCCTGTTTAGGTATGTTTTTAAAGGCTTGAAATAACATCCACCCAACTATGTATAGTTGATGATCAAGATCATGCAAAAAAAAAAAAAATCAGTTCAATTGTCCTGACAGTGTTTCATTTTATTATATAAATGTAGACAGAAAATAAGAAAAACTTTTTTTCTTGAGTGAGAAAAATAGGGAAGACTTATCAGGAGCTGGAGACTTTTCTTAGGAAAATGACATTTGCTGGAAGATACCTTTGCTCTAGCCATGATGAGCATCCACCTTCTGGTAACCCACAGCAAAGCTCCATGGGTAACCCTGTATCTCTCCCACTCATCCCTGAGCATTGCTCCTGGACTTGGATGTGGCTAGAGGCTGCAGAAATATAAAAACCAAAATAAGAACATGATCTCCATGAAAGCAAAGCTTAGAGATGGGTCCTCTTTTACTGAGGTATATTAGGAGTTCCAGAAAGATCAACATTTCTGAAAGCATACCTTCTATTTATTTGACTTTTTAGGCTGGGGCTCCAGTGTGGAACTTAGCACCCCACCGCCCTTTCTCCACTTGCAAATGTCTGTATAGCTGCACGTCCGGCACTTCCAAGCCTCTTCTATGTCAACTCCTCGAGGCTCTCGGAGGCCCTTCCAGTAGGCCATATAATGCTGCACCTTGCCTTTCACCTCTTCCTCTTCAAAGGCTACAATTTCTGTACCCAGTAGAGTGGCACTCTCTTGGTGAATATACTCAATCTTCAGAATATCGATGACTGGAAGGTCTGACATAGTGAGAGATAAGAACACCAGTTCCATGAGGTCACCCAAAGACTTCACAGTGAAGCCTCCCCGCCGGGCATGGCTCAGCACTGAAGGCCCCAGTGCCTTGTCTGGACACAATTTTGTGTGGTGGATGAGACTTGCAGGGGTCACTTTCCCTTGTACCATGGCATCAAAGATATATTTGTATAGGCTGACTTGAAAACAGTCTTTCTTTTTCTGAGCTTCTAGAGGGAGCAGAGGGCGCCTGCGTGTCTTGAGCTCCGCCAGCTCCAGTTCCCCCTTGGCTGTATAGTGCAGCTCATCAATCACTCCAACAAGAAGCACACCCTCCACTTCCCCAAACACTGGAAACTCTCTGATGCGGCCTTCTGACTGCAGGGTAGGAATCATTGATAGCATATTCAGAAACTTAATTGCCCAGGCATCTTCTTTACTGGCGACAGGGATGGTCACAAGATCGTGAAGTTCTAATTCTCTAGCTAGATGGATGCTGGCCCCAGTATCTAAAACAGCTGCCTTCTCAGGTGTCACAAGGTCAGGAAGCTCCTTTCCGTGTGCCATTTGCAGCTCACACCAGTTCTGAGCAGACAGGTCAGTGACATACAAATATTGAAGGTGGAATCTCTGCATGGGTGATGAGATATCCAATCCTCTTCCGCAGTTCTGTAAGCTTCTGGGCTTGCCATCCTTCCCAGGGAGTTCAGAAGATGGGCCAGGCTTGCCAGGTGAAGCACTTGACTCTTGGGCATCTTCCAGTTCTAGAAACTCCACAAGCTCCGAGTCACTCAAGTCTGAGAACCCTGATGCTTCAGCTGATCCGGTCTCCTCTTCCCCAGTCTCTGACATGGCACAGCTCTGGACTGGGCAAGGAAGGCCCTGCATAGCATGTTAAAGAAATGCACGGAACAAATAACAAGTAAAAAACTCCTCAGAAGCATTTTAAATTCTAGTGAGATAAAAAGAATGATGGCAAATTATTTATGTATAATCTTTGAAGAAGCCTATTTATTTATGATCAATTAGTAATGCCTTAGAGTTGTAGTACAGACTATACAATAAATCTCCTTGTATTATCGACATATGTTCACTTCGCAGAGTTTTTTAAGTGGGAAATGGTTTTATTCCTCAATCTTCTACTAGCATTGTGTGTAATTCTAAACAAATCACCTTCCTTGGTCTCAATTTCTTTAAATTTAGGAGATTTCAGGTTTGCCTTTTTACTTCCAAACACTACTTACAACATTATTTCTTTATTTTTAGGTGAGCATATATCTGTAAAAATGTTGAAGCAATGGGCCGGCAACGCAGCTCAATAGGCTAATCCTCCACCTGCGGCACTGGCACCCCAGGTTCTAGTCCTAGTCAAGGCGCCAGATTCTGTCCCGGTCGCTCCTCTTCCTGTCCAGCTCTCTGCTGTGGCCCGTGGGTGCAGTGGAGGATGGCCCAAGTCCCTGGGCCCTGCACTCGCATGGGAAACCAGGAGGAAGCACCTGGCTCCTAGCTTTGGATCAGCATGCCAGCCACAGCAGCCATTGGGGGGTGAACCAATGGGAAAAAAAAGGAAGACCTTTCTCTCTGTCTCTCTCTCTCTCACTGTCCACTCTGCCTGTCAAAAAAAAAAAAAAATGTTGAAGCAATGTTTGACAGTTTACCATGGACCACTTCTACAATCTTTTTTTATACAAAGTCCTTGACTAGGGAAATAAATCTCAGTTACAGACTGTGCCTTGAGAGAAATCAGCTCCACAATGACTGCTTTTAAATGCAGTTCTCAGGAACATAGTATGGCAAAAAAAGAAAAGACAAAGATCAACTATAGAGAAATACAAATAAATGTACTCCTACACAAAATAGCCCATGAAGTAATGAGAGGATGTTCACAACAACATGTGGAAATCACTATCTTTTTAATACTTGAGATATATTAAGGAAAGGCCAGGATAAAAAGCTCTTGGTGGGTTTTAATTTATCTTTACTCCTTACAGACTATAAATTATTCTCTTAAAATTATAAGAATTGGTGTTTGCCATTAAACTGGTATTTCTCATACAGTTTATTTCCTTTCTATACAAGAACTTAACTCAGAATGGAATATATCTGTCTGAAAACGCTGTTAAAAACCTAAAATTTGGAACAGACTATTAGCCTAGTGGCTAAACACCTGTGTCCATTCTACACTAGCGCACCTGTATTCAATGCCCCCTGCTCTGGTTCTGACTCCAGATTCCTGCTAATGTGGACCCTAGGAAGCAGCAATAATGGCTTAAGTAATTGGGTTCCTGACACCTCTGTGGGAAGGCCTGGCTTGCATTCTGGCTCCTGGCTTCAGCCCTGGCCACTGAACCACCAGATGGGGGTGCACTTTCTCACTAGGTCACTCTCCCTCTCTCTGATTCTCAAAAATTTTAACCCAAAGTTTATTGCTGTAAGTAACAGCAAATACTTGTTGTGTCTTTACTGTATACTGGACATTGAGCCAAGTGCTTTACACCTAATATCTCACTACTTTTTTCTGTGAAAAATTTCAAACATAGAAGCAGAAAGAACACAACAATGAATACTCATATGTACCAGGAAGACAAACAACTGTTGACAGTTGGCTGTACAAAAGATCTTTAAAAAAAAAAAACAAAACACAAAAATTTCACATATGTTTTGATTACATCTTTACAGAATATTTTTGAAGGTTTTTCATATTTGCTTCTTGTGTGTGCATATTTTTTGGCTGAACTAAAGTAAATTACAGACATTATAACAGTTCACATCTAAATGCTTCAGCATATATTTCCAAATGGCATTCTCCTACATCTCCTACATAAATGCAATACTATTATCACATCTAACAAAATCAATAATTTCCCAATACCCTAGTCCATAGTTAGGTTTCTCCAACTATTTTAAACATGTCTCGGATAGGTTTTCTTTTCTTTTCCTTTTTTTTTTTTTTTTTTTTTTTTTGACAGGCAGAATTAGACAGAGAGAGATAGACAGAGACAGAGAGAAAGGTCTTTGTTCTGTTGGTTCACCCCCCAAATGGCTGCTACAGCCGGCGCACTGCACCGATCCGAAGCCAGAAGCCAGGCGCTTCCTCCTGGTATCCCAAGTGGGTGCAGGGCCCAAGCACTTGGGCCATCCTCCACTGTCTTCCTGGGCCACAGCAGAGAGCTGGCCTGGAAGAGGAGCAACCAGGACAGATTCTGGTGCCCCAACCGGGACTAGAACCCGGGGTGCTGGGGCCGCAGGCGGAGGATTAGCCAAGTGAGCCGCAGTGCCGGCCCTCAGATAGGTTTTCTTTAAACCAGCAAAGACCACTCATCATGTTTGTTAGTTGTTCTCTCACAAGTATTTTTAATCTCAAGAAACAAGGCAACTTATGACAATACTTTTTTAGGGGGGAAAAAGATTTATTTATTTATTTATTTATTTATTTGAAAACCAGAGTTACAGAGAGAGAGAAGTGTCTTCCATCCACTATTTCACTCCCTAAATGGCTGCAATGGCTGGAGCTGGGCCAATCTGAAGCCAGGAGCCAGGAGCTTCTTCCAGGTCTCCTATACGGGGGCAGGGACTCAAGGACTTGGACCATCTTCTACTGCTTTCCCAGGCACATTAGCAGGCAACTGGATCAGTAGCAGAGCAGCTGGGACTCAAACTGGCACCCATATTGGATGCCAGCTCTGCAGACAGCGGTTTTACCCACTAAGCCACAGCGCTGGCCCCTGACAATATTCTTCTTTAAGCCTTCCTCCTAACCTCCCATATCTAATTTTGCATAGACAAAAACAAGGCATAACCAGTCAAATAATAGTAGTTTGTGACTTTGAGAGGAGAAATATAAAAAAAAGTGACACATAATACAACCTGACGGAGGTTAAGTATGAGCCTCCTTGCTCTTCTAATAAGGAATAAACTACCTGTATCAAAGTTTGAGAGCTGATATCCTGAGAAGGTCATTAATATTTAGTTATGTTTGTGCTTAACTAATTTTTAAATAGTTTAAATGTCAGGGGGCGGTGCTGTGAGACAGTGGGTAAAGGGCATCCACCTGCAGTGCTGGCATCTTATATGGGCACTGGTTCAAATCCTGGCTGTCCACTTCCAATCCAGCTCTCTGCTATGGCCTGAGAAAGCAGTGGAACATGTCCCAGGTCCTTAGGCCCCTGCACCAGCATGGGAGACCTGGAAGAAGCTCCTGGCTCCTGGCTTTGGATCAGTGCAGCTCTGACCATTGCAGCCAATTAGAGAGTGAACCAGCAGATGGAAGACCTTTCTCTCTCTAACTGCCTCTGCCTCTCTATAACTCTTTCAAATAAATAAATAAACCTCTAAAAAATAGTTTAAATGTCACTAATGAAAAAAAAGCATAGAAGTTATTTACAATGAGAAAAAGGAATATTACACTAAGATTTTTGCTTGTATCCTAAAGTTACTGCTTTAGGGGCTGGTGCCGTGGCAGAGTGGGCTAAGCCTCCACCTCCACCTAAGGTGCCAGCATCCCATATGGGCACCAGTTCGAGTCCCGGCACATCTGAAGTGCTCAGCTCTATGTGACTCATGGGTGCATAATAAGGCACAGAGAACATTTTCCTGATCACAGGACATTCTGTTGGACAGCACTGATAGACTATTTCATGTATATGCATTAACCCCCAAAGAAGAGTAAGCTCTGAAAGATAAAGACATTTTTCCTTGTTTTACACACAACATGGAGAACAAGGTCATCCTCAATGGGAAAGGGAATCGTCCTGTGTAGAGGATGCAAGAGGCAGAGGCATTTCCGTGGAATTAGTCACATAAAAGAAGAAAACGATACCCTAGGGATGGATGATTTAATCTCAGATGTGTAGCCTGGACTTTCCTATGCAGAAAAATACCCAGGAGAGAACATGATGCAGTGCACTGTGTCCCAAAATGCAGTCTGTACGTCTTTGATACCTGAGATGATTTCACACAGTGCACGTAACATTCTTAGATGCCCTTAGAATAACTATAACAGAGCACCCATCCAATGCCTAATTTCACAGATAATTTTCTTAAGACACGTTTGGCTTTTTTTAAAAAAATATATAGGTAAAAAATATGAGAATAACAATATAGGTCTTACATTAGTATGGCAAAAATTGTTATGTGGCAAGTAAGTGAGATGTCTGGGACACCCAGCACAGAGCCAGGAATGGCCCATGGATCCTGATTCTGAAGGCGACCCCAGCAGTTCAGGAGTGTTTAGTCGTATGCCACTTGGCTGCTGAGAAATCTGAGATCCGGTTTTAGTGTTCCTGAAGTTCCTGACACATCCTTAAAGTGAGAAGACCCCTTGGAGCCCAGCTCAGCTCTCTAACCACTGCAGGATAAGACACAGCACCCATATCAGTAGTCAGGGAATGGGGGTCTCCCCCCGTTTCCCGGGGAAGAGAGGGCATAGCGCGTCCCCTCTAACCTTTGGGAGAGCAGAAACTCCGCACCTGGAACTTAGCTGGTCTTCCTCATCATGGGAAGGGCAGCATAATGAAATGACAAGGCTGGGGGAGAGGCAAGCAGCTCTGAAGGCCCAGGTCTGCAGGAAGAACCCGATTAGCCACTTGGGACCTCGCCAGGGTAGCGGGGGCCTTTTGGTCCTTTCTCACCTGACCGCTGCCTCACCTTGTGATGTTTCTTCCTCTCTGATCCACACTGCACACACTGTTGCCCACCCCAGATCTTAGGTAACGCTCGCCTCTCTCCCGGGGCAAACTCTCCACCACTTCGTGTTCCCCAGCTCCTGGATGCAGTATCATGATCCCGTCCCTGTTCCCTGCCAGCAAGTGAGTTAAAAAGAACCAAGGTCCCCCGGAGCTCCGGGTCTCTCTTCCAGCTCCAGCTGAGACCTGAGGCTGTTCCCCTGGGGTCCCCGCTGCCTGTGGAACTGCCACTGCCTCACTCTCAACACCCCGACTCGGCCGGCGCGTCCGGTACGCTGGGACTCCGAGGGCGTTTGGCTTCAGCGGCTCCTTTCCTTGGACCTCAAACCACCGTCTCCCGCACGCCCTCAGGTGTCCTGTGCACTCCCCCACAACGTCCTGGAGGAGCGGGGAACGGGAGTAACAGGTCGCCGGCGCTGGCGGAGGATCTCAGCCGAGGCAGGGTCTTCCGAGGGCGCAGGTCCAGAACCCACGGGAACCCGGCCCGCGAGGGCAGGAGAGCTGAACCGTGAGGGCGGGCGTCCCTCCCACCCGCGGAGGGGGACGCGGCCACTGTGGCGACAGAGCCCTGGATTCCAAAACGCAAGCCGTGCAGCCCTCTACCCCCATTCCCCTAACCTCAGATGCTCCGCCACACCCCGGACTCCACCTGGCTCGGCTGCAGCCGCGGAACTGCTGCTGGACTCTACCCGCCGCCTGCATGAAGAAGCTGGACACACCTCCTGCCCAGCCCGGCACTCGACAGAAGCCGCCCAGCGCCCAGACCCAGCATGCTCAGCGCCTGCCAAGGACCGCCCCTTCCCAGAGGCCTCCGCGGCGCCTGGTTCTGACGAGACTGCGGCGGCTGGGTGGGCGTGTGAGCGCTCTCTGAAGCCGGGTGGCGTCTCTGCGCCTCTTAATTCCAGACAGCGCTGCTGTCACCCAGCCACAAACCCTGTCACAGGCGGGCCGCCGGGCCAGTGTGAGAAAGGCCCGCACACGCCCCTCGCCCCGGGGCAGCTGGCCTCTGCCTCCACTTGGCCGCCCTTGGTCGTCAGCTCCTCCCAGCAGCCCTGCGAACGAACTCACTTTTCAAAAGTGCCGGCGCTCGATGTATGTGTTCGGTTTGCTTACTTTTTAAAGAAATTTATTGGGACCTAGGGCCGGCGAGTCCTGGCTGCTCCGCTTCCGATCCAGCTCCCTGCTAATGGCCTGGGAAAAGCGGAGAAGGATGACCCAAGTTCTTGGGCCCCTGCACCCACGTGGGAGACCCGAATGGAGTTCCAGGCTCCTGGCTTCTGCCTGGCCCAGCCCCGACCGTTTTGGCCATTTGGGGAGGGAACCAGCAGATGGGAGATGGTTTGCTCTTTCTCTCTTCCCTCACCCCCGCCTCCTAAGTAAATCTGTTTAAAATTTTTATTTACTTTCATTTTACATGAAAGGGAGACACAGAGAATCTCACATTCTCTAGTTCACACCCCAAATGGCCACAACAGATAGGGCTGGGCCAGGCTGAAGCCAGGAGCCAGGAACTCCATCTGGGTCTCCCACTGGTGGCAGGTGCCCAGGTACTTGAGGCACCATCTGCAGGCTCCCTGGGGGCACATCAGCAGGAAGCTGGAATTGGGAGCAGAGTGAGAACTCAAATCTGAATGCGGGTGTCCCAGAGACCATCTTAAACACCACATCATTGCCTGCCCCAAGTCTGTTTATTTTGACCAACCTTTCTGTGGTAGACATCCTGAGTGCTGGAGTGAGTCTGTGGTTATGTAGGAGAACGACCTTTGTCTTAGGGGTACGGAAGTTGAGGAAAGCTTCTTAGACAAGTGTGAAATAAGAAGGCTTTGCTGGATTGGGGCTGGAGGTGTCTACCTCCCCCGCCCCCCCAACATAACTTTTTGTCAACCAAGAAGTAACCAGTGCCAGGAAAACCCTTCCCCAGTCCTGCACACCTGCACTGCTTGCCAAATGGAATTTGGGGGTGGGGCCAGGGCAATGCCACTGAGTGGAGAATCGATTGAGAAACAGTCATGGGATCTGGGGAAAAGAAGTATCCAAAGTAGACATACCATATTGCTCAAAACTTTCCACCTGCAGACCAGCCTTGAAATTCACAAAAGGGTTTCCTTCCCTGAAAAGGTTAGCCCAGGAAGTCTGGGTATTTTAGGGTCCATCTGTACAATTCCTTGATTTGATTCTTCTGTCTCCAGGAGTATCTGTAACCATGGAAAAACTGTGACACACAAATGGTCTTTTTCCCTCTTTTCATTCTTCCTTCCTTGGTCTTTTGGAAGATAGAATTTATATCTCTAACACTGCACTGACTACAGTCTGCCAGGTATCAGAGTAAGTTTTTATACTCATAGACGTATTCGGTAGAGCTGTGCTGTCCACAAGATGCTAGCTACACTACATGTGGCTCTTGAGCACTTGAAATGTGGCTAGTCCAAAATAAAATGTAAGTAATGTAATTATAAAGTACATACCATATTTTGAAGACTTTATACCAAAAAATAATTTCATATTGATTGCATGTTGAAATGATAGCATCGTGGATGTATTGGGTTAAATAAAACATTTTATATTAATTTAACATATTGCTTTTTGTTGTATTGCTGTAGCTGCCAAAAACTTTGAAGTTACATGTGCTTTGCATTTGTTCACTTTATATTTCCCTTGGATGGTGCTGCTCTAGAACATCTGAGCCTCAAGCACAGAGAATTCATCTTGCTTACGTTTGAGTTCTTTGCAGGTGCTGGAATCATCATATGATCTTAATGTGCTCAAGAGAACCCCACTGGTGATATTCTGTATTTGAGAATATATTCTGATTGTACCTTCTAAATCAACACATATGCTACGGTTTGTTTTTGCCCCTGAAGTTCATGTGTTGGAAGCTTGGTCCTCAGTGTGGCAATGTTGGGAGGTATTGGAAGAGGTAGAGCCTACTGGGAGATGGGTAAGTCACTGAAGTTGATGTCCTGGGAAGGGATTAACAGTTCTCACAGGACCCCCCAGTTTCCATAGGAGAGTGTTGTTATAACAGAGCAAGGGTGCGGGGCATCCCTGCTTTCTGTCTTTCTGTCTTGCCATGTGAGCTGCCCTGTTGAATGCACTCATACAACAATGTCATCCATTAGAACATCACCAGATGCAAAACAGAGGGGACTGAACTAAGGGGGGGGGCGGGGTGCGGGGCTTGCTTGGTCATAGATTTTCAGACTCCAAAATAGTAAGTTTAAATACATTTTCTTTGAAAAGTACCCAGTACTTTATTATAGCAACAGAAAACGAGTACACCATGGTAACAAGTATTACAAAGGAGGGAAGCAAAGCAAGCAGCATTGTGAAGCGAACTGAGTGGTGTTATTCCACTGGCTACTGCTTCATGTTGAGCCTTAGTTCTTCCACATGGATTTCAGAGTAATTTTAATTTAAATCCCATAGAATAAACCTTATTTCTAGTTTATTTAATAAATCCAGCCAAGAAGTCACGGGTCCATTTGTAAAGTGTATCACGTGTCATTCCCTGATGATATGATACAAACTAAATCTGGGAGGATGAGGAGGTGCTAACTACGGAAGCTGGGAAGAAGGAAGAGGAAACTGCACAGCTGAGGTAAGAAACCGTGAAACAGCATGGGATATTTAGGGGATCGTGAGGTGTCTATGGCTGAAACAAAGTAAGCTTGAGCCAAAATTAGGGAGCAGTTTACCAACAATGGGCAATATTCTATACCAAGTGTTATATGTTAACAAACTTGACCTTTATCTTCATGAGAAACTGTACCAGGATTTTAAGCAATAAAATAATTTTTAAAAAAGATTTATTTCATTTATTTGAGAGGCAGAGTTAGAGAGAGAGGGACAGAGAGGTTTTCCATCTGCTGGTCTACTCCCCAAAAGTCCATAATGGCTGGAACCGAGCTGATCTGAAGCCAAGAGCCAGGAGCTTCCTTCAGGTCTCCTGCGTGGATATAGGGGCCAAAACACTTGGGCCATCTTCCATGGCTTTCCCAGGCACTTTACAGGGAGCTGGATTGGAAGTGGAGCAGCTGGGACTTGAACCAGCACTCATACGGGATGTCAGCGCCACAGCACTGGCATCACAATAATTTGGTTACATATGTGTTAGAATGATTACTGTAGCACCCATGGGAGGATAAAGAAAATAGCTTAGATATAGAAAATAGCTTAGATTTAGAAAAATGAAACCAAACAAAACAAAACGAGGCCTCTACTTAAGCATTTAGGAAGTGCTAAGAACCTGAGTAAGGCATGTAAATGAGGACAGAGGGGAGAGAGCCCAAGATCCTCACAGAATATACGGGAATCAGTGAATGATTAGGAAGGTAAAGAATGAAAGAAGTTGACTGGACAATTGGATATATATATGGTAATTCCACTTTCTGGGTTAAGGAATACACATTTTAATGAAAAAATTATGAGTTCTGGACATGTTGACCCTGAGGTGACTACAAGATATCCATGTGGTGTTATCCAGAGGGATATCAAATATATTCAACAGCTCAGGAGAGATTTCTAGTATTAAAATATAGATTTAGGGGCTGGCGCTGTGGCGCAGTAGGTTAATCCTCCACCTGTGGGGCCAGCATCCCATATGGGCACCAGTTCTAGTCCCGGCTGCTCCTCTTCCCATCCAGCTCTCTGCTATGGCCTGGGAAAGCAGTAGAAGATGGCCTAAGTGCTTGGGCCCCTGCACCCACAAAGGAGACCCGGAAGAAACTTCTGGCTCCTGACTCCTGGCTTCGGATTGGTGCAAGCCTGGCCATTGTGGCCATCTGGGGAGTGAACCACCGGATGGAAGACCTCTCTCTCTGTCTCTACCTCTTCGTAACTCTGTCCTTCAAATAAATAAAATAGATCTTTAAAAAAATGTAGGTTTAAGAAGTGTTGGGGGACAGCGCTATGGCATAGTGGGTAAAGCCACCACGTGCAGTGCCAGCATCCCATATGGGCACCAGTTCAAGTCCTGGCTTGTCCACTTCTGATCCAGCTCTCTGCTATGGCCTGGGAAAGCAGTGGAAGATGGCCCAAGTCCTTGGCCCCTGCACTCCCATAGGAGACCTGGAAGAAACTCCTGGGTCCTGGCTTCAGATCTGGCCAGCTCTGGCCGTTGCTGCCATTTGGGGGAGTGACCCAGTGAATAGAAGACTCCCTCTCCCCGACCCCGCTTCTGCCTCTCTGTAACTCTGCCTTTCAAATAAATAAATCTTAAAAAAAAAAAAAAAAAACTTAAAAGAAATGTTGAATGTCAATAAGATCAACCAAACATAACATGGAGCTACAGAACAGAATATGCCCAATAACGCAGCCTGGGGAAGGACATTTATGTGATCAGCAGGAGAGGTGCCTTTGAAGTGAACAGAATGAATAAACAGATATGGTAAAAGGTCAAGCCAATGGGTAGGCTCTGAAGCATAACAAAGGTACCCTGGGGCAGTAGATCAAAGAAGTAAACCTTATAAGAAAGGCAGAGTGGTTGTGTTCAGCTCATGAAGGGCAAGTACTTAGAAAGTTAGGATAATAAACAGAAAAAAATGCTTAAAATATGTCCATGGTTCACATCTATGTGTAAAGAGGTGCTCTGTTGCTTATCTCACCTAAGTGAGGGGTTTTTCTTGAGTGAATTTCCACTTTCCAGTTTTAAAACCCTAATTCCATGAGCTGATATTGAGAAATGGATAGGATTTGAAACGGTGAATAGTAAGCCCTTCTAGGAACTGCTTTCCTGCCCTTCCAGCCATCACTCCATCCCCATGGTTCCATGGAAGCTAAGCTCTCTGCTTTGTTGATTTACTTAGGGTGGGCATCTGACCCAGGTGGGCCAGTTAAAATCTTCCCACAGGAATTTGAGACTGGAAGCGAAAGAGAAATAGCTTTCTGAAACTGTGCGATGGAAACTGAACATACATAAAATCTGGAGTTGACAGTAACTGATTTACAATGAGGCGATTTAAAAACAAAACAAAACAAAGCCAGAATGAAGACACAGATGCAGAAAGGACAGACGGAAAGAGAAAACCATCTGGATTTTTCAAAGTGGTTGGGTCCGGTCCCCTCTAATGTTATGTAGCACAACCCTGAATTCCATGAGATACCTCAGTAGCCCTGATAGGAGCCTCCTCTAAGACATCAATAGCCCTCATAATTTCTGCTATTTGCAACCTAATGATTCATAACTATGTATACATTTAGTCAGAGCTCTTATGGGATGGAAAAAAGCACAAAAGTACAGAAGGAAGACTAGACATAATGGAGGACTTTAAGTACCAGGCTTTGGACTGACTGGAGTAGCAGCTATGGGTACGAAGGCGAGGGGGAATCTATGAACATATTTAATAAAAGTTAATGAGAGTGAAAAAGAAACTTGTACAAAATCATTATGGAAATGGCCTGGGAGTCGGATTTCACAATAAGCAATGTTAATCAATTAATGCTCATTAACACTTAGAAAGTCATGTGGATCCTCCTTTGTGTCTCCTTACATGTGTTAACTGTAATTTGTTAATACATTCACAGGTGGTCATCCATGGTAGATCCTGCCATTCTGTGTACTCTACCTCAATTGTCAGGTCTCCTTCACTCTGATCAAAGAGCTTGTGGCCAAGATTATATTTGCTAAATGCAATTTAGAGAGACACTCTTCTCTTTAAAGGGACTTTCATCAGGCAGCTGCAGCCTCAGAAGTCTGGGACTAGAGCAGTTGGTGAGAAAATATCTCCTTCCCCAACTGAGATCTAGTGGGCCTACTATTTTTTTTTTTTAAGATTTTTATTTATTTGTTTGAAAGGCAGAGTTACAGAGAGGCAGGGGCAGAGAGAGAGAGGTCTTCCATCCACTGGTTCACTCTCCAAATGGCCATAACTGCCGGAACTGTGCCGATTTGAAGCCAGGAGCCAGGAGTTTCTTTGGGGTCTCCTACATGAGTGCATGGGCCCAAGGACTTGGGCCACCCTCTACTGCTTTCCCAGACTATAGCAGAGAGTGGAATTGGAAGTGGAGCAGCCGGGACTTGAACTAGCACCCATATGGGATACTGGCACTGCAGGTGGCAGCCTTACCTGCTATGCCACAGCGATGACCCCCTGACTATTTAAGAAAGTACAGATTCTTTCTTAGCTCCAGGGATAACAAATGCTACGCTGTTTCTATGGGATACACTCAACTGTTCCTAGGCCATGTTGTTGAGATACTGAGATAAGCTGAGGTTTCTTTGAGGACTGATAGGGCTGTTGGTCTGGGAGTTGCTTCAGTACCAGCTATGGCTCCAGCAGTTCCAGATCTAGCTGTGGAAAAACTAGTCCAGCCTCCATGAAGGTCAGTTTACCAGTATCTATCATACAAATGCATATATCATCTAATACAGAAATTCCAGTTCCATATATATATATATACACACACACACACACACACACACACACACACACACCTATGTGAGAAATGAAAATATGTAAAACTGTTCACTGCAACAGATTGGAAACAACCCAAGTCCATTCGTGGTGAACTGGCTAAACATTCACACCTAGGAATACTACACATCCACAAAAAGGTAGAATGACCCTCATGATATAATAAATGAAAGTAACATGCAGATGTTTGTATAAGAAGTTCCTGTTTTTTCTTTAAAGAAAACTTATGGGGCTGGTGTTGTGATACAACAGATTAAGCCATCACCTTGGATGTGGGTATCTCATATGGGCACAGGTTCAAGTCCCAACTGCTTCACTTCCAATCTAGCTCCCTGCTAATGTACCTGGGAAAGCAGCAGATGGTGGCACAGGATCTTGGGCCACTGCCAGGAGACCCAGATGGAGTTCTATGCTCCTCGCTTCAGCTGGTGCCCGGATGCTGTGGCCATCTGGGGGGTGAAGATGGAAGATCTAACTCTGGCTTTCAGAAAAATAAACAAATCTTGCAAAAAAAAAAAAAAAAAACTTGTATATTTGTATTTGTATTCTTTTGCCTATACATAGAAAACTCTAGAAGGATACACACAAAAAATAGTTATAAAATATGGTTGCCTGTAGGTAGAATGTGGTGGGAAATGGAGGAAGGAGGCTTTTCACTATATCCAACTATGTTTGTCTCCGGAACTTTATGCCAGGTGGAAACTTTCCCCATTAAAAAATTTAATTAAAAAATAGGTGTGGTGATATTTCATTTAGTTCCTAAATGCTGGTCTGTATGAAAATCAGAGAATTAGAATGCCCATGAAGAAAAATGCATTAATCCACTATGAAATCAGAAAAAAAATGTTGTGGATTTTTCATAATGAATTTATTTGATTTGAAGGACCATATTTTATTAAGTACTTTGTATGGAGGTGTTAGTAGATGGTAGTAATCTCTATTTACACAATGAACACAATTTAAAAGTTAGCATCTTTCTAACAATTCCTCAAATTTAACTGAGTCCTGAAATTTTAAAGCATAGACACTGACTTACACTTGGCTTAGGTCTTATGTCAAATGCCTGTTTTTATACATTATTTTGGAAGGCATTCCTCCTGTGTATTTCATGGTGTCGACTAAGTGATGAATTATAGCTGAAGGCTTTTCCACATTCATTACATTCATAAGGCTTTTCCCCAGTGTGATGTCGCTGATGTTTCTTAAAGGATGAGTCATGCCTATAGGCTTTCCCACAGCGATTGCATTCATAGGCTTTCACTCCTGTGTGGACAGTCTTATGGTTGCTGAGGTGAATCCTCTGCCTAAAGGCTTTCCCACATTCCTTGCATTTGTAGGGCCTCTCTCCAGTGTGGATCCTCTGGTGATGCGTTAGGTATGCTCTGTGACTGAAGGTTTTACAGCACGCAGTGCACGCGTAGGGCTTCTCCCCGGTATGAATTCTTACGTGCTCACTGAGGTGTCTAATCTGTCGAAAGGTTTTTCCACATTCATTGCAAGTAAAAGGCTTCTCTCCAGAATGAGTCCTCAAATGTTGGATCAAGCTAATGTTCTGGCTGAAGGCTTTCTGACATTTGTCACATACATAGGGTTTCTCCCCCGTGTGAGTTCTGTGATGCTGATTAAGTGATGAGCGGTGTCTGAACGCTTTGCCACATTCCTCACATTCAAAAGGCTTCTCACCAGTATGGATCCTCTGGTGTGTACTAAGAGACGCACTTTGGCTAAAGGCCCTCCCACATTCTTTACATCTGAAAGGTTTCTCTCCAGTATGAATTCTCATGTGTTCAGTAAGGTGAATGGGTTGTTTGAACACTTTTTCACATATAGTACATTCGTAAGTTTTTGTTCTTATGTAATTTGTTGGATGGTTAATCAAATCCAATTTGTATTTGTTCCTCTTTCGAGATGTATCATATTCATGGTGCTTCTGTTCTATAATAACATTTGAATTCACAATGATATTTTCCCCCAATTTGTTAGTTTCTCGGCCTTTCTTCCTGTTGGTCAAAATGGCTTGTTTCACATCTCTTCCATGGGTTTCCTGATGCCTTTCTAACGCATCATCATACTGGGAGACATTTCTCAATGTGGAATAAATGATGTCATCTCTCATGAACCTTTCCATCATAATGCCATGATATAACTGCTCCTGTGAAATGTCATTCTTGGCAGTTGACTCATCGGTTTCTGTCTTACTCCTCAAGTCTGAAAGAAACAGAAAAAATGCAAGTAACTCATATTTATTATGTTTTCAAAAATCAATTACTGGAGCAGATATAGAATAGATATTTAGAAAACAATACATAGAGTACATGAGATTTTTAGCTATTTTTAATATAGTTGTATAGACTGGAGAGGATATGGGAAACGAAATTAAGAAACAGTGAACATGTTAAAAGTATCATTTTAAAATGCATTTATAGTGAAACTTGAATATTTTAGTCCTGTTCTAATACTACTAAGTAATGAAATTTCAGTTCTATGTCTTAGGAATGTAAGTCTTTTAAATTGACAAATACTTTCAGAAAACAATCTCAGAAAGATAAAATTATCCCTTTCCCTACTCCTGCAGCAACAGGAAACACTAGAAATAGCATTTAAACTAAGAACATTACAATGTGCCATTTGGGGAATGAACCAGTGGATGGAAGATATCTCTCTCTCTCTCTCTCTTACTTTACCTCTCAAATAAATAAATCTTTCAAAAAAATAAGACAAGAAAGTGACAGGAAAAGAGAAAAGCATACATCTATGTACTAATCCCCAATTCAATATCCAAGCCTGAAGCAGGCCCCTACCAGGAGACATGGAGAAGAAAACACTTAACTTTGAATGAGCTTAGGAGTTTTCATTACTGCACTAAATTAAATAAACATTTTGCTAAAAGACTATTGTTATTTAAAGGGACTGGGCCATCTATGAAACCTCTTTGAGAGTTTATTCATAGGCAGCCAAAAACACATTCAAAGAAGTTTTTATTTCTATTTTCATTATTATGAGCTGAAGAAGGAGAAACCCAGGAGAATGTAAGAATTATTATCGGTATTAATAACAGAGTGAAACAAGGTGATTGCCTACAAGATCAATATTCAAAATCAGTTATTATTACAAGTAATAAGCAGAAAGCAGAATTTAAAAAATTTATCATCTATGACAGCAACAAAATGCAGGTTTTTAGGATGAATCTGACAAAACATGTACAATATATATAAAGCTTTTATGGAGAAGATCCTAAAACTATTGAAAAAAAATCAAGAAACATCAATAAATGGAGAAATAAATCATATAAATGGATCCTAGGACTCAATATTATAACAATGTTAATTTTCCCTAAAATTGTTCTATTAATTTGATTCTATTCCAATCAAAATGTCAGGAGACCATTTACATATGTGCATAATTTGATGCACTGATTAAATAATTCATATGGTAAAGTAAGGGGCTGAAGAACATTTGAAACTGTTAAATTTAAAACATCCAGCACAATTATGGAAGACAAAGTGGATAAATCACCTCGCTGTGAACTGAGCCTGACATCAAAGCAGGGATAAAAAATAAAATAAAACAAAAGAGCACAGAAACAGACATAAGCACACAAAGAAACTTGACAGGTGACAGAGCAGCATCAATGACTGAACAAGTGGTCCCTAACCTGACTATTCCCATGGAAAAGTTAAACCAGAGCTCCACATTATACTATATATAAAATAAGTCCCAGATAAAGTAAACCTAAGTATGAAAAGCAAAACTTTAAAGAGATATGAATACACACACACATACACAATGGAGAATAATGGGGCAGAAAGTTTTTTTTTTTTTTTTCAAAAAGCACAAACAACTTTTAAAAACTAGCAAATTCAATAATATAAAATTTTAAAACTCATCAAAAGACTCTTTTTAGAAAGAGAAAGAAGGGCCATTGATTGAGAAAAAAACATTTGCAAAACAGAGTTATCAAGGATTGGTATCCAAAATATATACATAGTATTTTTTTCCTGTAAATCAGTAAGAAAAAAGGTAACTAACAGAAAAATTGGCAAAGGATATAAAGAGGTAATTTACAGAAGAATAATTCTGGAAGGATGATCAATAAACGTAAGACATATGCTGTCGGGGCCGGCGCTCTGGAGTAGCGGGTAAGGCCGCTGCTTACGGTGCTGGCATCCCATATGGGCGCCAGTTCAAGGCCTGGCTGCTCCACTTCCAACCCGGCTCTCTGTTGTAGCCTGGGAAAGCAGTAGAGGATGGCCCAAGTTCTTGGGCCCCTGCACCCACGTAGGAGATCCGGAGGAAGCTCCTGGCTTCAGATCTGCGCAGCTCTGGCCGTTGCGGCCATCTGGGGAGTGAACCAGTGGATGGATAGCCCTCTCTCTCTCCCTCTCTCTCTCTCTCTCTACTTCTCCTCTCTCTGTGTAACTGTGACTTTCAAGTAAAATGAATAGATCTTTAAAACATGTGTGTGTGTGTGTGTGTGTGTGTGTGTATAAAAGAAATATGCTGTCTTTTTCTCTCCATCTCCTGACCTCTCTCTGGCTCTGGATCTCTCTCTTACATTCTACTTCTCCCTCTTTTCCTTCTTCGTCCTTTCCTTCCAGTCTATTGGGTTTCCCCCAATAAACCCTTTCCCTTGAAAAAAATATGCTTTCCCTCACTATTAATTAGGATAATGAAAGAAACAACATACCATATTCACCTCTGTATTTGCAAAAATTTAGTAAGTTCCTCAGTGTCAAGTATTGACAAAGATACTGAGTTCTGGAAGCTCTCCAAGTCAGCTACAGGGGGTATGTGTTTGGCACAGTGGAGAAGCCTGCACTCCATGGCAGAGTGCCTGGACCAAGTCTTAGCTCTGCTTTCCATTCCAGTTCCCAGTTAATGAGCACGCTGGGAGGCAGCAGGTGATGGCTCATGTACTTGGGTCCTTACCATCCATGCGGGGGAGTCAGACTGAGTTATAGGCCCCTGACTTTAGCTTGGTTCAGTCCTAGCTGTTGCAGGCATTTGAGCGAGTGAATGCCATCAGCAGATGGCAGAGTTCTTTCTCTTTCTCTCTCTCTCTGTTTCTCTGATTTTTAAATAAATAAAATCTGCTAATGGGAGTGCAGATTGGTACAAATGCTTTGAAGTGCAACTTGGTAATAACTAGCAAAATGAAGATGCACATAGTCCATGACCAACACTTCGCATCTACCAACCATCTTGGTAAAACACCTGCATATGTGTACAAGGAGACATGTACATGAAGGTTCACTGCAGCATCTTTATAACCTCCAAATTTGGAAACAGTGTAAATGTCTATTAATAGTAAACTGTGGTTTATTAATTCAGAGGAATTGAATGAACTGAAACAGTATGCAGGAATCTCAACACTGGTGAATGAAAAAAGCAAGTAAAGGAAGCATACATACTATTTATTTAAAAACAGGACACATAATTGGAGCCGACTGTGGCACAGTGGGTAAAGCCACCAACTGCAGTACCAGCATCCCATACTAGTTCAAGTCCTGGCTGCTCCATTTCCAATCCAGTGCCCTGCTAATGTGCCTGGGAAAGCACTGGAAGATGGCCGAGGCCCTTGTGCCCCTGCACCCACATGGGAGACTGGGAAGAAGTTCTAGGCTCCTGGCTTCAGATCAGCTCCGGCCATTGCAGCCATTTGGGGAGTGAACCAACAGATGGAAAATCTCTCTCTCTCTCTCTGCCTTTCTGTAACTGCCTTTCAAATAAAATAAATAAAATTTTTTTTAAAAAAAAGGACACATAAAATAATGCATATATTGCTTAGGGAGATATATGTGTTAAAAGTATGAAGATATGGGAATGAGAACTCTAAACTCAAAAGACTGGTTATTTTGAAAAGTAGAAGGGGAATAGCAGGGCTTCAGTTCTGATTACTTCTTAAAAATTTTTTGTTTATTTATTTGAAGGGCAGAGTTACAGAGAGGCAGGCAGAGAAAGAGAGAGAGAGGTCTTCCATCCAATGGTTCACTCTCTAAAGAGCCACAATGGCCAGAGCTGCACTGATTCAAAGCCAGGAGCCAGGAGCTTCTTCCGGATCTCCCACAGGGGTTCAGGGGCCCAAGGACTTGGGCCATCTTCCACTGCTTTCCCAGGCCACAGCAGAGAGCTGGATCGGAAGTGGAGCAGCCAAGACTTGAACCAGTGCCCACGTGGGATGCCGGCAGGCACTGCAGGCGGTGGCTTTACCTGCTACACCACAGCACTGGCCCCCAAAATAATTTTTAAAGGGTTATTTATTTATTTAAAAGGCAGAACGACAGAGAGAGGGAGACAGACAGACATATTCTATCCTCTGATTTACTCCCCAAATGCCTGCAACAGCCAAGGCTGGTCAGGTAGAAGCCAAGAGCTAGGAACTCCATCCTGGTCTCCCACATCATAGCAGAGGCCCAAGTCCTTGGGGCCATCTTCTGCTGCTTTCCCTGGCACATTAGCATGGAGGTGGATTGAAAGCTAAGCCAGCGACTTGAACTGGCACTCTGAAATGGAACATTGGTGGTACACAATGCCAGCCTTGTCTCCTTTCTTAACATAGGTGGAAGCATAGAAATTTGGTAAGATGTTCTGAACTTCTTAATAAAAGTTCAAGAAGATTGCTAAAGACCACTAGATTCGGTGAGAAGGAATCCTGTGGTAATTTCTATTGCAGGAGTTTTCATGAAATGGCTATTACAAGAAATTAGGATACACGAGTTAAAAACACAATGAGAACTGAAGCTGAGATTGTAAATGAACATTGTCAAAAAGTGGAAATAGAGTGAGAGAAAATTAAAGATTAGCACAATGTCATGAAAAGAGATCTGTTTTGTGTGGAGAGACCATATACACTGATTGCTTAGAGAATGGAGCTTTAGACATAGAGACTTTCTCCACTGGAGAAAATCAAGTTTAAACTTAAAGAGGACAAGATATCTTTTCCCTCTGACCGCACAGAGACATCTGCAGGGGCTCAGTGAAGAAAAGGGGTAACTGGAAAGGGTGATATCAGGATGAAGGCAGGTCCCATCCAGCAGCCTGAGCCTTCTCCCCAGGCTGGGAAGGCCTGAGCACTCCGCCCTCACAGTAAAAGGCACCACCTGCCTTGGTCTCACCTGAACTGGGATCTCCTAGGTCTTCTCTCTCTGCCATCCATGGCTCTTCTCCTTTCTCCAACTGGGAAATCACGCTTGGTTTGGAAAGCTGATATCCTGCTTATGAGTAAGGAAACAGCAGGAATGTTCATGCTTATGTTTAAGAACCATCCCCCGAACTTAGCTCCAGCCTTCCAGTTATTCAGGGTCTCAGAAAGCGGAGTAAAGTTGTTGCCCAAGGAAGGAGAATCAGATGTGCCCTGGCTTGATTTTCAAGGGAATAAGATGTCTCTAATATAGAACCCAAGGCCAGGCTCCCAGGAATCGCAACACGAGTAATGTAGAATAGGTGCCTCCCCAGCAGTGGGTAGATTTCTTGGATAGACAGCCCATCCTTACCCACGGACACCAGGTTCCTGTAGTTCTCCAGCATCACCTCTCGATACAGGTTCTGGTGAACAGGGGCCAGCTGCCCCCACTCTTCCTGGGAGAAGTCAACAGATACATCCTTGAAGCTCAGTGGTTCCTAGAATATCAAACACACTGCTTTTCAGTCAGAGACTACCTCCATCAAGTCAAAGGACTTCTGACAGTATCCTCAGCTCTAAGACTCTGAACTAGCTTCACCAGGACCTTCCTTCTCTGATCTTCATTATGGATAATTAAATCTATAAGACAGTCATACATGCCTCAGGAAAAAACTAAGCAGGATAGGGGAGCAGGGAGATCCACAGTGAGGGTAGGGATGATTTTTTACGTAGGTGGTTGTCGAAGGCCTCCCTCAAAGCGTGACATGTGACTGGAGACATGAAGTCGGTGAACGTGAGAGTCCTGTGGCAATCAGGAAGGAGCATTCCATGCAGGTGCCAAGGACCTACTCTGAAGGTGTCCTGGGCTCCTCTGAGGAGCAGGCAGGTGGACAGTATGGTTGCAGGTCAGTTAGGGAAGGGCAAAGAAGATGAGATCAGAGAGGAGGAATGAGGGCAGGGTTTGCCAGAAGTGCTTTCTCCCCCCAGTAGCTATCATCACAAAGAACAGCTTTCGTCACATTCTTTTTGAGCATGAATTCTAGAGCTCAGAAAAAAGTTTAATCACCTAAAACTGTAGTCTAACCCCTTCCTCGATCAAATACTGAAAAGAGAAAAGAGCAAGACTTGGCAGTGGTGGGGCAGGGCACTTGTAACCAGGCTAGTTAGAAGTAAATGCAATCAAACTGACGCTGCATCGCAGGCAGAGCTCAGCCACAGCTCCAGGAAGAACATGAGCAATTAGTCCCTCAGTCTCACTTTAACCACCAGACAGAGGAAAGGGCTTAGGGTCTCTTGGAAAT
This sequence comes from Oryctolagus cuniculus, assembly GCF_051225735.1. NCBI lineage: Eukaryota > Metazoa > Chordata > Mammalia > Lagomorpha > Leporidae > Oryctolagus > Oryctolagus cuniculus. Next base: position 133,198,471 of record NC_142873.1, read on the forward strand.
AGAACAAAACAAAACAAAACCATATATACATACAAGTATGTGTATATCTATACTTCATTCTCCACTGTTTTTTATATATGATATATGAACTAGACAATGAAAAAGGAGAAAAGTGTAGCCTATAACCAAGAAAAGAAAACCAATACAAGCAGAACTGAAGGTGACCAAGTCATTGGAATTAGCAGATAAGAAATCTAAAGTAACTATTTATTTTTTATTATTTATTTTTTGACAGGCAGAGTTAGACAGTGAGAGAGACAGAGAGAGAGAGAGTTATAGACAGTTAGAGAGAGACAGAGAGAAAGATCTTCCTTCCGTTGGTTCACTCCCCTAATGGCCACCACGGCCAGCACTGCGCTGATCCGAAGCCAGGAGCCAGGTGCTTCCTCCCGGTCTCCCATGCAGGTGCAGGGCCCAAGCACTTGGGTCATCCTCGTTGCCCTCCCAGGCCATAGCAGAGAGCTGGACTGGAAGAGGAGAAACCGGGACTAGTACCCGGCGCCCCAACCGGGACTAGAACCCAGTGTGCTGGCACCACAGGCAGAGGATTAGCCAAGTGAGCCACGGCGCTGGCCTAAAGTAACTATTAAAATACACATTAAAGGATTTACAATACAATATGGATCAAATGTGCAAAAGATGGGGGTCACTGAGGAGAGGTATAGAAATGCTAAAAAAATAACTAAGTGAAAATTCTGCAAAATTCATTGGATGGGATTAAAGCAGATTAGATCCTGATGAAGACAAGATTAGTAAAACTTAAGCTAGACCAACAAATATTACTCAAACTGGAGCAGCAGAGAAACGAGGCTGTGGGAGAATATCAAAGGTACCTAATATATGAGAATAATACTATCTCAGAAGAAAGGAGCAAGTACTGTGGCATAGTGAGCTGCCACCTGCAACACCAACATCGCACATGGGCACCAGTTCACGTTCCGGCTGCTCCATTTCCAATCCAGCTACCTGCTAATGACCTGGGGAAAGCAACAGAAGATGGCCTAAGTATTTTGGTCCCTACCACTCATGTGGGAGACCCAGATGAAGCTCCTGGTTCCCGGTTTTGGCTTAGCCCAATGCTAGCTGTTGCGGCCAACTGGGGAATGAACCAATGGATGGAAAATCTCTGTCTCTCCCTCTCTCTGTAACTCCAACTTTCAAATAAATAAATAAATCTTTAAAAAAAGGAGAAAAGAATGAGCAGAAAAAAATTTGAAGAAATAATGGCTAAAACTTTTCTAAACTGATAGAAAAATAAAATGAATCATAGATCCAAAAAGCTCAGCAAATCCCAAAATGGATAAACTCAAAGAAAACCATACTTATCATAGTCAAAATGAAGATAAAAGACATCATAAAAGGAGACAAAAGAAGGTAGGAAAAGAGGAACAAAACAACAAACAAAACTTGGCATGAATCGATGACACAATAACTGGGTTCCTGTCACCCACAAGGGAGACCTGGATTGAGTTTCCAGCTCCCAACTTTGACTTCCTGGCTATTGCAGACATTTGGGGAGTGCACCAGCAGATGGAGAACTGTCTGTCTCTCAAATTAAAAAAAAAAATACATTTTGTGATTGCTAGAGCAACACTGAAAACACATCAGGGAAGTATGGTTTAAAAGTCATTAGAGGGGGCCAGCACTGTGGTGTAGCAGGGTTAATGCCCTGGCCTGAAGCACCGGCATCCTATATGGGCGCTGGTTCAAGACCGGGCTGCTCCACTCCCCATCTAGCTCTCTGCTATGGCCTGGGAAAGCAGTGGAAGATGGACCAAGTCCTTGGGCCCTTGCACCCATGTGGGAGACCTGGAAGAAGCTCCAGTATCCTGACTTCAGATCAGCACAGCTCTGGCCGTTGCGGCCAATTGGGGAGTGAACCATCGGATGGAAGACCTCTCTCTCTCTGCCTCTCCTCTCTCTGTGTAACTCTGACTTTCAAGTAAAATAAATAAATCTTTAAAAAAAATAATTAGAGGACAGAAAATAGAATTCCAAAAAATGGTTCAATGGAAAGAAAGAAAGAAGAGGACAAACAAAGAGCAAATAGGACAAATAGCAAACAAAGGGGAACACATACTTACACAGCATTACATCAATGATCCCTTTCACTATAAATGGACTAAGCAAGCAAGACTTTTTTTTTTTTTTTTTTTAAGATTTATTTATTTACTTGAAAGGCAGAGTTACAGAGAGGCAGAAAGATGTCTTCCATCCACTGGTTCACTCCCCAGATGGCTGCAATAGCCAGAGCTGTGTTGATCCAAAGCCAGGAGCCTCCTCCGGGCCTCCCACACAGGGCAGGGGCCCAAGGACTCAGGCCATCCTCCACTACTTTCCCAGGCCACAGCAGAGAGCTGGATTGGAAGTGGAGCAGCTGGGGCTTGAACTGATGCCCATGTGGGATGCCAGTACTACAGGGAACAGCTTTACGGCTATGCCATACCGCTGGCCCCATCAGTTAACATTTAACAAGGTCACACTTTAGATGAAGAAAGCCACACCATGTAAATAATAATTAAAAGAATTAAAAGAGATATACTGAATCAGACAAAGGGGACTTCAGGAAAAGGAATATTACTAGGCAAAAAGAGGGACATTCCCTAATGATAAGAGCAGCACCTCATCAAAAAGACAACAATCCTAAGTGATTATGCATCTGATGGCAAAAGTTTAAAATAAGAAAAGCAGAATCGACAGAACTAAAGCAAGAAATAAGCAAAAACCTCAATAATCAGAGATGTTAACACTCCTCTCTCAGTAACTGATATGCCAATAGACAAAAATTCAAGGATATTAGCACCCTGCTAAAGTGCCTGGAAAAGCAGAAAAGATGGCCCAAGTACATGGGTCCCTGCTACCCACGTGGAAGACCCACATGGAGTTCCAGGCTCCTGGTTTCAGCCTTGCCCAGCTCCAACCACTGTGGTCATTTAGGGAATAAACCAGTAGATGAAAAAATCTCTCTTTCTCTCTCACTCTGTGTATCTGTCTCTCCTCTATCACTCTGTCTTTTAAATAAATATTTTTTAAAAATCCCATCAGTTTTTGATAAGTGTTGGGAAGTGAGAGGTTCCAGATATGGGGGATGTAGAGACAAGATAATCTTCAAATAATAAGACTAGTAGCATTACTTCTCCCATATTACTGTAAATTAATCTGGAATGTATTTTAATTCTACAAGTCAGATATCAGCCCCTGAACTTCTCAATTAAGGAAACTGAGATTGCAAATAGCTTAAAAAAAAAAAACAAAAAAAACAAAAAAAAACCTGCCCCAGGTCACTTGAGCAAGATGAGAGAAAATCAAATCCTGTTATTACCTTCCCCCAGAACCCAAGTTCTTTTCACTTAAAATTCTTCTGTCCTCCAGTAACATTATCTTTAAAATTCTTTCTTTTACGTTTATTCTGTAATGTCCCCTCTATGTCATCTGTGTCTCCAGCAGTCCGGGTAAGACGCCCCTACTTCTGCCACCCTATTATAACTGCCTCGGACAGGGCTCCTGCCTTCTCTGCCCAGCCGGTCTAATGTGTCTCTGTGCCAACTGACCACTTCTCCTCTCACTTCTGTGGCTACGACTTGACCTCTGCTGCCCAGCTGTGATAGGGTCACCTGTCAAAGATCACAGGCTACCTGTGCGTCTCTAAGAGCATCCGAATGTTCTCACCCATTTGCATTCTGAGTATTTTACTGACCTTTGTCTTAGATCCTAAGTGGCACCTACTGGTTTTGGGGCGGATTAGAATTTTATCACTGATTTTGCTTTCTCTACAGAAATTATCTCAGTATTAGATCTAGATGTTGGTGAGAAACAAGTTACAAGGAGAGAAGCCACTACAAGTAGGAAATTGCCACCATGGAAACCCAATTTTCTCTACTACAATAACTTGAATTAAGTGCCCTAGGTCAAATTTGTTAGTCTCAAACTCCTCTCCCACACAAAAGACAGGTTATAATCTTAAATTCTGAGAAGTAATGTTAAAAACAACAAAAAAAAAAAAAGAAAGAAAGAGAGAAAACTCCAACCCACCTGTGATTCTGCTGCCAGGAACCCAGGGGTCACTTCAGCCTCTAAGCATTCTTCCTGGGCCTCTTCAGTGTCCTGAGACAGCGGAGCTGGCGAGGGGAAAGAGCCATGAGGTCTGCCTCTCCCCATGTCCCCCAGACAGAATGCAGATCCAGGGAGCGCGGCTCTTCCTCTACCACACTCACACAGAGAGGGCCACTGAGGACCCAAGAGTGGCCCAAAGCCTCCTGATGAGGAGGACCTGCAGCACGGACTCTTGGCACTTAATATTTCCCAGCGGTCGAAGCTGCTCCCAAACCACTGGCCCATCAGGCCACCCCTTTGTTCAAAGCATGGACAAGAAAGAAAAATCCAAACATTTTACCATGGGATTCAAAGGCACTCTATGACCTGCCCTAAGCATATTTTTTTAACACTGCTTACCTCTAAACTACCATCCTTTATCCATGCGACATACCCACCCATCACACTCTTCACCCTGTTGGACTAAATACTTCCCATTCTCTAAATCATTCTGCAAGGTATCCATTTTTGTATCCTTTCCCAAAACCTAGAAAAAAACTAACACATTCTAGGCCCAATTCAACAACATCTGGCTTGTGAAAATTGTTTAGATACAGACAGTCAGAAGAAGTTCCCACTCCTGTACATTCCCCAAGAACTTTGCTAAGGCTGTCCTTCCACTATTTTAATCTGTGTCTATCTTCATCAGTTAGTAATCAGGGAATTATTATTTTCATCTGTCAGGATGTTTAGCCAAGGGTTAGGCATTTGGCAGAGGTTAAGATGCCACTCTGGACAACTACATCTCATATCAGGGTGCCTAGTTCAGATCCCGGCTCCTCCATTTCTGACCCAGCTTTCTGCTTACGTGCACCTTAGGAAGCTGCAAATGATGGTTAAAGTAGTGAGGTCCCTGCCAACCACGTGGAAGACCCACATTGAGTTCCAGGCTACTGGCTTTGGCCTAACCCAGCCCTGGCTGTTGTAGGCACTGGGGAGTGAACCAGATGATGGAAGATCGCTCTATGTCTGTCTCTACGTCTCTCATTCTCCCTCTGCCTTTCAAATAAAATGAGAATAAACAAAATTTTCAAATAAAAATGAAACACGCCATCCTCTTCAAAAACAAAAATAACACAATACTGGCTGAATCTTAAGTGTTAAAGGTAGGAATTAAGACAGCACATGACACACATGGATTCCTCTGTCCACCTCTGTACTCTTGACCACATCTCTAAATAAGGGGTGATCTCTCTCTCTCTTTCTTTCCTTCTATCTCTGCCTTTCAAATAACTAAGTAAATATTAAAAAAATTGTTTTAAATAAATAAATAAGGTGTGATCCTGGACATGTTTCCCTGGGAACCCACAGGGTTCAAGGTGAAATGAAGGTAATAAGGCCTGTCATTGCTGTCTCTCTCCTGATGACATGAAAAAGCTGATACTTGAGAAAACGCTGGCTTGGAATAAAAATAACTGGAATTTGTACAGGAAAACCCTTGAAGGACTTAATGGGAAGAAAATTTTGACAGCCTCCCAAACTCCACCTTGTGAGTCACATCCCCACTCTTAGCAGCCACTGATGGGGACATTCTGCATCTGTCTTCCTGTCCTGTGTGAGGACAGATGGGAACAGCATTCGGCACAAGTCACAAGGAGCCTGGGCTGGGATCCCAGTATTTTCTCTCACACCTATGCTTTTCCCAAAAGCCCCAAGCATGAACCCCAAAGACCTTCTTCCCCCAGTTTCCATGCCACGAGACCAGCTCAATGAAGTGTATATCCATCTTTTCACACACAGATGAGACCAGCTTCTTCCCTCATCCTCACCTTCTCCTTCAAACACCGTAGTCACATCCTCCCACAGGGGCGTGCCCTCCTTGGTCTTTTTTGGATGCTGCAACTTCACCCAGGCGCTGGCCTTGGTGGGCAGGGAGATCAGGAGCTGCTGCGGCATGCTGATGCCCGCCTGGGCGGGCCTGCCCGCTCTGCAGAGGACACTGCCGAACCTGGAGGAGAAGCGTCACAGCTGGGTGGTCATCCCCAGGTCACAGTCTCCTGCCCTGACGACTTCCTTGTGTCTGTGTGGCTCCTGGAGGCTGCTGTGAGTCGCACACTTGTGAAAAATGGATTCCTCTCCTAAACAGAGCACTGTTTCCCTGGCAGGCAGCCGGCTGGGTAGGTTTGAGCGCATATTCTTCTAGAGGAGCAAAAGGCAAGAAAGGAGGGACCCAGAAGTGCCTGTCATGTAACAACTCCAGAACCTGCAGAAATACATCGATAAACCACAAAAAAGCCCAAACAGAGACTTGGCCCCATGCAGGAGTAATACAATCAGTGTTCTTGGCTGTCACTGTCTCTCAGTCCCACACACATATGTCAAAGATACACCAACACCCCGAGATGTAGAAACACGGACAGCCCGGGCCTCGACTTCCCTCCTTGTGAGCTGCAGGCATCTTCTGCCTGGGGACAGGGCTAGGAGTTAAAAGGGCAGCTTTTGAAATCAGACAGCCTGGCTGGAGTCCTGGCACCTGCACTCAGAAGTTCTACAGCACTCTGCTCATTTATAATAGTTGTACTTCACGGGGTTGTAACGCTGATTGAGACAACGCTGGGGATACAACATATCCTTAATAAAAATTACAACAAGCCTTTTATTTTAATGCTGTATCATATAATTATCTTTTTAAGTTATTTAAAAGAAAAACAACTAAAGGCTTGAAATTACAGTTCAAGTATCTCAGCGGGCACAGCACTGTGGGGTGAGCACAGGGGGCAGACACAGCATCACCCAGGCGGGTGCTCAGCAGCGGGCAACTTCCTTTGGACCTCCCTGGTGAGAGGCATCCTGGTTTCAAGAAAGGTTAAAGTTGGGGGAGAGGGCGGTGCCTTCAAATGCAGAAAATATACTTCTTAACATATAAGGAGGATCCCTGCAGCGCTGCCAGTAGCAGGCCAATCTGGAAAAGCCCAAATCCACCACCTCCTCCCAGCCGCACTATATGAACAGGTGCCTCTGGGGCTCCGAGAACGGCGCTAGTTCCGTGGAAAGGGAGTCGGCCCAACTTTTGGAAGTCTGGCGGGAGGAAGAGGAGGCTACGTGACTATGCGCGTCCTGGAGCCTTGCAGAAAATGTCCTGTGTATAGAAAAAGTCTCATTGCCGAAGTGCAGAAACTTTGGAATCTGAACTTATCAAACAGCTGGTGACCGAGCAGCTTCCTCGCGAAGACGCTCCGTTCTCAGTGTTCCCAGCCACGCCACCCTCGGACCTACAGACCACAGCCCCACGCGGAGAGGCCCCCACTCACCCGCTGCGCTACGGAGGCAGGCAGGACCAGAGCTGTCAGCCGCAGCGTCTCTTCGGAGGAGGGCTGGGTGCTAACGGATCGTGTCTCTCCCAGCCTTTTATGGACCGATCACCTCTCCACCCAACGCAATCATTCTCCAAAAGTCATGAAGCCCAGAGGGCCATCGGCCTCCGGAGTGGACACGGGTCTTTCACAAAGCGCCATCAAGGGTAGGCCTAGGGCGGTGGGCTTTCCCAGCCACAGCACCGGCGGGGCTGAGCGCCGGCTGGGAAGGCTGCTCAGCACCGGCTCCTGGCGGGGCCGGGCGAGGACACACCTCACTGGCTGATGCTTTAGTGCCGGATCCAGCGGCAGCGGCTAAGTCCACCCCCAGCTTCCGCCTCCTTAGGCCGCAGCCCGACGTCTCCCAGGGCCTCTGCCTCGGGACTGAACCTCCAGGTCTACCGAGCCGCCGGCTGCCCCCCGGCCCAGCTGGGGGGCCCGGCTCCAGCCCACCCCACGCGGTCCCGCTACGGATACGGCCGGGCGCCTGCGCGTCCTACCGCGGGCTCCTCACGCTCGGCTAACGGCTCCGCCCCCAAGAGGCGGCCGCGAAGCCCGCCCTCTCCGGGGACGCAGCGCGCGCCCGAGAACCCGGAAGCCGGAAGCCGGCGGAGCAGCCCCGAGGCCGCGCGCGCCCCCGCTCACCCCCGAGAGCTTCTGGGAGCTGGGGTCCGCGGCCGCCCTGCCGCTGGGGCCTGGGTTTCCTGACGGTGCGCCCCGAGAGACCACGTGGCCGGCCGGCCCTTCCGGGGAGGAAGCCTTGTCTGTCTGTCATTCATTCATTCATTCATTCATCGGGCAGCTCTCTTGTGAACGGCTGTGGTGATCAGCAATAAGCAAAACTCGGTTCTTGTTCTCTTGAAACTTAATTCTAGTGAAATTAGTTGATGATTGTAAGTGGAAAAATAAATACATAAAACCCCTGGCAATGCTGAGAGTCTTAGAAAACAATAAAATTTAAAATAACGGTCTGAAATCGGTACTTTTTAATGTTCTTAAAGGCTGTATTAGTTTGCTAGGGCTGCCGTAAAAAAGGCCGGACTGCGTTGCCTACACAGCGGAAATTTACCTTCTCTGGGCTGTGGAGGCTAGAAATCCAAGAAAAGCGAGGCAGGTTTTGTTTCTCCTCCTGGTGTTCCCGTTTTTAAGATTTTATATTTATTTATTTGAAGAGCAGAGTGACAGTTTTAGTGGGAGATTAAGAGATATCTTCCATTTGCTGGTTCCCTCTCCGAATGTCTGCTCTCCCAATGTGCACAACAGCAGGCGCTGTTGTCTCAGTCAGCGTTACAACCCCGTGAAGTACAGCTATTATAAATGAGCAGAGTGCTGTAGAACTTCTGAGTGCAGGTGCCAGGACTCCAGCCAGGCTGTCTGATTTCAAAAGCTGCCCTTTTAACTCCTAGCCCTGTCCCCAGGCAGAAGATGCCTGCAGCTCACAAGGAGGGAAGTCGAGGCCCAGGCTGTCCATGTTTCTACATCTCGGGGTGTTGGTGTATCTTTGACGGATGTGTGTGGAGCTCCATCCTGGTCTTGCACATGAGTGGCAGAGGCCTAAGCACTTGGGCTGTCATCTACTGTCTTCCCAGGTGCATTAGCAGGAAGCTGGACCAGAAGCAGGGCAGCTGGACTCGGGGCAGACATTGCACTGGCTTAATCCACTGAGCCACAACACCTACCCCCTGATGTTTCTCTATATGTCCAATCCCCCCCCCCAAGGTTTTATTTAAACACAAATAAAATGTGCAGCCTGGCTGTCAAAGAAGAGAAGGGACGGTGGTGTGCAAAAGCTGATGGGACAAGTTACCTTTTTTTTTTTTAACTTTTTTCCCCAAAGAAACCTATTATTTAACAAATACAAACTTTATGCATTCCATAGGTACAGCTTTAGGAATATAGAGATTACACCTACCATACCCCCCAACCCACACTCCCACCCTTCTAGCTCCTCCCTCTCCCTTTCCCAGTCCCATTCTCCACTAAGATCCATTTTTCAATTAACTTTACACACAGAAGACCAATTCTATACTAAGTAAAGAGTTCAACAATTTGCACACACACAAAAAAACTGTTCCAACAGTCGAGACAAGCGCTGTTCAAAGTCATTGCATCTTGAAGTTACTTTCACTTCTGTTTTCTTTTTGACAAACTTAATTAACTTTAAAGAAGCATCTAAGAATGATATATCATTTGTGAGCACTTGGACATAACTATAACTTATGAGACATAAGACTTCCATTTAGGAGGCCGGCGCCGCGGCTCACTAGGCTAATCCTCTGTGGCGCCAGCACCCCGGGTTCTAGTCCCGGTCGGGGCACCGGATTCTGTCCCGGTTTCTCCTCTTCCAGTCCAGCTCTCTGCTAGGAAAGCAGTAAAGGATGGCCCAATGCACCCGCATGGGAGACCTGGACAAAGCTCCTGGCTCCTGGCTTCAGATCGGTGCAGTGCGCTGGCCATAGCGGCCATTTGGGGGCTGAACCAAAGGAAGGAAGACCTTTCTCTCTGTCTCTCTTCTCACTAACTCTGCCTGTCAAAAAAAAAAAAAAAAAAGAGAGAGAGAGAGACTTCCATTTAATACATTAAAAGAAAATAAGTTCAGGAGCCAGGAGCCAGGTGCTTTTCCTGGTCTCCCATGGGGTGCAGGGCCCAAGCACCTGGGCCATCCTCCACTGCACTCCCGGGCCACAGCAGAGGGCTGGCCTGGAAGAGGGGCAACCGGGACAGAATCCGGCGCCCCGACCGGGACTAGAACCCGGTGTGCCGGCGCCGCTAGGCGGAGGATTAGCCTAGTGAGCCGCGGCGCCGGCCCAAAAGAAAATAAGTTCTTGAGAACAAGTTTTATCATTAATTAAGGAAGCACAAAGAAAATAAACAATGGTCGGACACTTAGGCATAACTAAAACTTATGGTACATAAGAATATCCTCCACTTAATACACTAAAATGAAATAAATCTTTAAGAACAAGTTTACTGTTAACTCTCAAAATACAACTCTTTGAGGACAGAGGTCCTGCATGGGAAATTAGTGCACAGTGACTCCTGTTGTTAATTTAATAATTAACACTTATGTATGACATCAGTGATCACCTAAGGCTCTTGACATGAGCTGCCTAGGCTATGGAAGCCTTTTGAATCCACAGACTTGATCAGAATTTAGACAAAGGCATAAGCAAAGTGGAAGTTCTCTCCTCCCTTCAGAGAAAAGTACCTCTTTCTTTGATGACCACTTCTTTCCACTGGGGCCTCACCTCACAGAGGTCCTTCATGTAGGACATTTTTTTTTTTTGCCACAGTGTCTTGGCTTTCCATGCCTGAAATGCTCTGTGGGCTTTTCAGCCAGACCAGAATGCCTTAAGGGCTGATAAATTACCTCTTCTTATAAGGTCACCCATCAGATTGGATTAGTGCATATCCTGATGCTTCATTTTAACCTGATCACCTCTTTGAAGGCCCTTTCTCGGAATACACACCCTGAAGTACAAGGGATTAGGGTTACAACCCAGGAACTTGAGGGCAACAGATCTGAACCTATAACAAGGCATCTAAGATATGGGAATTACTGGACCAAAAGCTAGAAAAGCCAGGATCCAGGGAGTTCCCTGAGGGCATTTACCTAGCTAGAAAATTACCACCTACCTTTTGTAGTTCAATGAAAGAAAAAAAAAACCCACAATGAATGAGGAGTGAAATATAAGACCTTCCTTACAATGACTGGTACCCCAGCAGGATGAATTCGAAGTGGAACAGCTTCAGAGGAATTTTCAGGTTGGATGCAAACTGCCTAACTCAAGAAGCAGACTGAAGGTTGTATCTGTGGTACCATCAGATACCGGCCAAAGCAAATAAAAACCCTCTTTGATGGAAAGTATTAAAATTGTAGTCCCCTAGGCTAATCCTCCGCCTTGCGGCGCCGGCACACCGGGTTCTAGTCCCGGTCGGGGTGCCGCATTCTGTCCCGGTTGCCCCTCTTCCAGGCCAGCTCTCTGCTGTGGCCAGGGAGTGCAGTGGAGGATGGCCCAGGTGCTTGGGCCCTGCACCCCATGGGAGACCAGGATAAGTACCTGGCTCCTGGCTCCTGCCATCGGATCAGCAGGGTACACCAGCCGCAGCGCGCTGGCCGCGGCGGCCATTGGAGGGTGAACCAACGGCAAAGGAAGACCTTTCTCTCTGTCTCTCTCTCTCTCACTGTCCACTCTGCCTGTCAAAAAAAAAAAAAAAATTGTAGTCCCTAAATTGTTTCTACATATATGTTTTCATAAATAATGCCAAGTACAGAATTTAAAACAACCAAGTACACAAGAAAATAAGACTTGCTCAGTGAAAGCCGACAGAAATACATACACCAGAAACACACCTGCAAAAAACAATTGATTTTGTAATTAGCAGACCCAAACTATAAAATAATTTATTTTCTTTTTTTAGAGAAATAAAAGATAACTTAGATAATTTTGGCAGCCTCCTGCGGTGGGGGAAGTAAGGCAGGAAGGTAGGAATAGGTGAGCTGGAATTTCTGCCAGCTCTATGTTGTAACTCTACTCCTTTATCTGTTAATATAGTATACCTACTTGCCCATGATGCATCTGTGTCTCATCCAGGACCAGGAAGGAGGAGACACCATGATGCCCACATGGAAATTAAATTCTACATGGAGGGGACATGAACCCCCAGAAAGCCTCACATATGATAAGCTCCACCCCATTTGTATATGTAGTATGTCACTCCCTGTCTCATAAAGAGACCCTCCTTTTGCTCCTTTTTTTTTTTTAAGAGTTATTTATTTATTTGAAAGTCAGAGTTACACAGAGAGTAAAGGGGAGAGAGAGAGAGAGAGAGAGAGAGAGAGAAAGAGAGGTCTTCTATCCGCTGGTTCACTCCCCAGATGGCCACAACAGCCAGAAATGCGCTGATCTGAAGCCAGGAGCCAGGACCTTCTGACCGGGACTCAAACCGGCACCCAAATGGGATGCCAGCACTGCAGGCGGTAGCTTTACTCACTACACCACAGCGCTGGCCCCTCCTTTTGCTCTTGATCATGCTTATGGATCCTTTTCTAGCTTCCTCCCCTACTCTGTCCTCATAGGCAGCTCTCTGGCCCCCTCATGATGGGTATCTCTCTGTATGGGGTGGCCCACACTCATGAATGAATGTATATTCAGTCTTGTTTAAAGCCCGCTTCACTTGTGCACTGTATTTATACCTCTGCTCGGAATTCTTATCTCTTTGGGAGTAAGAACCTTGAATAAAGATTAAGATACCTAGGCCCATAACACCCAGAAACTATAAAAAAAAAAAAAGTGATAGAGCGATAGAGCAGATGTAAAAAAGAACTAAATAGGAATTCCATGACTCAGAAATACAGTAACAAAATTAAAATTCAGTGGATGGATTATAACTGCATATTAGAAATAACTGAATACTGAATAAATGAAAATGAAAATGGGTCAGAAGAGATAATCTAGAAAGGAGCATTAAGAAAAAAGATTTAGGGGTGCAGGCATTGTGGCACAGTGGGTTAGGCTGCTGATTGCCACACTAGCATCCCATGTCGTAGAGCAGGTTTGAGTCCTGGTTACTCTGCTTCCAATCCAGCAACCTGCTAATATGCCTGAGAAAGCAACAACAAATGGTTCAAATACTTGAGTTCCTGCTAAGCATGTGGGAGACCCAGATGGAATTTCTGGCTCCTGGCCCAGCCTGGCCCAGTCCTGGCTGCTGTAACATTGGGGAAGTGAACCACAGGACAGAAAATCTTTCTCCCTCTCCGTGTCACTCTGCCTTTTAAGGTAAAAAAAAAAAAAAAAAAAAAAGGAAAAAAAAAAAAACAACAAAAGAAGCAAAAGAAGGAATGAAGGAAAGGAAGAAGGAAGGAAAGAAGAAGAAAAATGGGGACAGGCATTGCTACGGTGGTTAAGACACTGCTTGGATGCCTGCAGCCCAGATCAGAGTGCCTGCTTAAATCCCAGTCCAGCTGCCAATTGCATTTTTTTTTTTTTTTTGACAGGCAGAGTGGACAGTGAGAGAGAGAGACAGAGAAAAAGGTCTTCCATTAGCTGTTGGTTCACCCTCCAATGGCTGCCGCGGCCGGCACACTAAGGCTGGCTGATCCGAAGGCAGGAGCCAGGTGCTTCTCCTGGTCTCCCATGGGGTGCAGGGCCCAAGCACCTGGGCCATCCTCCACTGCACTCCCGGCCCACAGCAGAGAGCTGGCCTGGAAGAGGGGTAACTGGGACAGAATGCGGCACCCCGACCGGGACTAGAACCTGGGGTGTCGGCGCCGCAGGCAGAGGATTAGCCTATTGAGCTGTGGCGCCAGCTGCCAATTGCATTTTCCTGCTAATGTGCACACTGGGAGGCAGCAAATGATGGACCAAGTACTTGGGTCTCTGCTGTCCATGCTGGAGACCCAGATTGGGTTCCTGGCTCCTGGCTTTGACCTGGCCCAGTCACGGCTATTGCAGGCATTTGGGAGAGTAAAGCAGTTGATCAGGGTTGATATCTATTTTTCTCTCTCACTTCCTTTTACATAAAATGCAAATAAATAAAATAAATAAAAATTCTTTAAAAAGATGAACTATACAGATATCAGGACAAGAGATATAAGTATACAGTGAAAATGTCTAACAAATTGAAGAGGAGAGAAGCTAGGGCAGAAACAGTATTTAAAGAGATAACTGCTGAGTAACTATGAAAGCAACCAGATCACAGGTATAAAAAAACATATAGGGGTGGGTGCTGAGGCACAGTGGGTTAAGCAGCCACTTGAGATGCCCACATCCCATATTGGAGTACTTGGTTCAAATCCTAGCTATTCTGCTTCCAGTCCAACATCCAGCTCATGTGTATTCTAGGAGGCAACAGGTAATAGCTCAAGTACTTCAGTTCCTGCCACCCATATGGGAGACCTGGATAGAGTTCCAGGCTCCTGGCTTTAGCCTAGCCCATTCCTGACTGTTGTGGGCATTTGGGGAATGAACCAGCATATGAAAGATTCCGTCTCTCTCTGCCTTCCAAATTTGTTCTTTCTTAAAAGATGTATTTCTTTTTTTTTTTTTTAAATGTGAATGGCAGAGTGACAGAGAAAGGGAGTGTTGGGGGAGAGAGAGAGATCATCCATCTACTGATTCACTCCCCAAGTGTTTGCAACAGCCAGAGCTGGGCCAGGCTGAAGCCAGGAGCCAGGAGCTTCATCTGGCTCTCCACATTGCTTTTCCAGGTACATTAGCGGGGAGCTGTATCAGACACAGAGCAGCCAGGACTTGAACTGGTGCTCACGGGATGCTGGCATCGCAGGCAGCAACTTAACTCACTGCATCATGGTCATGGTGCTGGCCCCACTCTGCTTTTCAAATAAATAAATAAATATTTAAAAAAAAAAAGATAGCTCACTAGTGGGATAAATAAAAAAGAAATCCATACCTAGCTACATCACAGTAAAACTGCAAAATAATAAAGACAAAATCTTACAAGTGGCTGTGGTTGTTTTAAAATATGTCCACTGTTTCCTCCAGTAGGTGGATATTCACCTTAAAGGTGAGGGCAGACTTTCCTCTAAAGACTAGAATGTGGTGGGAGTGTTGGCATACACTTTGCAAAGCTAAGAGCTAAGTCATGAAAGACACTTCTATGCTGCAGACTCTTTGCTTGCTCTGGGGAAAGCCAGCCGAGTCACCAGCATCAGTCTGCTAGTCAAATGGGTGAGCCACCTTGGAAGCCTACACACAGCCCCAGTCATGCCTTCAGGTAACTTCAACCTTAGCTGACATCTTGACTGCTCACCAAGCCAGAACCTTCCATTTAATCGGCTTCTGAATTTTTGTCTCATGAAAACTTGAAAATTTAAAAATGTTTATTTTTTAAGCAATTAAGGTTCAGTGTTATTTAGTAAGCATCAGTCAGTGACCAATAAAATGGCAAGGCCAAACCAAAGCAAACATAACACAGGTAACATATTGACAGCCAACATAATTAGCAGTAATGGAAGCCAAAAGACAATGGAATGAAATTCTCAGATTTGTGAGAAAATAATTGACAACTCAGAATTCAATTCACAGTAAAAAGATGGGGGGTGTGGATTGCTTCAGGAATAAGGGTGAGGGGCCGGTGCTGTGGCTCATCGGGTTAAAGCCCTGGTCTACAGTGCCAGCATCCCATATGGGCTGTCCCACTTCTGACACAGCTTCCTGTTAATGTGCCTGGGAAAGCAGTGAAGTGTGGCTCAAGTGCTTGGGTTCCCACATGAGAGACCAAGAAGCTCCTGGCCTCTGGCTTCAGCCTGGCTCAGTCCTGACTGTTGCAGCCATTTGGGAAATGAACCAGCAGATAGAAGATTCTCTGTCTCTCCTTCTCTCTCTGTAACTCTGCCTTTCAAATAAATAATAAATAAATCTTTTTTTTTAATTTTTTTTTTTTTTTTTTTTTACTTTTTGACAGGCAGAGTGGACAGTGAGAGAGAGACAGAGAGAGAAAGGTTTTCCTTTTGCCGTTGGTTCACCCTCCAATGGCCGCCGCTGCAGCCGGCGCACCGCGCTGATCCGATGGCAGGAGCCAGGATCCAGGTGCTTTTCCTGGTCTCCCATGGGGTGCAGGGCCCAAGCACCTGGGCCATCCTCCACTGCACTCCCTGGCCATAGCAGAGAGCTGGCCTGGAAGAGGGGCAACCGGGACAGAATCCGGCGCCCCGACCGGGACTAGAACCCGGTGTGCTGGCGCCGCAAGGTGGAGGATTAGCCTATTGAGCCACGGCGCCGGCCCATAAATAAATCTTTACAAAAAATTAAAGGACTTAGCTATTTAGAAAAGAATAAAGGTGAAATATAGATAGTTTCAAACAACCAAAAACAGTCTGCCACCATCAGACTATATTACAGAGAATTCTTAAAATTGAACTTCGGGTAGAAAGAAAATGATTCCAGGCAAAAGGACAAAGATGCAAAATGGAAAGAAGAACAAAGAACACAGAAAATGTATATCTAGATTTGAATGAGCATAATGTGATATAGCACTAAAATCTTAATAATTTGTGAGGTTTTAAAACACAGAATTAAAATACCCAGGAACCACACCACATAGATTAGGAAGAAGGTGAAAGTTAAAGCATTCTGAGCACCTTGGAGAAGGGTAGAAATATTCACTAACACTGAATTGGGATCAGTATAAAATGCTTTTAGCTGGGAGACATATTATTGAATATGAAGATCTATTATAAAGTTATAGTAAAAAGAATGAGGTAGGTATTAGTGCAAGAATAGATAAACTGGGCAAAGAAAGGGAACAGAGTTCAGACACAAAGAACATTATTTATGCCACAGGTGGGGAAAGGAGGATCTTTTTAACAACAGTGCTGGTTCAACTGAATGTTCATATTTACTCATACTTTGTTCTTTTTTGGTCAAGCAGAGTTAGACAGTGAGAGAGAGAGAGAGACAGAGAGAAAGGTCTTCCTTCCCTTGGTTCACCCCCAAAATGGCTGCTACAGCCAGCGCGCTGTGCCCATCCGAAGCCAGGAGCCAGGTGCTTCCTCCTGGCTTCTTCTGTGACCCTTCTCGGGCCACAGGAGAGAACTGGACTGGAAGAGGAGCAACCAGGACAGAATCCGGCGCCCCAACCGGGACTAGAACCTGGGGTGTCGGTGCCGCAGGCGGAGGATTAGCCTAGTGAGCCACGGCGCTGGCCAGCTCATACTTTGTAACATACACAAAAATCAATCCACATGGATTGGTGATCTAGGTAAAACAATACAACATTTTAGAAGAAAGTATGGGGCTAGTGTTATGGTGTAGTAGGTAAAGTCACTGCATGCAATAGTAGTATTACACATGCATGCCAGTTCGTGTCCCGGCTACTCCACTTCCACCTAGCTCCCTGCTAATGAGTTTGGAAAAGCAGTGGAGGACAGCCCATGTTCCTGGGCCCCTGCGTGCACATGAGAGACCCAGATGAGGTTCCTGGATCCTGGCTTCAGCTGACCAGCCCTGGGGGTTGCAGCCATTTGGGGAGTGAACCAGTGGATGGAAAACCTCTCTCTCTCTCGCTCTCTTTCTCTCTCTCTTTCTTTCTCTGCATTTCAGATAAATAAATCTTAAAATAAAGAGGAAGAAAGTATAATGTTTTTATGAACTTGAAGTAGGCATAGATTTATTACATGGGATAAAAAGTGTTAAACATAAAGGGAAAAATTGGTAAATTAATCCAGGTTAGAGTTAAGAACCAGATTTTCCAGACACTGCTGTTGAGAGTATAAATTGGTACAACTATTTTGGGAAAGCATTTGGTGTTACCTACTAACGCTGAACATTATGACTCAGGCATCCCACTCCTGGCTAAGTTCCTAACAAAAATGCATATATATGTTCTCCAAAATAGGTGTACTAGAATGTTCATAGCAGAACTCCATGCCCACCGACAGTGAAATGGGTAAAGAAATATGGATATATTCATATGACTGAGGACAGTGAAAATAAACAAGTTACACAGAATATTGATGAATCTCACAAATATTAAGTGAAAGAACCCAGACACAAGAGTACACTTAGTGTGATTCCATTATATAAAGTAGAAAAATAAATGAAATTAACCTGTAGTGTTAATAGTTTGGAGGGTGGTAGTGATTGGAAGGAGGTTTGGGGAACTTTTTGAATGTTATCATTTCTGGTTTTTTTTTAAAGGATTTTATTTGTTTATTTGACAGGTAGAATTACAGACAGTGAGAGAGAGAGACAGAGAGAAAGGTCTTCCTTCGGTTGGTTCACCCCCCAAATGGCCGCAACGACTGGAGCTGCGCTGATCTGAAGCCAGGAGCCTGGTGCTTCCTCCTGGTCTCCCATGCGGGTGCAGGAGCCCAACCACTTGGGCCATCCTCCACTGGAGGAGGATTAACCAAGTGAGCCACGGTGCAGGCCCCCTGAACTTTTTTTTTTTTAAAGATTATTTGAAAGTCAAGTTAGAGAGAGAGAGAGACAGAACGAGAAAGAAACCTTCCATCAGCTGGTTCATTCCCCAAAGGGCTTCAATGGCAGAAGCTGGGCAGTTCCTGTCGCTCCCCCTCTTCGTGGAGGAACGACACCAAACCCTGCCTAGGCTTCATATCCGAGTCATGGCACCATTATGTCGCTCCCCCTCTTCATGGAGGAACGACACAGGACCCTGTGCTGTTCTTTTGTCTGCTCGGCCCTCCCCGGGTTTGCTGCTGGTTCTTCCCGGGTTGGCTACCGTCCCTTCCACCTCCGTGGAAGGGCGGTTCCCCCTGCCATGTTCCCCACTTCCGCAGGGGAGCGGCACACCGCCGGCCGGCTCTTCTCGGGGGCTGCACAGGTGTTCCTTCAGCTAGATGTTCCCCATAGATGTTCCTGGTGCATGCCGTCTCTCTCCTCCTTTATAGTCCTCCTCCGCCAATCCCAACTCGGCTGCCCACACGCCGAGTACGCTGCTCTCCAATCAGGAGCAAGTCCTACAGTTAATTGGTTGAACTGGAGGCAGCTGTGCGGAAGCTGTTTACTTCTCTCCCAGCGCCATATTGTGGGAGAGCAGATGCATAGAATAAGTCTTAATTCGAGTAACTTAGTCTAGTCCGGATTGCTCCCCACAGTTCCGAAGCCAGGAGCCAGGAACTTCATCTAGGTCTCCCACATAGGTGCAAGGACCCAACTACTTGGGCCATTTCCTGCTGCTATCCCAGGCTCATTAGCAGGGAGCTGCATTGGAAGTGGAGCAACCAGGACTCTAACCAGAGCCTATATGGGATGCCAGCACTGCAGGCGGCAGTTTTATCTGCTGTGCCACAGTACTGGCCCCTTAGCTATGAACTCTTGGGCACGATATTTATCCTCTCAGATCTTCAGTGTCTTCATTTACAATAGAGGGGTCGGAGGAATAATAGTACCCATTTCACAGACATGGTTTAGTTCTAAATAAAGTCACACATTTTATGGAGTTGAGAAGGATGACATACAAGGTGCTCTCGGATAATGGACTAGAAATTTGGGAAAGAGAATGTTTAAACTTTACATTGTACTAGATGTAGAAACACAAACTCAAAATTTAGAAAATAACCTTGTCAGTGGTGGATGTTCACCAAAGTCACAAAAATAAATGACATATGGAGTGATGAGTTAAATACCAAAAATGTAAAAATGGAACAGCACACTCTTAGAAGTAACTCATGAAGAAAATGTAGATGAATATATATTTAAGGAAAGTTTTTTCTAGGTGAATCCCAGACACTGGGTATTAATTGTCCATTTTATGAACATGGAAACTGAGTCTCTTTTCTGCCCTCCTGCTTGGGGACCCAAGTCCTCTGGCTCCTCTGACTGCCTGTTTTTCTGTTTCCTCCCTTATTTTAATGGAGCAATCCTCCTGTAGCTTCCTATGAAACGGTGCATGGGAGATGACTGTTGGCACCTAGAGCATCTAAAGATTATTAATTTTGCCCTTATCCTTGATTTGGTAGATGGTGGGGCATAGAATTCTAGGCTGAAAGTCATTTTTCTCAAAATCCTGAAGACATTGCTGGATTACTGCTGTGAGGAGTCTAAGGGTTTTTGATGGCCAAACTTGCCCCAGAAGCCTTTAGGTTGCTGCCTGGGTGTTCTTACTTGCTTAACTTCTGTGTGTCTCTATCTCTTTTTCTCTTCCCTCCTTCCTTGCTTCCTTCCTTCCTTTGAAAGTCAGAGTTACAGAGAGAGGGAGAGGGAGAGAGGGAGAGAGACGGAGAGACGGAGAGATCTTCCATCTGCTGGTTCACTTCCCTAGATGACCTCAACAGCCAGGACTGAGCCAGGCTGATGCCAAGAGCTGGGAGCTGGATAGGAGCGCCTGAGCACTCGGGCCATCTTCTGCTGCTTTTCTCGGCCATTAGCTGGCAACTGGATGGGAAGCTGGAGCAGGAGCCCGAATCATTGCAGGCGGCAGCTTAACCTGCTATTCCACAATGCTGGCCCCATGTCTCCCTATCTTTAGCTTTGAAGGAATAACACTACACACTTCAGAGGATTATTTTGAGAATGAAATGAATTACCGTGTTTAAAGTACTCAGAACAGAGCCACAGACACTGAGCCGGGGTGGGAGAGGCCAGCAGTACCACGGCGCCCAGCAGCGGGCGGGAACACCAGGGACCCACAGAGCAGCGTTACCGCCTTCACAGAAGGTTCATCAGTCGGGTCCCGGCAGTGGGTATGGGAAGAGGGACAGGGCTGGGGGACCTCAAGGCAAGAAGCAAAGGGGAATACCGCTCCAGCCTTCGGGTACCAGCCAGTGGATCCTGCATTTGACTCTCCAAAGTATGCCGGATTGGTTGGGAGGAGACTCCACTTGGAGAACTCTGGACTTGAGGGTGAGCTACACTTTTCAAGGACCCAAGTTTCGTTCTCTGCGACGACTCAGCCTGCCTGGAGAGACATTTCAGGGTCACTGCTTCACTAGAGGGGACAGCCTTTAGGATGCCCACTTGAAGCTCCCCCCCTACTCATGGTGCTACCTGGCTCCTCGCAGACCCTGGTCTGGAGCCTGGAGCCTCTCGCTCCCACAGCGGCTACTCCTCATCTTCGGGATCCCAGGAGCCAGAGAGAGCTGCAAACCGGTGGTCTCCGGGGCGAGGGGCGGGCAGAGGAGGCTCTCCCAGGAGAAGGTGAAGTGGCCCTCGAGCTTGTTCAGGGTATGGAGCTCCGCTCAGCGCCGCCAGATGGCGCAGCAGAACCCAAAGATGCACGACTCTGAGATGTCCCCAGCGCCTGGGCACGCAGTGGAAGCTGCTGGGTGAGGCTGAGAAGCCGCCCTTCGTGCAGGAGGCCAAGCGGCTCCGTGCCAGGCACCTGCGCAAGCACCCCGATTACAAGTAACTCAGGCGCCAGACCTGCTAACGCCAGCCCGGGAAACGGTGGCCTGCTCTGGGGGCCGGTGTACGCAGTCAATCAAGGCAGCAGAGGCTTTGGGTACCAGCCCCACACCAACTCGACAACCTACCTGCTTGGCAACTATAATAGCTCTTCCCTCTATAAATCTTAGGCACCCCTAAGAGCCACACACACCCGTACAAGCTGCACCTCCTCTCCAGTGTTGGGCCACAGCTCAGAGGCAGCCTGTAGCCAGCCCTTTCGCAACACACTTACCGTCTTCATAGGATAAAACACAGTTTTGTACGATCAAAAATAAAGTACTTAGAACAGTCCTAGCACATTCTAAGGGCACAATGCATGTTAGCTGTTGATATTTCCTTTGCTGAGCACACAAAGGACCCTTTAAAAAAATTATTGGGGCTGATGCTGTAGCACAGTGGGTTAAAGCCCCGGCCTGTAACGCTGGCATCCCATATGGGCGCCAATTTGAGTCCAGGCTGCTCTACTTCTGATCCAGCTCCCTGCTTATGGCCTGGGAAAGCAGCAGAGAATGGCCCAAGTCCTTGGGCCCTTGCACCCACGTAGGAGACCCAGAGTAGGTTCCTGGCTCCTAGCTTTGGATTGGCTCAGCTCCGGCCATTGTGACCATTTGGGAAGTGAACCAGCGGATGGAAAGATCTCTCTCTGTTTCTACCTCTCTCTCTCTGTGTAACTCTTCCAAATAAATAAAATAAATATTTTTTTAAAACGAATTTTTTGGAGCTGCCATTGTGGTGTACTGGTTTAAGCCACTGCCTGCAATGCTGGCATCCCAGTATGGATGCTGGTTGGAAAACTGGCTGCTCCACTTCCAAATCCAGCTCCCTGATGATGTGCCTGGGAAAGACTGCTACACCCATGTGGGAGCCTGGGTGAAGCTCCTGGCTCCCAGCTTCAGCCTAGTCCAGCACTGGCCATTGTAGCCATTTATTTATTTATTTGAAAGGCACTACTAACAGAAGAAGAGACACAGATAGAGAATCTTCCATCCGCTGGTCCACTCCCCAAATGACCACAACAGCCAAAGCTGGGCCAGGCCAAAGCCAAGAACTCCATCCAGGTCTCCCTTCTAGGTGGCAGGACCCCAGGTGTTTGGGCCATCTTCTGCTGCTTTCCCAGAAACATTAGCAGGGAGCTGGATCAGAAATGGAGCAGCCAGAACGGTAACCAGCACTCATACGGGATGCAGGCGTTGCAGGCAGCTTAACCAGCTGGGGTACAACACAAGCCCGAGAGAGGGCCCTTTTACTCTGAAGATTTGTGTCCTTCAATTCTGCAAATTTGTCCTGTGCATGCATTTATTTCCTACCTTTCATTTCTTCTCTTTCTGGAGTTTGAATCCTTGGTCTTTGTGTGCAGGATGTTTGGATAACTGACCTTGATTTTGCAACAAAGTGTCCCCAAAAGATCTTTTTCTTTGGGAAGATCTAGTTTCTCCAGGGGAGAATCCTCCAGCCCCCGCTGGGAGGGGCTGGGAGACCACCGAAAGGAGGCTGAGGACCCCAGGGCTCAGTGTGCAGCCTTACCTTAACATCCGCTTTCCCTGCTTTCTCCTACTCTCTGCTCGACTGTGTCCCCAACTCCAGCGTAGGTGCTTCCTGCAGATAAACCTCAAGTCTCCTCCAGAATGAGGAAAAGACAATAGGATGAAAAGAGGCATGAGAGGCAGAACTTGTGCCATATGGGGACTCAGGAGCCTAATCTCATGGAGCCCCATCCCCAGCCCCTTGTCCTCCATGAGGTCCAGTGCATGCAAGGCCTTAGCCTTCCTGGGAGCCTCCTTTTGCTGGAGGACTTTTTAATTTTTTTAGACTTATTTTATTTATTTGAAAGACAGAGTAAGAGAGAGAGGTAGAGACAGTGGTCTTTCATCCACTGGTTCACTCCCCAAATGGCCTCAATGGCTAGAGCTGAGCTGATCCAATGCTAGGGATCAGGAGTTTCTTCCCCAACATGGGTGCGGGGTCCCAAGGCCTTGGGCCATCCTCCACTGCTTTCCCTGGTGCATTAGAAGGGACGCTCAAATGGGATGCCGGCACTACAAGCCAGGGCTTTAACCCACTGCGCCACAGTGCTGGCTCTGCTGGAGGACTTTTCTGCGGGCTAAATCACCACTCTGTTTGGTCACTACCCCAAAATCGCTGAGATCTCGTGTCTACTGCTATATTCTCTCTCACTACCTGCCCCCAACTCACATATTTTGCTTATCTACTCAGGCTCACAAAACAGAGATAAATTTGCGTGGCTTCTCAACTATATTTAGTTGCATTTTTTTGCAAATTAACTAAAAAATACCCTTCTATCTTACAGTATGTCAATTTTAGAGAACTGGAAATTTTGGTTCCCTTGCAAAAAGTTTCTCACCTATAAAACCTAGGTAGGAAAGTAAAGGGATTGCACTTGTCTGTTGTCACGAGGTAGCCATGGTTCAATCCCATTCAAATCAAAACAATTCAATGAACATTTACGGAGCACTGTTCTAGGCACTTGTGATTGCTCTCTCTGAACAAAGATGCCTACCTTCATGGAATTTACATTCTAGCAGGGGGAAACAATACTGAACAATAAACATGATACATACATAAAGTACCTAATGAGTTTCAAGACGATGTGCTATATGGGAAAAAAAAAAAAAAAAGCACAGGCTAAGAGGAGTGAAGAGGAGTGCTGGAGTTCAGGGGATGAAGGGTTACAATAATGACTTTATTTTAACATATTTAATTACAGAGATAAAATAGCTGGGGGAGGGGGTGGGCCCCAGCCTAGCCCCACCCTGGAGCTCAGGTGGGGGTGCAGGTGAGGCCTCCCTGATGACCCTGGCTGGGGTCTTCCTATGATAGGGCCCTATTGCTTTAGTGGGGAGGAGCCATGCAAACGAGGGGGGCTGTGTTCAGTTGCATGGCCAGGTTGGGTATCAGAGATGTGCAGATGACAGGTAAGGGCACAGACTATAAGGAACAGGCAGCACAGTGGCCAGCACAAAGCGGGAATAAGCCTGGACTTGAGGACAGAGCTCTGGGCTATCGATGCAAAGGTGACAGCTGTTAACAGGGGTAGTATTGTTAAGCCACAAGACTACATCAGATCCAGAGGCAGAGGCTGTAGAAAAGCTACAGTTATGCCTCTCACCAAAAGAATCAGGCAAAGAAACCCATATCCTCAGAAAGTCTGACCACAGAAATATGCTGGAACAAATGTGGGGAACAACACATATCCCCCACTCCTTCTGCCCACCAACGCTGTGTGAGAACTTCAGAGCCGGACAACAGATGTCTGTTTTTAAGGTATACACTAGTAAAAAATCTTGATACTGGTATACATTTTCGACTTACAGCTTTGGTTATTTCAAACCTACAATGCTCTGGCAATTGAACTGTTCACTCTCTCCACATAAGACAGTAAGTAGCTGAGCCTGACCTACCTCCAATTATGTAAGAATGCAGTACCTATCTCTCCAAAAGTTATGGCAAAGTATTAGAAGTCAGTTTCTGCACTTCCTCTCCCATCATTCTCTGCTTCAATATGGCTCCTGCAGTCACTTTCCCTGGTCCCCTTTGGTGTACTCCTTGTATTGTTGTTCTGGGGCTATTTTTAAAACTCTCCCACTTGACTGAGGGCACATTTTTAAATCTAATACTGTACACTTGGCAAAGTGGCAGTTAAAAATTTTAAATGGCAACCACCAATCTCAATATATCTAATTTTAAAAAGTCATCAATATGTGTTAAGGAATTATGGTTATCTTTTTTTTTAAGATTTATTTTATTTATTTGAAAGACAGAGTTACAGAGAGAGGTAGAGACAGAGAGAGAGGTCTTCCATCCGCTGGTTCACTCCCCAGATGGCCGCAATGGCCAGGGCCGAGCTGAAGTCAGGAGCCAGGAGCTTCCTCCGGGTCTTCCAGGTGGGTGCAGCGGCCCAAGAACTTGGGCCATCTTCTGCTGCTTTCCCAGGCCATAGCAGAGAGCTGGATAGGAAGTGGAGTAACTAGAACTTGAACCAGCACCCATATGGGATGCCGGCGCTGCAGGCTGGGGCTTTAATCACTGTGTCATAGCATCGGCCTTGCTAATAATTTTTTTTCAAGATTTATTTATTTGAAACTCAGAATTACACACAGAGAAAAGGAGATACAGAGAGAGAGAGAGAGAGAGAGAGAGAGAGAGAGAGAGAGGTCTTCTATCCACTGTTCACTCCCTAATTGGCCGCAATGGCCGGAGCTGCACCAATCTGAAGCCAGGAGCCAGGAGCTTCTTCCAGGTCTCCCACGTGGATGCAGGGGCCCAAGGACTTGGGCCATCCTCCACTGCTTTCTCAGGCCACAGCAGAGAGCTGGATGGGAAGTGGAGCAGCCAGGGCTCAAACCCACGCCCATATAGGATGCCGGCACTGCAGGCAGCAGCTTAACCCGCTACACCACAGTGTTGGTCCCTGATAATGTTTTAATATGGCAAAATTAGTAGCTAGTAATGCCATTTAAAAAGAATTATTGGGGGCAGGCATTTGGCACAGTGGTAAGATGACACCAGAAGTGCCTGGGTTTGAATCCAGCGCTGCTCTCTATCCCAGCTTCCCACGAGTGAGCACCTAGAGAAGCAGCAGTGATGGCTCAAGTAGTTGGGTCTCTGTCATCCACACGGGAGACTGAATTGGGTTCCTGGTTCCTGAATTCAGCGTGGTGCAGCTGTGGCTAGAGCTAGGTATTTGGGGAGTAAAGTAGTGGATTGGTGATCTAATTCTGTGTCTCTCCATCACTCTGCCTTTCAAGAGAATAAAATTAAAATTTAAAACAAAATGTTGGTTCTTGAAAGGCAAGTCAGGGAGCCACTGATTTAGAGGCTCTGACTCCAGTACAGATTCTTCGACAGTGAGTATATTTCACTTATGATTGCCAAAGGTTCTTCTTAAATGTGTCATGCAGTGTCTAATAAGTGATGAAATAGAGCTGAAGGCTCTTCCACATTCATTACAACCCTATGGTTTTCTCCAGTATGAATTCTCTGATGTTTAGAAAATGATGAATCATAACTAAAGGTTTGGGGCCGGTGCTGCAGCGTAATGGCTAAAGCTGCCACCTGTAGTGCCAGCATCAAATATGGGCACCGGTTCGAGACCCAGCTGCTCCACTTCCAATCCAGCTCTCTGCTACGGCCTGAGAAAGCAGTGGAAGATGGCCCAAGTGCTTGGGCCCCTGCACCCACATGGGAGATCCAGAAGAAGCTCCTGGTTCCTGGCTTTGGATTGGCACAGCTCCAGCCATTGCAGCCAATTGAGGAATGAACCAGTGGATGGAAGACCTCTCTCTCTCTCTCTCTCTCTCTGCTTCTCTGCCACTTAAATAAAAGTAAATATTTAAAACTAAGGCATAAACTTAGAGGAGAAAATTGAACAGAAAAGAAGAAAAACAAAACTTTGAAAAATGGAAGACAGGTGGATGAGGAGTGACAGACTTATGAGAAGGCTGGATTCTGAGTGGGCAGTGGGGAAGGTCATGAAGTATCCCAACTTCCTGTGGGTGATCCTGTGGGACTGCCTGTCCTGCCCATGTAGGAGGATGAGAGGGCATGGCACGCCATGCCTCCCGGGAGGGACCCCACAGCCTGGCTGCTGGCAGGTGGCAGGGGCTCTAGGCGTATTTCCCCCACCCCCACTTCCTGTTGGGAGCCTTGTGGCCATGCCTTTATGATTGATAAACGGAGAGCCAATAAGCAACTCCCACATTCCATATATGGCCTGGTTGCACAAAGGAGCCCAGGGGCCCACTTGGCTTATGTGACCTGTAAGTCGATTGGTTAGGGGTCTTTTGGCATACTGCCCCTTCTGCCCTATAGAATTGCCATGGTTCACTAGGCTAATCCTCCGCCTGCGGCACCAGCACCCTGCATTCTAGTCCCGGTCGGGGCGCCGGATTCTGTCCCGGTTGCTCTTCTTCCAGTCCAGCTCTCTGATGTGGCCTGGGAGTGCAGTGGAGGATGGCCCAGGTCCTTGGGCCCTGCACCTGCATAGGAGACCAGGAGGAAGCACCTGGCTCCTGGCTTCAGATCAGCGCAGCACGCCAGCCACAATGCACTGGCCATAGCGGCTACTTGTGGGATGAACCAATGGAAAGCAAGACCTTTCTCTCTGTCTCTCTCTCTCTCTCACTGTCTAACTCTGCCTGTCCAAAAAAAAAAAAAAAAAAAAAAAAAAAAAATTGCTGTTACTACCCCAGGTTTTTACTTCCCCTCTTACCCTGTGAAAATCTGTGCCTAATTGCTAATAAACAGACATGCTCATCAGGCCTGTCTCTGGTGTTTCTTGTCGAGAGACGCCGTCGCTCTTCCTGCCCGACAGCTGAGAGTCACACACAGAGAAACCTCAACTTCCCTTGTGGGATCCCAGAAAGCAAAGAGATTGGTCATCGTCGGGGGTACCTCTGAAAATGGGGAGTGAACGCAATGTTGAAAATAGAGTACAGTGGCAGATCTGCTGCAGGAGCAGTTGGAGTCTTACCATCCGGGGCTCGGTGTTGTGGTGATGCCAACATCCCATATGGGCGCTGGTTCATGTCCTGGCTGCTCCACCTCTGACCCAGTTCTCTGCTAATGGCCTGGGAAAAGCAGCAGAAGATGGTCCAAGATCTTGGGCCCCTTCCACCCATGTGGGAGACCCAGAAGAGGCTCCTGGCTCCTGGTTTCGGCCTTGCCCAGCCCCAGCTGCAGTCATTTGGGGACTGAACCAGCAGATAGATCTCTTTCTCTCCCTGTCTCTCCCTCTCTGTATAACTCTCTCAAATGGATAAATAAGTAAATCTTAAAAAAAAAAAAAAAGATTCCTAGTATGCCTGCACTACTTTACAGTCAGGAAGCTGAAGGAGTTGTCCAGGAGAGGATACACTGAACTGAAAGACCCCAGGCACAGTGGAGGACAGGGTAGAATCCTGAAAGTGAGAATGGCTTGAGTTATGCTGAACTTCAGACTCCCAACTTCCCAGAGTGCTCTTCCCCTTGGCTGTACTCTCTGGGCAGCATTTGAAAGAACTTCTTCAATAGCTCCAGTCGGTTTATGAAAAAAGATCTAAGGATACTGACATGGGGGTGGGGGGTTCCCAAGGGCATGGCTCAGGCAGACCACTAACCCTCTCATGCTGGTTATGACTTGGGGTTCCATCTCTGTCAGGGCCAAGTATGGAAGTACTTACCCAAGAAGGCAACATTTCAGAAGCCACAGTTGTCTCCTTTGTGGTTCTTTGATTGGGGCTTGTGGGAGTCTCCATACATTATCTGATCTACTACTGATCTACTGACCCATAAGGGCTGGGGTTCCTTCTGTAGCCGGAACAAGAAGAGACTGCTGTTGTTCTGGGCTCCCCTTGAAGTAGGCAGCTCTTCAAGTTGCCCAAAAAATTGGTTGAACCGAACATGACACATGTGCTTCACAAATCCAAAGAGAGTCACCAAGTCCCGCATAGTATTCCTTTTCTAATAGGGAGGGCTAAAAACTCAGCAACTGTTCCTTACTTTACAGAGGTTTTCCCAACAGGACTCAAATAACTCACTGATGTGACAGGACTCTATATATGTTATATACTGCCCATTACTTCCTGATTAAAGTAACAGTCAATTATTATCTCTCAAAGTTTCCATGAGTCAGGAATTGGACAGGACACAGTACACACAGCTTGCGCTTGCTCCATGGTGTTGGGAGTCAAGATGGAAGCATCGAGGGCAAAGGGCTGGAAGCATGTGAAGGCTTATGTATCACCATGTGAGCTTTGCTGGGGCTGTTCCCAGGACACCCACCTGGGGCCTAGGCCTCCTCAAAATTTGGTGGTTGGGATCAAAGGGCAAGAGAGAGGCAAGAAGAGGCCCTGTTGTCCTTTTCTTTTCTTTTCTTTTTTAAGATTATTTATTTGAAAGGCAGAGTTACAGAGAGGCAGAGAGAGAGAAAGAGGTCTTTCATCCACTCGTTCACTCCCCAAATGGCTGTAGCAGCTGGAGCTGGGCCTATCTGAAGTGAGGAGCCAGGAGCTTCTTTGGATCTCCCACATGGGTGCAGGAGCTCAAGGACTTGGGCCATCTTCCACTGCTTTCCCAGGCTATAGCAGAGAGCAGGATCAGAAGTGGAGCAGCTAGGACTCAAACTGGCACCCCTATGGGATGCTGGTGCTGCAGGCAGTGGCTTTACCCACTACACCACAGCGCCAACCCCCACTATTGTCCTTTTAGAGCCCAGCCTTAGAAGTCACACAGTGTCAGGGCTACAATGTTCTTTTGGTCAAGGGAATGATAAAGGCCCACTTAAGTTGCAGGGGAAAGAGAAATAGACCCCACATTTCAGTAGGATCATACAGTGTCACAGGTCTGACAGGATTGAAGGTGGATTATTGTGACCGTCTTTGGAAGATATGATATACCATAGTGAGAGAGTCAAAACCGCCATAGACTAAAATTATGGCATGGATCTAGACGGGGTGGCAAACTCATCCTGTTCAACCAAAGCACGTATCAGAAAGCAAAGTGCTTCTGGCATGTTTATGAGGATAAGAGCCTCCCTCCCCAGTTGTCTTTCTGTATAGCTGGAGAGCAGGAGTCAGGAACTTTCCTGATTTGATTCAAGAGGGAATAACTAACTTCTGGAAGAGCATGCAGTAGGTATAAAACACCTGCTGGAGGTAATGATAGACTGTGTCCTTCTTCCAAATGCACCCTCCTTCCATACCAGCTAGGCTGACATCCAAGTGGACGTGTGACAGCAGTCACCACTCTGCCATCTGTGGAGTCTAAATCTCTGCACTCCCCGGAGATGTAGTACTGCCTCCGTGTATTATTTTGGTGAGGGAAGAACCCAAAGAACTTCCTCCTCTCCATTCTTTGCTTGACGTTCCTTTCCTTACTTCAAGGCAAGCAAGCCAATGTGGAGGCTCTGCTGCTTGCCAAGGACATCTTTTCCAGTAGACACCCAGCACTTTGTTGTGTACAGTGATGGCCCAGGTGAGGCCCACTTGGGTCAAAACTCTTATCATTTTCTGGTCCCTATGGTTCTACTCCAGCAAGTTGAAAATGACACTGTACCCAGGAATTAGTAACAACTAACAATTAGCATCCCTTTGTTGTCCAGGTGTTTGTATGGTTTCCCCAGTGTACAGTTAATCGGACAAAATGGTAATAGGTCCCCTTGGGGGAAGGCCAGGAGTGAGATACACACTGAGCACTCATAGGGCTTTTACAAGTTCCCTCCTCAGGATAGCTGGCCTCTCCATCCTTCAACAGCTCTGACTCTGTGAACCGGCTCAGTTCTAGCAAGAGAATGCATAGCTGCGTTTCTGTCTTGATGCCATCTGTCTCCAAACTTGCAGATTTGGGCAAAACAAAACAAGTGGGACCCTGCCTCAGTGAACTAACTCCAGAGATCTTGTTATCCATTCTGATTACCATAAATTGCAGTTGGGTCACTGTGAAAGACTGTCATCGGGAGCATCTCGATTCTACTGAAAACAGGAACCACATCCCACTGGCACTCTTGACCTATAGAGAAGGTGCACTAAAGCATGTTTTAATGATTCTAGAACTTTTGTAGTATATTTCAAGACTTTGGTGAGGGCAATGTCTTCCGAATTCTGCTAGGGAGAGGTCGGGGAAAGGGGTAACATATTTGGTAATTGATTCCAGATTCCCTCTTGATGATTTCTCTACATCATACAAATGAATTTCTGTCATCTCAGCTTTCACATGGGCCAGTATTATGTTCAACTTCATTGATTAAAAACATGCCTAGCTGCTGGATCTAGGGCATCAAGTCCTGGAGCTTTGGAAAGTGTACCTAAATCGTAAACAATACCAGGCCTCAGAGTATACCTTTGGGAGCAGGTGTTACGGCTCAGTGGGTTGAGCTGCTGCTTGGGGTGGCCATAAACAACATCAGAGTGCTGGTGCAAGTCCTGGTTTCCGATCCAGCTGCCTGGGAATCCACACTCTGGGAAGCAGCAGATGATGGTTCAGGTTGGGCTCCTGCCACCCACGTGGGCGACCCAGATGGAGTTCCAGGCTCCTAGCTTCAGCCTGGCCCAGTCCTGACTGTTGTGTGCTTTGAGGAGTGAACCTGCACTCTCAGGAAGATCCCTCTCGCTCTCCCTTTCCCTCCCCCTCCCCCTCCCTCTCTCTCTCTCCTCCTCCCTCCCTCCCACTGTAACTCCGCTTTTAGATAACTAAATAAACTATAAAAATTATGCCTCGTCTTCTTGACACTCGTCTCAATATTTTCATATGAATTCCTTGCATTTTTTTCCAGTGACTGTGTAAGCCTCCGCCTTTGTGCACGATTTGCTTCCTGGTGTCCCATGATGTCCAAAATAAACTATGAGGGACTGGCGCTGTGGCATAGTGGGTAAAGCCACCGCCTGCAGTGCTGGAGTCCCAAATGGGCGCTGGTTTGAGTCCCAGCTGCTCCAGTTCCAATCCAGCTCTCTGCTATGGCCTGGGAAAGCAGCAGAAAATGGCCCTAGTCCTTGGGCCCCTGCACCCATGTGGGAGACCCCGAAGAATTTCCTGGCTCCTGCCTTCGGTCGGTGTAGCTCTGGCTGTTGTGGCCAATTGGGGAATGAACCAGTGGATGGAAGACCTCTCTTTCTCTCTGCCTCTCCTTCTCTCTCTCTGTGTAATTCTGACTTCCAGGTAAATAAATAAGTCTTTAAAAATAAATAAACTATGAGATATTCTTGCTGAAAATCTTTAACCTGAATCTAAACAAGTCTCTAGACCTAACTAACTTTCAGTTTCTAGGAAAATAGGAAACATCAAGCTTTCTACCAAATAATTAGCTTGAGTGATTAAAAAGTCAACGTCTTGGTTAAAAAAAAGGGGGGGAGGTCACTGCTCCAAATGAAAAGAAACCAAATATACACAATCAACAAATGCAATGCCTAAATTGTTATAACCTAATTATAACCTAATAGCTATAACCTAAATTATAACTTGACTTGAAAAGCAACAAAAGAAATTCTTCTTTATTTTTCATTTTACTACCATTTATTTAAATATTTATAAGAGTAATCTTTTTGGGACTGGGCATTGTAGTGTAGTGGTTTAAGATGCTGCCTGCAAAACCAGCATCCCATATGGGCGCCGGTTCATGTCCCTGCTGGTCCACTTCCAATCCAGCTCCCTGCTAATGTGCCTGAGAAAGCAGCAGAAGATGGCCCAAGTGCTTGGACCCATGCACCTGCATGGGAGACCCGAAAGAAGCTCCTGGCTCCTGGCTTCAGATCAGCCCAGCTCCACCTGTTGCAGCCAATTGGGGAGTGAACCAGTGGGTGGAAGATCTCTCCCTCTCTCTCTAATTCTGCATTTCCAATAAATAAATTTTTTTAAAAAAGTGACCTTTTTCCATAAGTTTTATTAGTGAATCACTTTTCTTCTGTAAGTTCATAACCTGTTGGTTGTAATCTATTGATACTTTTGGATTTTTCTTATTGATTTGGATAAACTACTTTTATAATAAAGATACTACTTCATTGCTAGAGTTCTTTATTTTCTACACATGCTAAAGTAGTCCACAGCCAGAGTTAGCAAAAATAGTACTTGAAGGCTGGGAATGAAGGAAACTTCTCTGCTTCTGTTTGGGGAAGTCAGGCGACACCTGTGGATCCCTTTATGCTTGCCAGGCCTCAAGTGCTGCATGCTTACTGTACTGCTGGGCTTCGCTTCAAGTTTAATCTCTTTTGCTTTTTAAAATGCATATACCCAGGGCCAGCGCTATGGTGTAGTAGGCTAAGCCTCTGCTTGCGGCACCAGATCCCATGTGGGTGCCGGTTCCTGTCCTGGCTGCTCCACTTCTGATCCAGCTCCCTGCTGATGCACTTGGAAAAGCAGCAGATGACACAAGTGCTTGGGCCCCTGCATCCATGTGAGGGACCTGGAAGAAGCTGGCTCCTGGCTCCAGATCAGCCCAGCTCTGGGCATTGTGGCCATTTGGGGAGTGAACCAGCAGATGGAAGATCTTTCTCTCTCTGTAACTCTGCCTCTCAAGTGAATAAATAAATCTAAATATATATATATTTATATATATATAAGTACTTATATATATAAGTACTGAATCAGTGCTCCAATATGGGATGCTGGTGTTATACTGCTGGCCCCATGAACTCTAATGTCTCTTATGCAGGTGCAGGGGCCCAAGGACTTGGGCCATCTTCTAATGCTTTCCCAGGCCATAGCAGAGAGCTGGACCAGAAGTGAAGCAGCCAGGACTCGAACCAGCAGCCATATGATACTGGCGCTGCAGGCTGGGGCTTTAACCTGCTGCGCCACAGCACTAGCCCCTCTGATTATTATTATTATTATTATTATTTTATTTTTGAAAGAGTTACACACAGAGAGAAGGAGGGATAGAGGTCTTCCATCTGCCGTTTCATTCCCTAGTTGGCCCCAACAGCCAGAGCTGCGCTGATCCAAAGCCAGGAGCCAGGAGTTTCTTCCAGGTCTCCCACATGGGTGCAGGGGCCCAATGACTTGGGCCATCTTCTACTGCTTTCCCAGGCCATAGCAGAGAGCTGGATGGGAAGTGGAGCAGCCAGGACTCGAACCGGCGCCCGTATAGGATGCCAGCACTGCAGGCGGCGGCTTTACCCGCTGCACCGCAGCACTGTCCCCCCTCACTTCTGATGTATTACTGTTAAGGGTTGATGGATTACAGGTGGAGGCTTGATCTAATTATAGCATCTGAGAGGTGGGTCTGAGGGGAGGTGTTTAAGTCACTGGGGGCGTGCCCTGAGAGGGTTGATTACTGGAGTTCAAGTGCTGCTTAGTTGCTCTCTCTGCTTCCTGGCTCACCCTCTGATGATCACTCCTTTGTACCCACCATGACCAGCCTCTATAGACAGGGGACAGTGGGGCTTCCTGATCCTCAACTGTAACCTCCAAAGTCTAAGCTGAAATAAAGCTTTTCTTTCCCAAGAACCTTGTCTTAGGAATAGTAGTTAAAGTAACGAAAGCAAACTGATACAAAACATTGGTACCGGGAAGCAGGGACATTACTCTCAACTGTGCCTGCAGATGGAGAGAAGCCTTTGGAATCGGTTTACCGGGAAACATGGGGAGAGTTTGGAGGAGCAGGCTAGGCAAAGTTAGAATCTGTAAGGTGAGTGTAGGGGCAGTTCTGATGAGGGCTCAGAAGACTGGAATGCTGCTGGAAATGGGGCTGATAAAGGCCTGGTGAGGTTTCAGATGGAAATGAGAATCCTATTGGAATGGGACTAAAGGTCACCCACATTGCTTGGTGGCAAAGAACCTGGCAGTTTCGTCTCCCTGTCCTGAGGGTTTGGGGAGGTGGAATTTGAAGGTGGCAGATGGTTATGGGGGTGCAAGACGCTTCAAGGCAGCCAAGTGTTCAGGCTGCAACGGGAGTGGTAACGACTGCTCCTGGTGCATTTTACAGTGAGCACAGGGTGCAGAAGGGAACAGTGCAGAAAGATTGGGAAAATTTTTCAGTTTGGCCAGAGAAGGAATGAGGAGAAAGTAGTGTGTTTGGGACAGGGGAACACCATAGGAAACCATACACATTGTGATACTGAGTGAGTAAGGCCGGAAAGAAAGAAGGAAAGGGAAGAGGGAGGGAAGGGAGTGGAGAAAAGACGTTTTGGAGTAATCGGCAAAGACTGAAAATGGTTTTCGGTTATGGGAATTATTGTTAATTTTCAGAGGTGTTATGATGGTACTGTGGTTATATAAGAGGATATTATTGGCTGGCGCCGCAGCTCACTAGGCTAATCCTCCGCCTAGCGGCGCCAGCACACCGGGTTCTAGTCCCGGTCGGGGCACCGGATTCTGTCCCGGTTGCCCCTCTTCCAGGCCAGCTCTCTGCTGTGGCCCGGGAAGGCAGTGGAGGATGGCCCAGGTGCTTGGGCCCTGCACCCCATGGGAGACCAGGAAAAGCACCTGGCTCCTGGCTCCTGCCATCGGATCAGTGCGGTGCGCCGGCCGCAGAGCGCGGGCCGCGGCGGCCATTGGAGGGTGAACCAATGGCAAAGGAAGACCTTTCTCTCTGTCTCTCTCTCTCACTGTCCACTCTGCCTGTCAAAAAATAAAAAAAAAAAAATTAAATTAAATAAAAAAAAAGAGGATATTATTCTTCGCACATACTTGAATATTTACAGGTATAACATACTTTGAAATGACAAAATGAAAAATGTGTCCAATATTGTTTCTGAAAGGGCTTTATCTGGTTGTATATAACTGTAGTTTAGCAATTTCCATTTTTTACAGAGTGGGCATAGTGACAAAGGGAGTTACACTGCCTTTTGGAATGCCCGCATCCCATTCTGGAGTGCTGTTTTGGGTGCCAGCTACTCCGCTTCCAATCGAGCTCTGTACTGATGCACCCCGGGAGGCAGCAGGTGATGGCTGAAGTGCCTGGATCCCTGCCACTCAGGTCCAGGTGGAGTTCCGGTCTCCTGGCTTCAGCCTGGTCCCGCCCTGGCTTTTGTGGGCATTGGGAGGTGAACCAACAGATGAAAGATCTCTCTCTCTCTCTCTCCCATTCTACCTTGCAAATAGATGAAAATAAATAAAAATAAAATTAAAAATAATTTCCAGGTGCTGGCACTGTGGACCTGTGACACCAGCATTTCATATGAGCACTGGTTCAAGTCTTGGCTGTTCCACTTCTGATCCAGCTTCCTGCTAATGTGCTTGGGAAGGTAGCAGAAGATGGCTTGTGCTCCTGCCACCTACACACGTGGCAGTTCTGGGCTCCTAGCTTTGGCCTGGCCCAACCCTAGCTGTTGTGGTCATTTGGGGATTGAACCAGTGGATGGAAAAGCTCTCCCTGTTTCTCCCTGCTGCCTTGCACATAAATAAATAAATCTTTTTCAAAAAATTCCATTGTTTTGCTGTATTCCATTGTATGACAATTTATTTATCCATTTTCTGCTGATGGATATTTGGATTGCTTTCAGCTGGGAGCTATAAAAAACAGTGCTTCCATGGACATCCCTGTGCATGTCTCTTAGTATTCTAATGCCTGTATTTCTATTTGGCCTCTAGCTAGGATTGTGTGGCCATAGGTATGTCTACCTAGCAGTCTCAAGAGATAGTACTAAATTATTTTGCAAAATAGTTGTATCAATTTACACTCACACAGTTCCAACACTTGTAATTATTTTTCATTTTGGTAGGTATTTAGTAGTATCTAATTGTGGGTTTCATTTGTATTTTTCCAACTATTAATGAAACTGGACATCTTTTCATGTATTTGTTAGTCTTTTTAGTATCCTCTTGAAGTACCTATTCAGGTCTTCAAGTTTGGCATTTTTTTATTAAATATTTATTTATTTGAAAGGCAGAGTTACAGAGAGAGAGATCCATCTTCCATCCATTATTTCACTCCCCAAATGGCCACAATGGCCAGGGCTGGGCTGAGCCAGGAGCCAGAAGTCCCAGCGGTTCCACTTCCAGTCCAGCTCCCTGCTAATGTGCCTGGGAAAAGCAGCAGAAGATGGCCCAAGTTTGGCCCCATCACTTACATGGAAGACCTAGATGAAGCTACAGGCTTCAGGCAGGCCCAGCCCTGGCCATTGTGGGGAGTGAATCAGCAGGTGGAAGATCTTTTTCTGTCTCTCCCTCTCTCTAATTCTGACTTTCAAAATAATAATAAATCTTTAAAAAAGCAATCAGGTAGGGGCCAGTGTTGTGGCATAGTAGGTTGAGCCTCTGCCTGTGGCATCGGCATCCCATATGGGTGCTGGTTCCTGTCCTGGCTGCTCCACTTCCAATCCAGCTGCCTGCTAATGTGCTTGGGAAAGCAGTGGAAGATGGCTCAAGTGCTTGGGCCCCTGCATCCACTCGGGAGACCCAGAAGAAGCTCCTGGCTCCTGGCTTCATATCAGCCAAGCTCCAGCCTTTGCGGCTATTTGGGAAGTGAACCAATGGATAGAAGACCTCTCTCTGTCTCTCCCCCGATCTATAATTCTGCCTCCCAAATAAATCTTTAAAAAAAAAATCAGGTACTGAAATCCCTCCAAATTTGTCTTTTCGCAAATTTCTAGGTCTTTTGCATTTCCATATTAATGTTAGAATCTAATTGTCAGTTTCTGCAAAGAAAATTCTAGTGACTTTTTAATGATGTGTATTATAAACTACTACTCATGGATTTCAAAAAACTTTGTACCAGCATAAACTTACCTTTTAATTCCATTTTGATGATGCAGTGCTAAGGTTTCTCCCAGAAGTTCTGTAAGCTTTTGACTTATTTGAAAGCTTTACGAAATGCAATCTTGTTTTAAAATATTATATTTTCCTTATGAATTGAACAATCCTGTTTCTTATAATGTTGTCTTAAAGCCTATTTTGTAAATGTAAATATAAATATAAATGATCCCTGCTTACTTTTGATTAGTATTTGCCCGATGTTGCTTGTGCATTCTTTTCTTTTTGTGTATTTATTTGAAAGGCAGAGAGAGACAAATACAGAAAGAGATCTTCTGTCTGCTAGCTCATTTCCCCAAATGCTTGAAACAGCAGGGGTCAGGCCAGGCCAAAGATGAGCCAGGAACTTCATCTGAGTCTCCCATGTGGGTGGCAGGGGCTCAACCACATGACCATCACCTGCTCCCTCCCAGGACACGCATTTGCAGGAAGCTGGAATTTGAAGCAGAGCGGAACTTAAACACAGGCACTCCTGGTGGGATGTGCTCATCTTAACTGCTACACCAAATGCCTGCCTCCCACTCCTTTATTTCAAAGATTTTCCTATCCTTATGCACCATGCACAATGCAGAAAGACCTTCACTACAGGAATTCCCAAAGGACAAACAGTCCTCAGGTGAAGGAAAGGGATCTTAGCAGAAGTGAGAGGTGCTAGCTGCAATAGGTTTTTAAAGTCCAATCTGACAACCTCAAAATGTTAACTGTATCCCATTCACATTTATTATATTTTTATGTATTTAGACTTGTTTGATACACACTACTTTTTAATTCTATTCCATTTTTCTGTGCCTTTAAAAAAATTCTTATCCTGGGGCCGGCACTGTGGCTCACTTGGTTAATTCTCCGCCTGCGGCGCCGGCATCCCATATGGGCGCCGGATTCTGTCCCAGTTGCTCCGCTTCCAGTCCAGCTCTCTGCTGTGGCCTGGGAGGGCAGTGGAGGATGGCCCAAGTGCTTGGGCCCTGCACCCCATGGGAGACCAGGAAGAAGCACCTGGCTCCTGGCTTCAGATTGGCGTAGCTCTGGCCATAGCGGCCCCTTGGGGGGTGAACCAACGGAAGGAAGACCTTTCTGTCTCTCTCTCTCTGTTCTCACTATCTATATCTCTACCCGTCAAAAAAAAAAAAAAAAAAAAAAAAAAAAAAAACCATCCTGCTATTTTCTTGGGGATGGGGGATGGTTTATATTTTTGCTTATTTGCATCTTCTAATTTTTTACTCTTTATTGGATTGGAATTTACACCTCTTTTAATTCTTTCTTTTTAAGATTTATTTATTTGAAAGGCAGAGTTATACACAAACACACATAGAGAGAGAGGGGGAGAGAGGGAGGGATGGAGGGAGGGGGAAAAGGAGAGAGTCAGAGAGATCTTCCATCTGCTGGTTCATTCCCCAAATGGCTGCAACAGTTGGAGCTAGACTGATCTGAAGCCGGGAGCCAGGAACTTCTTCCGGGTCTCCCAAGTGGATGCAGGAGCCCACTTTGCTGCTTTCTCAGGTGCATTAACAGGGAGTTGGATCGGAATTCTTAAGAGTAAAACTCGAGGCCAGCGCTGTATGGCAGCGGGTTAATGCCCTGGCCTGAAGCGCCAGCATCCCATATGGGTGCTGGTTCTAATCCCGGCTGCTCCTCTTCTTTTATTTATTTATTTATTTATTTTGACAGGCAGAGTGGACAGTGAGAGAGAGAGACAGAGAGAAAGGTCTTCCTTTTGCCGTTGGTTCACCCTCCAATGGCCACCGCGGCCAGGCCGCTGATCCGATGGCAGGAGCCAGGTACTTCTCCTGGTCTCCCATGGGGCGCAGGGCCCAAGCACTTGGGCCATCCTCCACTGCACTTCCTGGCCACAGCAGAGAGCTGGCCTGGAAGAGGGGCAACCGGGACAGAATCCGGCGCCCCGACCGGGACTAGAACCCGGTGTGCCGGCGCCGCAAGGCAGAGGATTAGCCTAGTGAGCCGCAGCATCGGCCCCGGCTGCTCCTCTTCCAATCCAGCTCCCTGCTATGGCTTGGGTAGCAGTAGAAGATGGCCCAAGTCCTTGGGCCTCTGCACCCACGTGGGAGACCCGGAAGAATCTCCTGTCTCCTGGCTTCGGATCGGCACAGCTCTCACCCTTGCAGCCATTTGGGGTGTAAACCAGCGAAAGGAAGACACTCTATCTCTCCCTCTGTAACTCTGCATCTCAAATAAATAAATATTTTAAAATATGCTCAAGTTGCATTAAAATGGACTTTAAAATGTTACCATGTATATTTAATAGAGTCTGTTTCACTAATTTTTCAAATACTTGAATTTTCTCTTCAACCCACCATATTCTGGCTTCTGGCCCTGCCACTCCATTGAAACTTCTGCAGAAATTTCCCAACATTGAACCCAACAGTGCTTTTATGAGTACTTACCTCACCAAATTTGCCTGATTTTACATTTATGGCCATCCTCTTTCTAGGTATCCTAGTCCCTAGATGTCCTTGATATTGCAATTTCATGGGATTTGGTTTGTTTTAAATTTAGAAGCAAACACACACATACACACACAGGCAGAGACAGAGACAGAGCACTCCCAGCTGTTGGCTCACTTCCCGAATGCATGCAATGGCCAGGACTGGGCTTGACCACAGTTCGGAGCCAGGAACTCAATCCAAGTCTCTCACAAGGGTGACAGGGACCCAGCCACTGTGTCCTGCTGCTTCCAGGATCTGTACTGGCAGGAGGCTGGAGTCAGGAGTGGATCTGGAACTTGATATGGGAGCAAGCCTTTTAACTGCTAAGCCAAACACCCACCTCTCACGGGATTTCTTTGTTTTCCATACAGTCTTTCTCCTTATCCACTCCACCTCAGGCCTTTCTTCCTTCACTCTTATTTAAAAAAATGAATACTTTCCTCAAGGTTCTGTCCCCATCCCACTGCTTTTATTTTACAAATCCACTCAATGTGATCCCATCTACTTCCATGGTATCAACTACCACCTACAAGGGGCCAACTCCCAAATTAATTTCTCTAGCACCTACTTCTTCCTTGCATTTCAGACTGTTATATTTCCATTTAAAAAAGTAGTTATTTGAAAGGCAGAGTGTGTGTGAGTCAGTGAGTGAATGAGTGTGTGTGTGTGTGTGTGTGTGAGAGAGAGAGAGAGAGAGAGAGAGAGAACTATGAATCTTCCATCTGCTCGTTCACTCCCCAAATGGCTGCAATGGCCAGGGCTGGGCCAGACTGAAGCCAGGAGCCTGGAACTCCATCCGGGTCTCCCATGTGGATGGCAGGGGCCCAAACACTTGGGCCATCTTCTGCTGCCCTCCAAGGGGCATTAGCAGGCAGCAGAATCAGAAGCAGAGCAGCCAGGACTAGAAATGCCAAGCTGATGTGGATGCTGGCGTCACAGGTGGTAGCTTAACCCACTGTGCCACAATGCTGGCCCTGAACTTCAGACTGTCAAATCCAGCTTCCAGCTGATCAACCAAACCTGAATGGATCACAGCCAACCCACATTCAATATGCCTAAAACCAAACTGCTAATTATCTACTTCTCTTCCTGTAGATTCTTTCACATAACTAAGAAACATGGGAAATTTGACTCTTTCCTCTCTCTCCATCCACATCTCACTCATTACTGAGATCATAAATGTTTTCCTAGTTGCTTTTGATTACCAAATAGTCCAGAACAGTGAGTCTATGTTGGGAGTAAATGTTGGGAGATGCTGATACCATAAAACACAAATGTTTACCACAAGACTTTTCAGAACCATTTCTATGCACATATTATAATCTAAGCGTATAAGAGGTGACAGAATATGCATCTTTCCCAAGCTAGTGTAGAGTTTCTGGGGGACATCTTTCAGCATCTCACTTGCTGCACAACCAGCTCATGAATTCCTGGCATAAGCCACTCCATTTTCCTCCACTCCCCACTACCATGATGCTCCTGCATCTCTTGCCATCTCTCTGGTTTCTAGCTCCAGTCTTTTTTTTTTTTTTTTTTTTAAGATTTTTATTTATTTATTTGAGAAGCAGAATTACGGTCAGAGAGAAAAGTCTTCCATCTGCTGGTTCACTTCCCCCATGGCTGCAACGGCTAGAGTTGGGCAATCTGAAGCTAGGAGCCAGGAGCTTCTTCTGGGTCTCCCACATGAATGCAGAGGCCCAAGCACTTGGGCCATCTTCTACTGCTTTCCCAGTCCATAGCAGAGAGCTGCATTGGAAGAGGAGCAGCTGGATACGAACTGGTGCCCAGATGGGATGCCAGCATTGCAGGTGGAGGCTTAGCCCACTACGCCACAGCACCAGCCCTCTAGCTCTACCTATTTCCTCAAACACACTGTTCACAGTGATTCAAGAGCCAGCTACCTTACATTCAATTCTGATGTCACTCCCCCATTCATGCTTCATCCTAGACACTCCCTCCTGGGGTATGGTATGCCTGCTACCCTGGCAACAGGTCCAGCTCCAGCTGTCTTACCCTAGACCACATGCAGACTCACGTCACACTTCAGAAACACCAGGGTACTCACTCTTCCCCATGTCCTGTGCTCTCAGAGAGCCCTATCGTTGCTGCCATGCAATTATCTATCTGGAGTACTCTCCTCACCCCTCCTTTTACAATGGTTCACATGTTGCTGTTCTTAGGCGGGTTTCCCTTCCTGGGCTGGGTGCCCCCATAGACCACTGTGAAAGGCATGATAAACGCGTTGCCCTGAGACTGCAAATTTCTTAAGAGCAGGGAGTACACTGGTTTCATTCTCTTTTTTACCTGGGTTATTCTTCCCAAATTCTGAAAGCTGATGGGTTCCAAGGCCTTATGCTTTCTCCTTGGGTGGATTCGCCCGGTGCCAAAGCTTTCCACACTACCCACCCCGATGGCTCCAGTCCAACACTTCCCACCAGACACTCACACATGTTCTGCTGTTCTTCCCGATCTCCACCTGACCGGCTCAGCCCAACCTCCTGACAATGCCATCCAAGTGGTCCCGGACCCAGCCTCTCCTCCCACCCCTTCTTATCACTCTCTGAAATTAAGTCCATTATTAAATGGACTGGTGTACTGTCAGCTCTCCTATCACACCATCCCATGAGCTTGGGGAGTGCTTCACGCTTCATCTCCAGGCTCTGAGGCAGTTCCTGGCACACTGTGAACATTTACTGAATATCTGCGGAATGAATTAATGCCTCACACAGGTCTGGCAGGTAACCCCTGCTAACAGCTGAGTGCTTTCCACCTGGCGACACTGGGCCACATGCCTCACCGGAGTTGCTCATTTTACCTGAAGTTAGCCCCGGTTTCTGCTGAGACCCAGAGGCTCGGTCACTTGCCTGGGCCCCAGGATGAGAAGGGCTGTGAACACCTGCAGCCTGAGGCAGCGCCCACGTTCTTAGCCAGGGCAGTTTGCTCGCGCTCTCGTCCGTCAGCACTCAGAGGAAAGAAGAGGGGAGGCGGGGCGGAGGCTCCACCGTCCCTTGTGATTGAGCAGAGAGAGGAAGGGAGAAAACGGACCGATTGTTACTCACCTCTTGCTCTTCACATTGCCTGGTTGTAGCGTTCTCTCTAATCCCTGACAAAAGCCCAGCTCCTGTTCCTCGATCCGACCGCTCAGGAAGGGCTGCATTACCTACTCACCAGGCACAGCTACTGCTCTCCTGGCAGAGAGGAATTTAAAGCTCTGCCGCGGTACAGGGACAGAACAAGAGGCTGGGCACCCAGACACTTGGAGCCCACTGCTGGTTCAGCCAAGGGCTCTCCAGGAGGCCCCGCCAGCTGCTTCCTCTTTGGGCGCAGCTTCTCCTCCTGGGCCTGTGGTGGGGGTGGGGGTGGGGCACACTCCTAGTGTGATGTTCTGTGCCTCTCGCAGGTGTGGATCCCCACAGGTGTCTCAGCTCCCAACTCCAAGCCACCCCTGGAAAAAGGGCCCCTTTCTCACTACTTGAGCCTTGGCCTGGCCATGCACAACACAGAATTTTGCAAAATATGAGAAGCAAACAAACTGGCCATCCGGGTGTAAGTCACTCTCCTCCAAGAGGGACACAGAGCAGCAGCCACGCGAGCGGTCCTTCCCTGCAATATTTATTAAGGAATTTACACGTACACAGGAGAAAGGCAACCGGGAATCATGGTTCCCACACATGAAACCTTTTAAGCAAAGTTTTCTTGTTTGAATCTTCAAGTGGACAACAACTGAGAAGAAAGCTGTCCAGGCTCTCTGCCCCGCACACCTGGAGGCGGCGGCAAACAGAGCACCCTGGATACACAGGCATGAAAGAGTGACTGGCAGGTTGGGAGACGGGAAAGGAGAAAAGGAGCTATCAGTGAGATGGCGTCTTTTTTTTTTTTTTTTTAAACCTGTAAGAAAAACTGGCAACAGTTTCAGGCTGTCGATAAATTAACTCCTCTCTGTTGTAAACCTAAAACTAATAAAAACAAAACAAAAAAAACACCCAGAGCCGTTGGGGAGTGGCGGGCGGCAGGATTCACACGTACATACGTACACACACACACGCGCACGCGCGCGCGCACACACACACACACACACACAGTACACACGTTAAAGCTGTGCATTCCCACTGCAGGGGTCGGTCTTCCAGCCACGGAGCCAGATCCTACTGCAGGCAGTGGGCGGGAGGCTGGGAGCGGGTGCCTGTTTGCGGGTGGGACCCTCACGAAGTCTTTGGTGCTAATAAAGGCTGACAAAGCAGCAAGCTCTGAAGCCCCAGATGGAGAGAGCCACCCCGGGCACAGCAGGGTGATATTTTTGCTCATCCGCATAGGAAAGGGCTTGCCTC
This sequence comes from Oryctolagus cuniculus, assembly GCF_051225735.1. Classification (NCBI taxonomy): domain Eukaryota; kingdom Metazoa; phylum Chordata; class Mammalia; order Lagomorpha; family Leporidae; genus Oryctolagus; species Oryctolagus cuniculus. The sequence goes on from NC_142873.1 coordinate 133,242,678, forward strand.
CTCCCAGGGCCAGGGCCAACCTGAGCCGAGACCCAGGGAGTGTTTGATTTCCGTGTGTACTTTCCTGGGCACACCATGGCTCCTTCTTCAACCACAAGCTGCGACACTTATTGCCACCTGTGCAAGGGCCGCCTGCGGGTCCTCCTCCTCCACCCCCAGGGACCTCTCTGGGAGACTGGCAGGAAGTGCGACCCTGGGGGAGGTGCTCAGAGGTGTGCACGCTTCTCCTGCGGTGCCAGTGCTTTCTTCCCACCACTTCTAAGGTGCTGGTGCCAGGACAGGAGAGGGGCTGAGGCTGGCAGGGGAGGGGGGTGGGAGGACGTGGACAATAGCAACAGAGAGGTGTGCGCCGTCGGGGGAGCCGCAGGGCCCCAGCCACTGACCGAGCAACTTCTAACCAAACAGACAGAGGGAGGAAAAGGGCTTGAAGGGAAGGCAGCCGGGGGGAGAAGGGGGAGGGAGAGTGGCAGCCACGCGGGGGCTTCGCGTCTATTTCCACATCTGAGGGCTGAGAGTCTGATTCGCTGCCTGTCCGTTTCCACCGCTCATTGACTGTCCATAGTTCATCACGCCGTTGGCTCCGTAGAAGTTCATCCCAGCCATCTGCTGGGTCACCTGCAAGGGAGAGAGCCCACTGTCAGAGCTGGCTGCTGGCAAAGGCAGGGCGGAGTCCTGCGGCCCTCAGGGAGGGGAGGGGGAGACCCTGCAACCGGCCCCGCCCTTCATGGTCAGATGGGTTTGAGGACCTGAGGCCGGAACCTGAAGGACCCTCTGGGACTGTGACGCTGCCAGAGACCAGTGCTCAGGGCGGCCGACAGGGAGCGCTGCGTGTCTCCCTGCCAAGTCCCTCACGTGAACCACAAGGGGCCTGTTGCCAACGTGCGGCAGCCTCGGAGGCCCAGGAAGACCCCGGCTCCACGCTCCCGGCCCACGTCCAGCCGACAGCGGTTACCGTCGGGCAGCGCCGGGCATGCGCATGTGCAGAGGGAAAAAGGAAGGCGCACTGTTCAGTATGAACAGACGAAGGGGAAAGAAGCGTGTCCTGTGGTATAATGAAAGCCGCATGCCCCTTCCTTAGATTCACAGCGTCCACGTTAGCCGTGTCACTTTTTTGTCTCTCTGTAAAAACTTTAAGAACGTTTTCGTGAGCATTGAAAGTAGCCCATGTCATGGCTCTTCTCCCCTGAATGAGTGAGGAAGCACTTTTTTTTTTTTTTTTTTTTTTTTGACAGGCAGAGTGGACAGTGAGAGAGAGAGAGACAGAGAGAAAGGTCTTCCTTTGCCGTTGGTTCACCCTCCAATGGCCGCCACAGCTGGCGCGCTGCGGCCGGCGCACCGTGCTGATCCGAAGGCAAGAGCCAGGTGCTTCTCCTGGTCTCCCATGGGGTGCAGGGCCCAAGCACTTGGGTCATCCTCCACTGCGTTCCCGGGCCACAGCAGAGAGCTGGCCTGGAAGAGGGGCAACCGGGACAGAATCTGGCGCCCCGACCGGGACTAGAACCCGGTGTGCCGGCGCTGCAGGTGGAGGATTAGCCTAGTGAGCTGCGGCTCCGGCTGGAAGCACTTTCTAAGAACTCAATTCAGGTAGCATCCTCCAGAAACCGAACATGGTACAATATTCTAACACACACTGCATTTCATTCTCATGACTCATTAGTGCCATTGAATCTAAGAAAGCGGTCCTATTACTTTTTTCCTTGACATGGACATTTTTAAAGAGGCCAGACCAGGAGCTGCCATCATGGCATAGCTGCCACCCATGACACCAGCATCCCATATAGGCACTGGTTCGTGTCATGGGTGCTCCACTTCTTATTTATTTATTTATTTGTTTGTATGGTTTTATTTCTATTTGAGAGGTAGAGTTACAGACAGAGAAAGAGAGAGAGAGAGAGAGGTCTTCCATCCACTGGTTCACTCCCCAAATGACCACAATGGCCGGAACTGGGCCATTCTGAAGCCAGGAGCCAGGAGCTTCCTTTGGGTCTTGCACATGGGCGCAGGGGCCCAAGCAGTTAGGCCATCTTCTACTTCTTTCCCAGACCATAGCAGAGAGCTGGATCAGAAGAGGAGCAGCTGGGACTTGAACCAGCTTCCATATGGGATGGCCAGCATAGCAAGTGGAAGCTTAGCACACTATGCCACAGAGCCGGTCCCTAGTTGTTCCACTTCTGATCCAGCTCCCTGATTATGTAACTGGGAAAAGCAGCAGAGAATGTCCCAAGTGCCTGGGCCCCTGCCTCCTGTGGAGACCCAGAAGAAACTCCTGGCTCCTGGTTTTGGCTTGGCCCATCGCTGGCCATTGCAGTCAACTGTGGAGTGAACCAGTAGATGGAAGATCACCCTCTTTTCTGTGTCTCTCCCTCTCCCTCTGTAACTCTGACTTTCCAATAAACACAGACATCTTCTAAATAAATAAATAGGCCAGGCCAGATGTTTTGTAGACTATTCCCCAATCAGGCTTTCTCTTGTGTTTTCTCATGACTGCATCTAAGTTACATATTTTTGGCAAGATTCAACAGGTGATGAATCTTAGTCCTTTTTAGTACAAGGTGTCAGAAAGCATATGGCATTAATTTGTTCTATCTTGATAATTTCATATTTGAGCAGCCAGCAATAGTATCTATCACTTAAAGAAAAAAAGATTTATTTATTTATTTGAAATAGTTACAGAGAGAGAAGGAGAGAGATCTTCCATCTGCTGGCTCATGCCCCAGATGGCTACCATGGTCGGGGCTGAGCCAGGCAGGAACCAGAAGTCTCATCTGGGTCTCCTATGTGGGTGCAGGGGCTTAAGTGCTTGGGCCACTTTCTGCTGCTTTTCCCAGGACATTAGTAGGGAGTTGGATAGGAAGTGGAGCAGCCAGGACACAAACTGGCACCTGTAGGGGATGCCGGCATCGCAGATGCCAGCTTTACCCACTATTTCACAACACGGGCCCCTCTCACATTCTTTAATTGTAATTAATATGTATTTCAAGACGTATTTCTTTGAAAATGTATGGATACTCTTTCTTCTATAAGTGTTAACTGTTATTACTTTGTAAGGAAGACTTTCTCTCACTACATTCAACATCCAATTTTTAAAAAAATATCACTATGGACACATGGATTTTTTTTTGTTGTTGTTTTTGTACAATGTTACAATCCATTACTATGATTATTTGTTTAAAAAAATATTTATTGGGGCCAGCACTGTGAGATAGTGGGTAAAGCTGCCACCTGCAGTACCGGCATCCCAGGTGGGCACCAGTTTGAGATCTGGCTGCTCCACTTCAGATCCAGATAGCTCTCTGCTATGGCCTGGGAAAGCAGAAGATGGCCCAAGTACTTGGGCCCCTGCGCCACATGGGGGACACAGAAGAAGCTCCTGGCTCCTGGCTTCGGATCAGCCTAGCTCCAACCATTGTGGCCATTTGGGGACTGAACCAGCAGACGGAAGTGCTCGCTCTCTCTCTCTCTCTCTGCCTCTGCCTCTCTGTAACCCTTTCAAATAAATAAATAATCTTTAAAAAAATTTTTGAAGTAACAAATGAGCAAGAAACACATGTAATGTTGAAGATCAGTATCTAATGTTTGAAAAGCTTGCCATTTATATGGAATGCTCAAAAATGACATTTAAAAATTTTATTTATTCCTTTTATTTATCTGAAAGGCAGAGCAAGAGAGAGATCTTTCTGCTAGTTTACTTCTCAAATGCCTGCAACAGCAAAAGATGGGCCAGGCCAAAGTCAGGGGCCAGGAACTCCATCCAGGTCTTCCACACGGGTGGGTGGCAGGGACTCAAGTAGTTGAGCCAACAGCTGCTGTCTTCAGATGCTTCCTTCAATACTGTTTCTAGAAAGTTTCCTTGTATGACAGGTTTAAATGTATTAACTCTGTCCCACTGTTTTGTTTTTTTCTCCTTTGCAGGTCTCAGAATATCTCTCTGTTAGACTCTCTGCCTAACTTCTATAGTAACTTCTTTCTGATTCTTTCCCACTCCTATTAACAGTATTAGCCTGCATTTAGTTTTCATCCTTTTAGCTGTTCCATGCCTTTCCACAAAGCCAAATATTTTCCCAGCTGAATCTCTTGTCTTCTGGCTAATCTGGTATTCAGTGTTTATTTTAAAGATAACTTTGTCTTTTTCTTCAGTTTCCTTCCTGAGTTTAATAAACTTTCACAATTTCAAACTTCTTGTCCATTTTGGTTCTACATTTTTGAATTTCTGATTTAAGCTGTTTTGTCCTATCTGAAAAAGCTAGTTAAGAGCATTTTAGTCAGGCCAGTGGCCTGTGGAACAGTTTTCTTCTGCTTCAAGACTGGTTTTAAGGAGAGAATTTTCATTATCTGAAACCGGCTACACCAGTGTCGGCCTCGAGTCCCTTGTCTCGATCCCCCAGGTAACCAGTGTTCTGATCTACCAGGTCTCGGTTCTGTTCACGGGATGTCGCCTCCCAGGGCACATCTTTCTCTTCCAGAAGGCATTTTATCCAGGCCCAGTCCCCTCTGGGCCCCACTGTCTCTCCTCTCCCATGGTCTCCTCTCTGATGCTGGCTCTGCTGGACTTGGGGGTTTCCGTTTCCCTTGCTGTGTCATCTGAAGTGCTGGTGTTCGGTTTACTGGATTTCATGGCTCAAGGTTGGTCACATGTGCATTCCTTGCTTGTCAGCATGGGGTGTTTTTGTTTTTGAGAATGTGTGCAGATGCAGATTTAGGCAGTGACCCTATTCTACAGGAACCCAGAACTGCTCAGAAAGGTCCACCTTAGAGAGTCCTTCTAGGAAGGAAAAAGCAAACCTAAGTCTTGTCTCTGGCATCATCTCATCCACACAGAAAGGGTGAAGGGATAAGAGTGAGCTACAGAGTGAAACAGACTTGCGGGAAGCACAGAACTCTTGGTGCAAGCAGAATGGGCCGCTTACCTGGGTGAGGTTCCACTGCAGCTGCTGAGCAGGCGGAACCCCATACACAGTCTGGGGCATAGCTGCCATGCCTGCCATGTAGCCAGCCTGCTGGGTGGCCATCATCCCGTTCGGCACGCCCACCATTGATGCCTGCATGCCACCCATGTAGCCTGCAGGCATGGCCATGGGGGCAACCATTCCAGAAGCTCCTGGCTGAGCTACCATGCCTACTGGCGGGGGCATCATGCTCCCCAGGATGCTGTTAGGAGGTGTGACTCCAGGGAAGCTGGGGTAGGCTGTAGGATACGCCATCTGAGCTGGAGCCATGAACATTGCTGCCAAGAAAACATACACAAAGGTCTGTTAAAGAGGAAGGGAAATGAAGTTAGCCCAAACCCTCTCTGGTTCCATCTTTTCAGCTAGAATTTCTCAGGACAGCAAGACTAAGAATGCTCTTTTGCCCAGCAAAGCTGCTAGAGAGGTTTCTACCATACTTGCTAGGGCTTACCAGTGGGCTACTGACCGAGCCACCTCCCCTTCAGCGCCCAGACCCCAGCTTTTAGCCAGATCTCACAGAGGTGCGACACCAGCCCCCACAGGAGGATGGCTCCAAGTGACATACTATCTATCTGCTGATACTCTGTGGCTTCACGAGAAAAGTCACGTTCAGGCTGGGCTGGCATACGATGTCCTGGCCCCCGAAGTGACTGTCCTTTCTCACAACAGATAATTCCTGCATATAGGTCCTCAGCGCCACGAGCCCCATGAAACCGACCTTGGGCAGGCATCTGAGGCGTCTGGGATCCATACAGAGAAAGGATGGAGTCTTTTGAGAGCTGCTTCTTGCCTATTTCTTCAGATTTGCTCCCTGGCTCTGGAAACAGGTTCAGGTTTTCAGGAACAGAACCGGCACTGCCTGCAGTTGGCATGGAACCGACAACCTTAGGGTGAAGAGGGCAGGAGGAGAATTGGAATGGTCCTCACGGAGGTCTCTTTAAGGAGCCCCCTCTCCTTTCTATTGCTTTGAACATTCGCAGTAACAAATTCATGGCTCAAGTTCATAGCTTCCTGCCATTTTTACTGTATAAATATCTGAAAAAAAACACTTAACAGTTAAGTTCTGGTACAATTCTTCGTTCTTCTGCAAACAAATGTGATTTGGTAAGAAAAAAATATGCAAATAAAGCAATCTACAAAAATGATGCAGCAGAGAGAACTGAGCCTAGATCCTGGTGTAACCATTTTACTAGTTGTATAACCAGAGGGTAGTCACAGAACTTTTCTGAACTAGTGCTCACCTGTAAAATTTCATTTTGTAAGGTTGAGGTGAAGACTTAAAATTATTAATGAAACAGATAAAATGATACACCAAAAGCACCTGGCACTGTTCCTACACACTGCAAGCCATTCACAAACAGGAGCCATTAAAAGTTGCAAGATGCTGTTTGGGACACTCATGCCATACTGGAGGGCCTTGGTTCGAGTCCTAACTCCAGTCTCAATTCCAGCTTCCTGCTAATGCAAACCCTGGGAGGCAGCAGGTGAGGGCTCAAGTGGTTGGGTCCCTGCCACTCATGTGGGAGCTCCTGGCTTCTGGCTTTGGCCTGGCCCAGCCCCAGGTGCTGCAGGATTTGGGAACTGAACCTGCAGATGGCAGATCTCTCTGTCTCTATTTCTTTCTCTACCTTTAAAATAAACATAACAAGTGAATAAAACAATTTCTTATGTCTCAAGTCTTTCATACTTACAGCTCCCCGGCAGTAACTCAGGCTGAGGCGCTGACATAAAGCTTTAGCCCTTCTAATAGGTTACCCCTTTGATGGAAGCCCACTCAAAGGGCCCATCCTTTGAGTGCAGAGACAAAGCGGTATGAACAATCATCTTGGGCTAGAGCAGAGATGACACCGCTTAAGGAAAGAGTCAAGAACAAGAAAAGGCAAAGTCCAATTCCATCAAGGAAGTGTGACTTGGTTTGACTTGGTTCGATAATTAAGCTATTCAAACCATCCTTTCCAGAATGCTGTAGAATCTTGAGGAGCCCATAAGACTTACCTTTCTGGGAACCGAGGAAGAAGGGGATGGAACAGAGGCCAAGAGATCTAAATCCTTCTCTAGGGTATTGCTGGTCTTACTATTCGCAATGGAGCAAGCCACCGGAGCATCTGGAGAGAGTCGGAAGGTAAAACGCAACACTGCTCAGTAAGTCTATGCCTTCAAGCAGACAAAAAGTGAAGGCCCACGTGCTCATCACAGACCTGGAAATCTGAACTTCTGGAACCATCTAGCTTGGGTGCTGCTACTCAAGAGGCCTCACCCACACTCACAAGAGCACTCTGGGGAAGCCCACGGCCCAGCTGGCCGGCCTAGGGCAGCAGAAGCTCACAGCCGAAGGCCACGGCAACACTGCAGCCAGAGGCTGGCTGGCTCCCTTCTGGCTATTTAAAGGGCAAGGTGGTTAGGATTCTTTCTCAAAGAGGAATGAAAAAGTATAGAAATTAGGAGCCTAAGGAGCCAGTAACGGAACTCAGCAGAAGTGGACTGGAGCAAAGTACCACTGCCAGCGCTGTGAGAGGGGCAGAGGAGGCTTTCTTCCCGACAGGGGCAGAAACCACTTCACGACCTCACAGGGGAAAAGGACCACAAGGCAACAGGCCATCGTAGAAACAGGCTGCACCTGAAAACTCGGACGGGGCAGGGAGTGGAACTCAGCGCTGTGGCCCCAGGCTCCAAGGTGCTGATTAGCAAAATCTATTGAGCACTCGGTATGTGCCAGACATGGGGCTATGAGTTTGTGAGTCTTTCTAGCAACTCTTTTGAAGTAGAGACATCATTCTCACTGCATAGCTTAGCAAAGTAACACCCAGAGGGTGAGTAAACCACCCAGGGTCACACAGGAAGCGGAACAGGTGGGATTTCGCTCCAAATGCCACACTCTTAACCATGACACAGTACTGTCACGCTGAAAAACGTCCCAGTAATCCCTTCCTTAGAACAACCGCTCAGATATAAAACACACAGGAAGAACGTGAGGGAGCAAGCCTGTGGAGAAAACACAAGCTAAGGGAATCGCATGTCAACCTGTCATCCTGGAGTCACGGGGAATGCATCAAAATCTGTAAGAACTTGGGAGCTGAAAAGTCCAACTCTTACCGAGGCCCAACAAATCCATGACGGGTGCCGTGGATTTCGGGGAGCTTTTCCGAGGTAGCTGGGGATCTTCCTTTTTCTGTGGCTAAGGTGAGAGGAAGAAATCAGCAGGTGTTGTGAGCCCTTTCCCCTCTGCTCTCTACAGCCACAGGGGTCCTTCTGGCAGGGTTGCTGTCACTCAAGGAAAGTCACCAAGGAAGCAACACTGGGGAAGCGCCAGGTGACAGAATCCAGTCAGGAGACACGAGTGCGTGAACCAGAGCTCGGGCAAAGACAAGACACCATCTGTGCTTGCTCAGCCTGCTAAAGGCAGGTCTTCCCGAAACCAAGACAACCACGGATCAGAGGACCCAATAGAAGCAGCAGTGTTTGGTTCCAGGAAAAGTCAAGAACAAAGGTAGCTTTCCGATGGTCCAGGAGTCAAAAGCCAACAAATCTCCCAGAGGTCAGTAAACCTCTCACTTCAACGCCAAAAGGGAGGTCAGTTGAAAGCTTATCTAGTTCACTCTGCCCGTATCTCCAGTGATTGTGTCTGCAGACTGTGTGATGCACACAGTGACAGAAGACTCCCTTCAGCAACAGTGAAAAGTCACCTGTCTCCTAAGCCTCTGAGCTTTATCAGAGCACCTGCCACTACCATACGTGCTACGGGAAAAGAAAGGTGTGTGCTTCGATATGACACAGCCAGACGAAAGAAGGGGTTATTTACAGTGCACGAGTATGGCCCGCCTTCTAGAGGGGTCTGAGCTGCAACAGGAAAACGAAGCACAGAAGTTCCGACAAGATAGACTCCTGTCGGGGAGTGTGTGCTCAGAAGTGTCACACAGCCTTGGCATTCTGGCCTGGAATGTGCCTCTTGCTTGGAAGGGACAAAGGCAGTTCCCAGGCTCCCATCTGGCCCCAAAGAGAAGTGTGAACAGAGCAGATTAGGCAGCAACTGATCTAATCTAAATGTGGAACCTCATAGCCCCAGGCAGGATGATGCAATGGTATCAACCTGACCCCACTGTCCTGAGGCCGCTCCCCTCCCCCACACATATAAACACACCTGACACTGGCCACCCAATGCAAATATCTCCCACTTACCATTTTCACTTTCTCAAAAACAACAGGTTCCATTTTTTTCTCTGGAACTGATTCACTCCCTCTTTTCCACTTATCATCTTTTTCTTTCTAGAATGGTTTAACAAGACAAAGAACACAAGCCCTCTGGTGACTAATAATTCAATTATTGCAATTCCTAATGTCCAAAAAGGTTAACAAAAAATCCCCAATGATTCTGATGGAGGCATAAGAGAAACTTAGGAATGTGTCTTGGTGTGGGGCCCGAGAGCTGGCCTCTCACCTTAGCCTCAAAGGTAAATATCCGCCGAACATCAGAAGCCCCTGCCCTCCTGGTCTGTCCCACCTGCTCAAGACTTTCAAAATTTGTACTCTATACGAATCTACCAAGGCTAAAAACCTTCACCAGTTTGCTGTCCATTTTTGCCCGAAACTTCATTTGCTCATGCTTTGAGGGGCCCCCTCCTCATCTTTGGGATACTGGTCAATACATTTATGTTATCTTCTGTCCTGTTACATTATAAATTTATTCATGTGTCCTCTCAATATTCATCTCCTTTTTGAAAAATCAGAAAGTAAACCTTAATTACAAGGTTAAAGATTAAAAAACAAGTGTTGGGAAAATAAGGCAAAAAGAATTAGAGGATTCTTAGAGAGGGAGGCGGTATCCATGGTGATTAGGGTGCTACCTGGGATGCCTGCATTCCATGCTGGGGTGACCAGGTTCAAATCCTGGCTCTGCTCCTGATTCCAGCTTCCTCATAATACACACCCTGGGAAGCAGCTGATCATGGCTCAAGCACTTGGATCCCTGCCACCCACATGGGACACCTGGTGTGGGTTCCAAACTCCTGGCTTTGACTTGGCCCAGTTCCAGCTGTTGCATACATTTGGATAATGAGTCAACCCATGGAGGATTTCTTTCTCTCTCTCTCAAATACATAAATAAATCATTTTAAAGTGATTAACGTGTCCTTTTCTAGGGCTTCCTGCAAGTCATCTATCTAAAATCAAAAAGTAGATCCTTGCAGTTTCTTTTTAATGTTTAGAGACCATTTCATTGTATTTTCAACATTTTAGGAATATAATGTTCCTGGCCACATTTTAACATCAAATAAATACCTAAAGCAAAACAGAACCACAAAGCAAACTTAATACATGCATAGAATATATGTATGAAAAAATGTTCAGTTTTTCTAGCGATCAAAAATACAATTAAAAATGCATTTTAGGGGGGCTGGAGTTGTGGCATGGTGGGTTAAGCCACTGCTTACAATGTCAGCATCCCATATGGATTTCAGTTCAAGTCCTAGCTATTCCACTTCCAATCCAACTCTCTGCTAATGCACTTGGGAAAGCAACAGAAGATGGCCCAAACCCCTGCCTCTGCACCCACGTGCGAAATCCTGATGAAGCTCCTGGCTCCTAGCTTTGGCCTGGTCCAGTCATGGGAGTGAACTAGTGGATAAATGACCAATCTCTCTTTAACTCTGCCTTTCAAATAAAATAAACAAATATCTTCAAAATGCATTCTAGGAGTGGAGAAAGATCTTAATGATATATCTAGTTGATAAGGATGAAGTAAAACTAGCACTCTCATACAAAGCTGTAAAGACAATGTAAAATGGTACAACTTCTGGAAAGCACATTGGCAAAAGTATGAAGAGACAAATATTGAAGTCCTTTGATCTACATAATACCATATCTTGAAATTTACCTTAAGAAAATAATACAAAAGTTATATGCTAAGAATCTCACTCCAGAATTATTTATGCCAAAGAAAAACTTTTATGCCACAAAAGGAGAATGGTAAAATAAACTGTGATGTAGCTACTCACTCACTGAAAGATGATATAACAAAAATTATGAAAACCACTAAAGCCTCATGATTTTTTTTTTTTTTTTTTTGACAGGCAGAGTGGACAGTGAGAGAGAGAGAGACAGAGAGAAAGGTCTTCCTTTCCCATTGGTTCACTCCCCAATGGCCGCTGCAGCCGGCGCACAGCGCTGATCCCATGGCAGGAGCCAGGTGCTTCCCCCGGTCTCCCATCCAGGTGCAGGGCCCAAGGACTTGGGCCATCCTCCACTGCACTCCCTGGCCACAGTAGAGAGCTGGCCTGGAAAAGGAGCAACTGGAACAGAATCCGGCGCCCCGACCGGGACTAGAACCCGGGGTGCCGGCGCCAAGTGAGGCGGAGGATTAGCCAAGTGAGCCGTGGCACCGGCAAGCCTCATGATTCAGATGAGTTCCATTCCCAGCTCCAGCTTCCTGCTGCTGCAGAGCCTGGGAGGCAGCGGCGACAGGTCAAGTAATCAGGTGCCTGCTTCCCACGTGGGAGACCTGGATTGAGTTTACAGCTCTCAGATTTGGCCCCCTCTGCTATTGTAGGCATTTGAGGAGTGAGCCAGTGGATGGGAGCTCTCTCTGTGTCTCTCAAAGTTAAAAAAATTTTTTAATTATGAAGATCTATGTAAACATAGAAATATATGCCATGTTAAATGCAATGAAAGCAGAAAACATTCTACATAACTATATTATGATTCCAAAAAGTAGCTATATAGGGAAAAGGAAGACGTCAAGACAATAACCATCAGTAAATATGGTGGGAGTATGCATGGATTTATCAGTCTAATTTTCATATTTTCTGAAAAATAACTTTATAATCACAGTGCAGCTATGTCTTTGTCATACATATTGTAGCATTTAGAGCACTTTCTTAAAGCTAAAAATGTTCTGTTTTAAAAATACGCTAGACAACAAAGTTTATTTTCATTTACCATTATATGTATTTAATTTTTAAGGTTTATTTATTTGTGAGTGTGAGAGAGAAGAGACAGAGAAAGATAATCTTCCATCTGCTGGTTCACTCCCCAAATGTCTGCAACAGCTGGGGTTGGGCCAGGTTGAGGCTAACCACCTGGAATTCCACCTGGGTCTCTCACATGGGTGGCAGGAACCCAGGTACTCAGGCTATCATCTGTTGCTCTCAGGAGCACTGACAGGAAGTGGGATCTGAAGTGGAGTAGCTGACACTTGAACTGGCACTCTGATATGGGATGTGTGAGTCCCAAGGGATAGATCAACCAGCTACTCCACAAAAAGAGTAAATTTTTTACCAACCTCTAAGAGACTGCATGTAGCAAATATTAATTCTTGGCCTAAAAATCATCGCAGGAATATTTTAAAAATCTAAGCACAGTCAACAAAACTTTCGAAATTGCTGCTTGGTAAACAGGAAGTATTTCCTTCCTGAGTGGAAACACCCAGTAAGTCAAACAGGCTTGTTTTCATGGGCACACTACACCTGCAACATAACTACAAACATCTGGACAGCTGTCTTCATACAAGACCCTCTCCCTCCTCCAGCTTCCACATCACCTCAGAGACCCTTCTCTGACTCACCTGATTTCACTTCTTCAGGCACAATGAATGGAGCTAGGCAGAAAGCATAGTTTTCGATAAATAAAGGAAACATGTGTGCTTTGGGTTCCAAACCCTTTTTTAGGATGCCATCAAAGGTTGACTTTTTTTTGGAATAGCTATAATAACTGGCAAGCCTCTTTTCTGGAAGACTGTGAGGTAAGAGTCCTTCCTACTAAGCTAGAAAGTAACTGATTTCATCAAACCACAGTACTTACTGCCTTGCACTTACTTGCTGCCTGTGTGGAAGTTCACCTGACAGATAATGGCCCTTTCAGAAAATCAACTGGATTTGACTAGGTGCCAGCTTGGCTGCACCGCAGGTTGAGCTGCCACCCACAATGCCAGCATCCTATATGAGTGCTGGTTTGAGTCTGGACTGCTCCACTTCCAATCTAGCTCCCTACTAATGTGCCTGGGAAAGCAATGGAAGACAGACCAAGTACTTGGACCCCTGCAGGAGACCCAGAAGTAGTTCTGGGCTGCTAGTCTCGGTGAGCGCTATTGTGGCCATCTGGGGAGTGAACTAGTAGATAGAAGATGTCTCTCCCTCTCTCCCTTTCTCTTTGTAATTTGTAATAAAATAAATCTTTAAATAAAAAGGTCTGGGGGTCAGTGCTGTGGTGTAGGGGGCTCAGCCTCCACCTGCAGTGCCGGCATCCCATATGGGCACTGGTTGGTGTCCTGGCTGCTCTTCTTCCGTTCCAGCTCTCTGCTATGGCCTGGGAAAGCAGTAGAAGATGACCCAAGTCCTTGGGCCCCTGTACCCATATGGGAGACCTGGAAGAGGCTCCTTCCTGACTCCTGGTTTTGGTTCAGCCCAGCTCTAGCTATTGCAGCCATTTGGGGAGTGAACCAGTGGTTGGAAGACTTCTCTCTCTCTCTCTCTCTGTCTCTCCCTCCATCTCGCAAATAAATAAACATTAAAAAAGAAAAAGGTCTGAACAGTCCTAATTATGAATTCTCCTTTAATTGTCATTCATCGGGCATGTGTTCTTCCAGAAACCATGCATTTCCTCCTGTTTTCCTTGTCCTAGTGATCAAACACAGTACTGTAGACTCTGGCCATGCCTAGGCTGGAACGTGCAATTAACAGCTGGAAGTCATGGTTCCTCTGCAACCCTTCTCAAGAACAAGGGTCCTGGTGGCAGTCAGTCCCCCAGCACACTGGTTATCAGCAGGTAATGCTGGAAACACATATTGATGAGACTGGAAACAACTCTGGTGATTTAATTATGCCTGGTTTTGTAACTATTTACAGAAAAATAAGCGTGTGTATCAACACACACATGCACATACATCTACCATAACCAATGTGCCCATGTGAAGAAACAACACAGCACTGGGAATCACTTACCTCTTCAGACCAAGCCAAAGAATTCACTGGTGGCTTGCCCTGCCCATCCCTGAGGCAAAAGTCTCTTCCATGATATCTGATGGTCTTTTTTTTAAAAATACATGCATGTATGTATGTATGTATGTATTTGAAAGGCAGACAGAGTCAGATAAAGAGGGAGCTTCCGTTTGCTGGTTCACTGCCCAAATGCCCACAATGGCCTGCGCTGGGCCAAAGCCAGGAACCAGGAACTCAATCTAATTCTCCCACATGGGTAGCTGGAACCCAATCACTTGAGCCATCACTGCTACCTCCCGGCGTCTGCACTAGCAAGAAGCTGGTGTCATGGCTGGAGCCAAGTGCTGAACTCCAACACTCAGATGTGGAGCATGGGTATCCTAACTAGCATCTTAACCACTGGGCTAAAAGCCCATACTCTCCTGGCCTCAATACAACAACTGCTTTTTCCTACTTTGGCCTTTTAAAGATTAGTTTGGAGTATTTTTGGTAGCAGTTTTTCAAACTTTTCCATGATGTAAGTAATAAACAAAGTAGTTATTCTGAACAACCCTTGAAAGGTTTGCAACCAACCCTAAAGGCATTGATATCCAGACTCCGGTCCATGTATTTCTTCTTCTCGTATTTATCTCGGATAAATCCCTCGACAGCTCTGCCAGAAGCTTATTAAGGATGAATCAAACAAGCCTCTCCAACAGTAAGAATACAAAAAGCCAATTTGTATTCCACGGAGCTTTGTTCTTCTTCCTTCCTGCCTGGTTCCCCCCTTGGCTGCTGTCTCTCCATTTGCAGTTTCCCTGACCAAAACCTCAAGCTGCCTCCTTCAAGGTTACTGCGGAGAATGACTTCCTAGGATTTCCATCTAGGGTGCCAGCAGCAACGAGTGGGATTCACCTTTATGGACATCAGAGGTGTGTACGACTTCCAGAACACAGGGAACACAGGCAGTGATCTATTTTAAAACTCTTTAGGTCAAAAGATCTCAAACAAAGGCATTTGAATGCCCCTTAAAAAGATAAACTCTTGAGCCCACTGCCAGATTCTGATCATGGGGTCTTCTGCAGGGATTCAACTCTGTATTTAACAGGTTCCACCTGAACCCACCGAAAAGCAAAACTCTTAACAAGATGGTCTACAAGTTACATCTTGAAATGCACAAAACCTTTAGGGGTTTTGGTTTTGTCTATCAGGTGCAGAGAAAGAGAAAGTTACTGATAAACTGGTTACCAATAGTGAATTGTTTTACACAGGCCACACAAAGGCAATAAAACGAATGGCAGTTTTGCTGACTGCAAGAGTTGAACAGAGCACCAGTAAACTATTCTTTTTTATCCAACAATAGTTTCAGAGATCCAAACACTAATGGAGATGTTGCATTATGGAAGGGTTCACAGTGAAATCGTGGCATCCTGATGCCCGAGTGAGTCCTCCCGCCATGAGACTACACGGTAATTCTGAGGTTAGCAAGTATACATGTGCTTTTTATATGTCATGGTTGCAGGAGAGAGGAAAAGCAAGAACTCGGACTACTCAACACAGAGACAGCCCAGTCAGATCACAGACTTGAATCTGGTCTGACTCCAAACACCAAAATACCACTCTGCCTTTTAGGTTGCTCCAGAAAAGATACGGGTCTATCTGTGGTCGCCGAAATGTCTCAGGAAGGTAGGCTTCATAAAGGCGGTTTGCCTTTCCATTCCCCATCTCTTGCATGCACTGCGATCAAAGAGAACGTAGAAACATGGAATGTCAGAGCAGCAAAGAACTGGAAAACGTCTCACCCAGCTCCACCCATGTACACCGAAGAACCAACCCAGAGAGTGGAAGAACCAAGATTTTAATTTGTGCATTCTTATTTCCAGTCTATGATTCTCTCTACCCTACCAGGAACTCACATTCATTTGCCCCAGTAACTATCTTTTCTCCCTGTCCACGGGTTACTTTTATTCAAAGATTTGTCTGCCAAGATAGAATTTAAGTCAGTAACAATTCAAGATCTTATTTGGATGTCCAACATATATAGCTACCAACCAAAATGTCTCCCTGGGAGGCAATAATCAGTGTTACAACTCTAAGTTTTCACTACTAATTAACCTATTCCATTTTATTACCAATAAATGTTATGTTTCCCATTAAGTTTTTGAAATAGCCCCCTTAACACTTGTGAGAAATAAACCCCAAGAGCTTTTTAGATCTTCATATTCCCAAAACGTCCATGGCATGTCATTTCCTTTGTAGGATAAACTACAACTGTGAAATGTACTTCTGCCTTTTAGACCTTTAATGAATCTTGAGAGTCTCAAACAATTTCTAAAGCCATTTTCTGATTAAGAATAACCTCTTATTTCTATCACCAACTTTAGCAACTGGTTTTCTCTGGGACTTCCCTTCCTCCTCCCAACAAAGAAAAACACACTTTTTTAAATGAAGGTATTTCAGTATTGTTCAGTGTAACAAGAGAATAAAGAATAGCGAAGCTGCACCGAGGCTTAGGCCAGGCAGACTCAGGAACAGAAATGTCCCACTCCCAGCTCACCTTGCTGACAGCAAGCAATATTCATGCATGCATTTTAGCTGTATTACCCTAAGTCTATGATTTGGAGATTATTTTTAAGTAAGTACCTAAAACTACAAATGTTAGATCTGTAAATGCCGAGGGTATTAGAAAATAGACCAAAGATTCCTCCTAATATCGCCATGGGTACATGGGGTCCTAGACCACAGTTGATTTGTGTTTTGAAGCAGGTAAAATACGGATAGAATATCTTGTGTCTTAAACAGAAAGATATAAAATGTCTCTTAAAGATGCAAGAATTTCATGTAAGTGTTTAACAACTAAATTCTCTTTTATCTTCCCTTTTGTGCCCAGGAACTGAAATTCCTCCAGAACTTTTTACGTGGATATAGGGGAGTGGCTGACTCTCGGACTGCGTAAGTACCTGAATCTGTTCTTGAGTCCACTGGTCGAGGTTTACTGATTTTACCCTGGATATGTGCACCCCCAGGTTCCTGTGGATTCCAGCACAGCGAATGCAGATGAAGACACCAATGTTCCAGGAGGCCCATCGTGGCCCTGCGAAGGTCAGGAACAGGGCGATAAAATATAAATTACAACAACATTTAGGGCCAAGCTGTGATCGTTAGATTATGATTCAACATTTCTACTGGAATGCAAGTGAAAGAATTTTGACCACAGTCACTTTTTTATTGACTTTGTTCATTCCTCCATGGACCAAGGGTTTTTTCAGTTTTAATTTTTTTGAGAGTATAGTACATACTCATATAGTTGTACAAGGATCACCACTATCTAATTCCAGAAGATTTTAATCACCCCAAAAGAAATCCCAAACCCATTAGCAGGCACTTTCCATTTCCTCCCAATCCCTTCCTTTCAACCCGGTTAACCACAAATCTACTTTCCAATGGATTTGCCAATTCTGGACATTTAATTCAAGTGGAATTATACAATATGTGGGTAAGTGTGCTTAGAGCAGTTTTTTACAGCTACTGTTGAGTGCTGAAATGCAGATGTTAGAATATTTTGTCACATATAAAGAAAACTCCCAAAGTTACATCATATCCTATTTAGCCTAGCACCTTACATGGAGAGTCCTCCTCCATGAAACTTTGCAATGGTGGTGAGGCCTAGATTCAGTGTTCCTACTAGGAAAAAAGATACAGATGTGGATGCGAGCCCAGGACTCAACCTGAAATTAAAAACGTTGTTTATCCTCGCTTCCCCTCCAGGCTTATAAAATATGCATCCACATTGACTTAATAGGATCCGCTCGGGCTGATGTCCCTACTTTACTCAACTACAGAATTATCTAGACTCAACTGCCCTCCCCAAAATAACAATAATAAATAAAGATGCTTATTGCAGCAAAGAGACATCTCA
Source organism: Oryctolagus cuniculus (assembly GCF_051225735.1). Taxonomy (NCBI): domain Eukaryota; kingdom Metazoa; phylum Chordata; class Mammalia; order Lagomorpha; family Leporidae; genus Oryctolagus; species Oryctolagus cuniculus. The sequence continues at coordinate 133,260,449 of NC_142873.1, forward strand.
GAGAGGTTTTAACTCTTTCCCATCTCTGCCAACTTTTCTCACTCTCATAAGCATGCTAGAAAACTATCAAACTCCTCTTCATAATTGTTAACTAGGAAAACTGACTTGCTTTTACATGACACCTTCCAAAGACTGAAATATCAGAAATACTTCCTTCTCTATCATTCCACATCAGAATTAGAGGTTGCAGTAAAGCAGTGAGAAGACACTAACTGATTTTCTACAGAGATAAACCAGACCCACGTTTGAAGCAACAGGCACAAGACTTCAGTTCTGAGGGACACAGGCAATTATTTCGTTAGCCCACAGGTTTTGGAGACGTTTTAATGGAAGAATGCTAGAATCATGTGGCAAAAAAATATATATTCTTAGAAACTTGAATTCACAACTATTATAAATAACACAATTTTCTGATGATATCATTCATTTACAATGGCAGTTACTAGATACAGAGGGCTCACCTCCTCCTTATCACCATTAGGTGGTATTCTCTGCCTGAAATTTTATCCCAATGCCTTCTTATTACTATTATCTTGAAAGGCTCAGATTTATCTTCTGAAAAGATCTGCAGTCCCTTCAAATGCTTAGTTGGATTTGCATCACTGGTCTGCCATACAGCTAATAAACACACAAATGATTCACGAAGTTGTTTCATGTGGTGGAGTATACAGTGTTCATAAAGGAACTCCGATAAGATCTGAGCAACAAGATTAAAAATACGACCAAAGGTAAGATTTTCATGTTTCTTTAGCATCTTTCCTTTGCCCAAGGGTTGTGGAGTTTAGAACTCATGATAAGATACTTCAAATGTATTTGCTTGCTAACAAAATCAGAAACCAAAATCTCATTAAAAGCTGTGGAGGCATCGGGCCTGGCGCTGTGCTCTAGCAAGTAAAGCCACCACCTGCAGTGCTAGTTCAAGACCGAGATGCTCTACTTCCAATCCAGCTCTCTGCTGTGGCCTGGGAAAGCAGCAGAAGATGGCCCAACTGCTTGGGCCCCTGCACCCACATGGGAGACCTAGAATAAGCTCCTGGCTCCTGGCTTCAGATCAGCCAGCTCTAGCCATTGCAGCTATTTGGGGAGTGAACCAGCAGATGGAAGACCTCTCTCTCTGCCTCTGCCCTTCTGTAACTCTGCCTTTCAAATAGATAAATAAACAAATCTTTAAAAAAAAAAAAAAAGCTGTGGAGGCAAGTGTTTGGCCCCTGCTTGGGATGCCAGCAGGCACCTGGGTTCAGGTATTAGCTCTGCTTCTAATTCCCTGATGGCTCAAGTACTTGGGTCTCTGCCACCCACGTGGGAAACCCAGCTTGGGTTTCAGTCTCCTGGCTTCAGCATGGTTACTGCTGCAGGTTATTTGGGGAATGAATCAGCAGGCGGAAGATCTCTCTCTCTGCTTTTCAAATAATGGAAAGTATATATATATATAATTATTATTTTACGTCACCTTGAAAGGTTACCCTGTTTGCTTCCTGGCCCTTCTTCCCGTGAGGACGGCAGTTCTCAATCATTCAAACACAGTGAGAACTGTGGTCCCCAGGTCTTGCTTTGAGGAAGCAAGAGTAAGACTTGATGCCCTGAAGCCACTGATGAGGCCCAGCCCAGAAACAGGGGTAACCATATGTTCCTGAAAAGCCAGGGGAGAGCCTCCTCTGGTCCCCGCCTGCCACCACCGCCCCCACCTGCCACCCCTCCTACAACACACAACGTTCTCCCCAGGAAACAGTGACCGCTCTATCCCAGAGGCTCATTCTCTTAAGAGTTCTGAGCCACTGGACTTATCAGTCAATGACTATATGTGCCTATCAATTCTGAAATTGAAGAAAAGAAAAAGACAAGAGACAAAAAGTTCCTTCTATAGCTGAAAATGCGGAGAAATGTTATAGTTATTAAAAGTACAACATTTGCAGCCAGAAAAGAGTTAGTGACTACCTATGTGGAACAATTCAACTTCCTGAGCCTCAGTTTCCTCATCTGTCACATCCACCTCGTAGCGTATAGCACCCAGAGGAATGGTAATAAAAGAGGGTTACGTGTAAGAACGAGGTGTGCAGTGGGGCTTCCGGGACCACCTCCCATTCTTCTTCACTGACAAGGGCCAGCTAACTCATTCACACGCACACTCGTGTGTGTATCAGCACTGTCCAGCACCACAGACTGCTTCTCTTCAGACAGGAATATGAGTTCTGGTCCTAAAATGTCAGAACCAAGACTAACTGAATATCAGAAAGAAGAAATTTGGGGCCTGGCACTGTGGTATAGTGAATAAAGCCACCACCTGCAAGGCTGGCATCCCCTACAGGTGCTGATTCATGTCTCAGCTGTTCCACTTCCAGTCCAGCTCCCTGCCAATGTGCCTGGGAAAGCAGCGGAAAATGACCTAAGTGCTTGGGCCCCTGCCACCCACGTGGGAGACCCAGATGAAGCTCTTCGCTCCTACCTTCTGCCTGTCCTGGCCCCAGCTGTTGAAGCCACTTGGGAAGTGATCTGTCTCTGTAATTTTGCCTAGAAATTTATCCTGGAGTCAATTTCTGCTTTTTAAAAAAATAAGCTTTACTGTGTATACTTAGGTATACAACATGAAGTCTTATGATGCTGTATAGTGAAATGGTTATGGAGTGGAGGGGACCCAGTTTCAGCCTTCTAGAAAACATCACGTTTTAAGCAGCTTCCTTTATCTACCCCAAAATATTCTTGGAAAATGCGCTATCTAAACTCCACCCAGTCCCCTTCTCTGCTACACCCTGCTCTTCTGCCTGCACTTGCCCCCCCCCCCCCAACACACACACAGAGAAAAACAGGCCCGAGGCCGTCAGCCTGAGGGTGCTGCTTGGATTCCACAGTATGTGGTACCGCTGCCACAAGGCCTGCCTACTTAAATCTGCTATACTTGCGAGAAGAAACCAGCTGTTCAATACACTTGGTCATGGCCCATCACACACCCAACAGGCTTCCACTCTATCTTGGAAACCAAGGAGAAAATTTAAAAGATATCATTCTGAAACTGAAAATAGAAAGAGATGCTGAGGAGCAATGTTCCAAACAACTGTGAACCTGAAGAGGATAAACAAGTTACACACACTGGTAGTGACTAGCACCACACAAAAAAGAGGCTGCAGATGAATGAACATATTTGATGGGGACCTAAGAGCGAACTCAGGGGGTCCAGTGCTGTGGCACAGAGGGTTAAGCAGCCACCTGCAGCACCGGCATCCCATATGGGTGCTGGTTCCTACTCCGGCTGCTCCATTTCCGACCCAGCTTCCTGCTAATGTGCCTGGGAAAGCAGCAGAAGATAGCCAAGTCCTTGGGCCCCTGCACCAATATGGGAGACCCAGATGAAACCCAGCCTCAGCCATTGTGGCCATTTGGGAAGTGAACCAACAGATGGGAAATTGTGCTTGTTCTCACTCGCTCTCTGTCTCTCTCACTTTTCTCTAACTCTTTCAAATAAATAAATCTTAAGAAAAAAATAGGCAGCATTAAGCAATATTCAAATTAATGTGTAATTAGTCTGCATAATAGAATCAGTGTGAATGAAGAAAGTATATGGATTTCACTGACTGCTCAGCCAAAAGATCTACTGTAATAAGTACCAGCCCAGTATTGGGCTGAGTGGCTGCATGGGTTTGACAAGTCCCTCTCAGGCTTATGCCTACATTTGCAAAACAGAAGGCATATTAGTCATAGCCGCAGTATATGCGACTTCTGGATAGTTTCTGAGCAACACCTGCTGCCTTGTGCACAGTTCACTGGCTGCTGAGATGTCCCCCACCACCAGAGCTGCCAGGATCAGAAGGGTTCTGGGTTTAAGAACTCAGCAGAAAGAAGGAGAGCTACAGCTACTATTATAATAATCACAATTCATTCATCTCTCAACTGTGGCATTCCAAACAAATAAAGATTACTAAATTGATGGCTTTAGACTTGTTAGCATCATGGAGCTACCGTAAATTTCAACAGGCAGGATGAACAAAGGGAGATTAGAATTTCTTCCATCTCCCTTCCCAACCTTTTTGAATCTACCTCACAAATTTCTAGACCTTCTAACCTCTCACCGATGAGTACCTATTGTCTTAGTATTACCTATATGGCAAGCTCTCTGTCTACTAAGCACTGGGGATACAAAGCCAGAGACAATAAAGATGAGATTTCTCAATTCAAAATCTCACAGATTAACAACTAACTGGTCTCCAGACTCCCACTAGAGTAATATTTCCAAAACACAAATCTGTACAGATCAGATCTCTGCATATAAACCTTCCATGAGGTCTTATACACAGAGATGAAAATGTAAATTGGTGCTGTATCAACAGCATATTCCAATGTGAGCTCTGAATCTCTTGCCACAAAGCCAGCTCTTCCTCTGTTCTTTTCCATCTTTGCCAATTACACCTCCATCCATTCAACAGTATAAGATGAAATCTTATACATCCTCCTGAAACCTTTCTCTCCTTCAACTCTCAACATCACAAAGACCAAAATACCTGTCAGATCAGTATTTCTTCTCTTCATCTCTCTAGTCTACGATCATCAGGTCTCTGGACCAGTGTAATAATCGACTAATGTCTCTTCACTTTAACATGCTCTTCACCTCTCAAAGCCCAGCCCCAAAACTATTCTTCACAAAATAATAAAGCCAAAAAAAAAAAAAAGAGAAAAAAACAAAAGAAAGAAAGAAAGAAAGAAAGAAAGAAAGAAAGAAAGAAAGAAAGAAAGAAAGAAAGAGAGAAAGAAAGAAAGAGAGAAAGAAAGAAAGATCTTCCTCTGGAAGGCTTCCTTCTATTACTGAGGGACTGCAGGAAAAGACCTTTAATGCGGCCTCAGATGTCTGGCCACTCCTCCTTCCCAGCCTGCTTTCATTTCCTTGAAGACCAACAAGTTCCCCCTTTAGGGCTGTTGGCCTTAGAACATGCTGCTCCCAAAGTCAAAAAGCTCTTTCCCCAGCCACCTGCCATCACGTGAGGCCTGGCCAGCTCCTATTCATCACGAGGGGCTCAGCTGAAATGTTTCTTCCTCAAAACAGCCTTTCCTTGGTCCCTCCAATCCAAGAAAAAGAAATTTTTTATAATAAAATGTAAACAACAGAAGGAAGAGTATAACCTCTCCTCTACTCTTTCTTCTGTTGTTTACATTTATTATGGAAATTTGTTTTAAAAAGCCCAAAGGGGCCTGTGATATAAGGCTTTTTTTTCTTTAAAGTTATTTATGGGGTTGGCGCCATGGCTCACTTGGTTAATCCCCCACCTGCAGTGCTGGCATCCCATATGGGTGCCAGGTTCTAGTGCCGGCTTCTCCTCTTCCAGTCCAGCTCTCTGCAGAGTTACAGAGAGGCAGAGGCAGAGGCAGAGAGATCTTCCATACGCTTGTTCAGTGCCCAGATGGCCACAACGGCTGGTGCTGCACCAATCCAAAACCAGAAGCCAGGAGCTTCTTCTGGGTCTCCCACATGGGTGCAGGGGCCCAAGGACTTGGGACATCTTCTACTGCTTTCCCAGGCCATAGCAGAGAGCTGGATCAGAAGTGGAGCAGCCAGGACTTGAATTGGTGCCCATATAGGATTCTGGCACTGCAGGCAGCGGCTTTACCAGACCGCTACGCCAAAGCGCCAGCCCCTGGAAAATTTCAAACACACAAAAGCAGCTCCAGCAATTACCAACTCCTGGCCAATACTGTTTCAGCTCTGTTCTATACACTTTCCCTCACCCCTAAACCTTGGGTTATTTTGAAGTAAATCCCAAACATCACAGCATTTCATCTGTACATACTTCTGTTTATATCTCTAAAAGATAAATATTTTCTAAAAATCTATTTGAGAGACAGAGAAGGCATCAGTATGCTGGTTCACTCCCCAAACACCTGCAATGGCCCTGGGTCAGGTGCTGGCTAGGAGCTAAGAACCCAATTCAAGGCTTCCACATAGTGCCAGGGACTCAACTACTTGAGGCATCACCTGTTGCCTCCCAAGGTGAACATCTACAGGAAACTAGAATTGGGAGTGGGGCTGGGATTAGAACCCAGGCACCCTGATAGGGGGTGTGACTGTCTTAACCAGTGGGCCACCCCAGATAAGGACTTTTCAAATGTTAAGAACTTTCATTTACCCATTCTATTTTCTTTCTAACTCATACAACATTTTATCATTAATTATTTGTGTGATTATTAACATTTCTTTCCCACTAAACTATTTTAATGCCACAATAGCACACATCAGATCTGTGATGTTCACTGTCAAATTCTCAGGGCATAGCACAGTTCCTCCCATTCAGAAGGGAGGCAAAATTTGTTTAAAAATTAAAGGTAAATGGGGCTGGTGCTGTGGCGCAGTGGGTTAACGCCCTGGCCTGGGGCGCAGACATCCCATATGGGTGCCAGTTTGAAATCCAACAGCTCCACTTCCCATCCAGCTTTCAGCTATGGCCTGGGAAAGCAGTAGAAGATGGCCCAAGTCTTTGGGCCCCTGCACCTGCGTGGGAGACCCGGAAGAAACTTCTGGCTCCTGGCTTCAGATCAGCGCAGCTCCAGCCGTTGCGGCCAATTGGGAAGCGAATCATCGGATGGAAGACCTCTCTCTCTGCCTCTCCTCTCTCTGTGTAACTCTGACTTTCAAATAAATAAATAAATCTTTTTTTAAAAAATTAAAGGTAAATAAATTTTTGATTCCCACTTCTAAGAATTCATCAGGAAAATAACTCATCAGGTACACAATTATACATATTAAGAATTTTCATTACTATATTTTTATAAAAATTAGAAATTCCGGGGCCGGCACTGTGGCATAGCCAGTAAAGACGCAGCCTGCAGTGCCGGCTCAAGACCTGGCTGCTCCATTTTCAATCCAGCTCTCTGCTATGTCCTGGGAAAGCAGTGGAAGATGGCCCAGGTCCTTGGGACCCTGCACCCATGTGGGAGACCAGGAAAATGTGCCTGGTTCCTGGCTTCAGATTGTTGCAGCTCCGGCCGTAGCAGCCAACTGGGGAGTGAACGAGCGGATGGAAGACCTCTCTCTCTCTCTCTCTCTCTGCCTCTCCTTCTCTCTATGTAATTCTGACTTTCAAATAAATAAATAAATCTTTAAATAAATTAGAAATACCGAGTTCATATAAAGGTACTATACATCATAATGCAACAGGAAAAAAACTTTGTAGCTAACTTGGTATGGAAATATCTCCATGATATAACAGCTTTTTAAATCTAGCATTAATAAAGTGGTGAAAAATGTAAATAAATTTGTATGTACACACAGAAAAACAGACTAGAAAAATATATGTAAAATACTCAAAGCTATTATCTCTGGGTAATGGGGCTGTGAAATATCTATATCTTCTATTTTTTAATTTTACTTATTTATACATGTACTTTTACAGCCAATCATGGGCTGGCGCTGCAGCTCACTAGGCTAATCCTCCACCTGCGGCACTAGCACCCTGGGTTCTAGTCCCAGTTGGGGCACTGGATTCTGTCCCAGTTGCTCCTCTTCCAGTCCAGCTCTCTGCTGTGGCCCAGGAAGGCAGTGGAGGATGGCCCAGGTCCTTGGGCCCTGCACCCGCATGGGAGACCAGGAAGAAGCACCTGGATCCTGGCTTCAGATCGGCGCAGCACACCAGCCATAGCGGCCATTTGGGGGGGTCTAACTCTGCTTATTAAAAATAACATAAGCCAGCGCCGCGGCTCAATAGGCTAATCCTCCGCCTTGCGGCGCCGGCACACCGGGTTCTAGTCCCGGTCGGGGCACCAGATTCTGTCCCGGTTGCCCCTCTTCCAGGCCAGCCCTCTGCTGTGGCCCAGGAGTACAGTGGAGGATGGCCCAAGTCCTTGGGCCCTGCACCCCATGGGAGACCAGGAGAAGCACCTGGCTCCTGCCTTCGGATCAGCATGGTGCGCCGGCCGTGGCAGCCATTGGAGGGTGAACCAACGGCAAAAGGAAGACCTTTCTCTCTGTCTCTCTCTCTCACTGTCCACTCTGCCTGTAAATAAATAAATAAATAAATAAATAAAAAATAAATAACATAACATAACATAACATAACATAAAATACAGAGTAAATAAAAACCTATAGAATGTGGGGCCAGTGTTGTGGTGCAGTGGGTTAAACTGCTGCTTGTGATGCTAGAAGACCATATCCAAGTGCTGGCTGAGTCTGGGCTGCTCCCTTTCTAATCCAGTTTCCTGGTGCTGTGCCTGGGAAGGCAGCAGATGTCCCAAGTACGTGGGCCCCTGCTGCCCATGTGTGAGACCCGAATGGAGTTCCTGTCTTCTGGCTTCAGCCTGGCCTAAGGCTAGCTATTGCAGCTACCTGGGGTATGAACCAGTGGATGGAAGAGATCTCTCTCTCTTTCTCTTTGCCTCTCTCTCTTTCTCTGTTGCTCTGTCTTTCAAATATAAGTAAGTAAACAAGTAAGTAAATCTTTAAAAATAACATGATTGACTTTACCTTTTTTTTTTTTTTTTTTTTTTTGACAGGTAGAGTTATAGACAGAGAGAAAGGTCTTCCTTCCATTGGTTCACCCCCCAAAATGGCCGCTACAGCCGGCGCTGCGCCAATCCAAAGCCAGGAGCCAGGTGCTTCCTCCTGGTCTCCCATGCAGTGTAGGGCCCAAGCACTTGGGCCATCCTCCACTGCACTCCCGGGCCACAGCAGAGAGCTGGAAGAGGAGCAACTGGGACAGAATCCAGCGCCCCAACTGGGACCAGAACCCGGGGTGCTGGCGCCACAGGCGGAGGATTAGCCAAGTAAGCCATGGCGCCAGCCTGTATTTTATTTTTATTTGCAATGAGTTTGATTAATTTTATAATAAGAAAAAAATGGCACATATATTTTTAAAACAAGACAACCACCTATGACTCCTTACTGATTGTGGGAAAAACTGAAACTCCTTACCATGACATATAATGCCCATTAAGAGCCTGAGCTTTACACATGTTGAACAGGTCATTACTCCGAAACATGGTACACACTTATACCTCTTTGCTTACACCACTTTTTCTATTGGCATGGCTTTCTCCCTCATTCCCTGCTTCAGAAACCTCAAGATCCAGTCTAGGGCTGGCGCTGTGGCATAGCAGGTAAAGCTTCCACCTGTGATGCCAGCATCCCTTATGGGCACTGGTTTGAGTCCTGGCTGCTCCACTTCTGATCCAGCTCTCTGCTATGGTGTAGGAAAGCAGTGGAGCATGGCCCAAGTGCTTGGGCCTCTGTACCCACATGAAAGACCTGGAAGAAGCTCCTGGCTCCTGACTTCAGCCTGGCCCAGCGCTGGCCATTGCAGCCATTTGGGGAGTGAACCAACAATGGAAGAGCTCTCTCTATATATAACTGTGAATTTTAAATAAATAAAATAAATCTTTAAAAGAAAAAATATCCAGTCTAACGTTATACTTTCTGTAAGGCCCTCAGAGGGGAGGAGAAAGCCTGACCCATGGCTTATATAAGGCCCACAGAATCATTTGTTCTGACCCTGCTAAGACAATCACAGGTAGAACTCAAAATTCAATACATCTAAAGCAGGCTAATTTTTAAGTTGAGGATTCTGTATGACCTGTGAATGATGTTATAACTATCTACATGACCCTTGGCAGAAAAAATGTTCCCCCTCCCTGCTTTAATGAGATAAGCCAACCTTCTCTACGGCTAAGAATCCACTGCATGCTTTGTTTTTCTACAACTGAGTATCTTATTAGAATTGGTTATTTACAGGTCTCTCTTGCCCTAATTAGACTGAGTACCAGAAGCCAAGGACCATGTCTCTTCATTTTGTGTTCTAAAATACTTAGCACGGTGCTACCAAATTAAAGATTTTACAGAATACATATCTATTAAATGAATTCATCAACAAGCAACATAGAAGTAAATCATTTTCCGGGCTTCGTACAATGAAGGGTGGTGTTTTCAACCATCTTAAAGGCTAAGCTGTCACACACTTTAGTAAAGCTGCAAAGGCAGAACTAGCACAACTGAACAGTTGATGATTTTAGTACACTCTCAGGAAGGATTTTCTAGCAGTGAAGGTTGTGTGAAAACAAGTGTAGCATACCTAGAAACAGTAAAATCCCCTAAGCTCTGGTGTTCATGCGGACGCTTGGGAAATCGACTTTCAGAGACTGTAGGAAAATGATCCCCACAGTCACTGGGTGATCAAAGAGCCCTACGAGCCTTCTGACTACTTCAGTTCTAGCAGATGATGTGCAGGCAATTTTTGGGTCCCTCCCAGTTCAATACTCAATGCTTCTGAAAATGCAAAATGAGATCACTAATTTGTGAAGACGTTAGATTTTGATGAACCTAAAATGCTGAATTAAATTCAGTTCAGTGAGTCTAGGATTGGCACTGAAATCCAGTTTACAAGTGATACACACAGGAGGAAGAACCTAACTCAACAAACACTGATTTTAAAATAGAGGTTAAGCTCCCCGCTGATGGCCTGGGAAAACAGTGGAAGACGGCTTACGTGCTTGGGTCCCCGTAACCACGTGAGGGACCCAGAAGCTCCCGGCTCCTGGTTTCGGATCTGTGCAGCTCTGGCCGTTACAGCCATTTGGGGAGTGAACCATTGGATGGAAAACCTCTCTCTCCCCCTCTCTCTGCCTTTTCTCTCTCTGTGTAACTCTGACTTTCAAATAAATAAATAAATCTTAAAAAAAAAAAAAGAGGGGGCAGTTAATTTGCTATATCTCAGCTGCCATTTACTCTGACACAAAATTTGGAAGTAAAAATAAAGGAAATAAACTAGTGCCAGTTCCAATCATTATATTCCTTCATTGCTGATTTACTGAACAAAAGGATACATAGAATCACCAGTATGATCTTAGAGAAATTAAGTGGAAGTGCTAAATGTTTACAAGCCGATTTTCATTTATACAAAAGAGAATTCATCCAGTTCCTTGTTCCAAAATAACAATAAACAGTAACTTTGAACTTCTGTAAATACAAACCTTTTAAGGAACCATGAGGCCAAAACAAGGGCTTACTCAAGAGGTTTCTGCTCTCAGAACGCTCTGCAAGAAAAGTCCCTTTGCATCCAGGCCATCTTGCAAGAACGGTATTTCCGTTTGTCAAAAAGAGTCAGCAACCACATTCACACACTTGAAAAAAGAGCAGAAACTAAGCTTTCGAAATGTCTGAGGCAAAGTGAATTGAAATACTTCTGAGATTGATTGGGGAACAAAGGTAAATACTAGACGAAGGAACTGAACGTTAGATCAGAGCTCTGGGATTGAGCCACAGAGTTAGGCTGCCGCCTGCATCTCATATGGGCTGCTCCACTTCCAGTCCAGCTCCCTGCTAACTCGCCTGGGGAAGCAACGAAAGATACCCAAAGTCCTTGGACCCCTGCCACCCACATGGGAGGACTGGATGGAGTTCCAGGCTCCTGACTTCTGCCTGACCCACCTGACTGCCTTTCAAATAAATAAATCTTAAAAGAAAAGACAAGACAGAAAGAGAAAAAGAAAATCAGAGGTGGAAAGAACCTGAGAATTCAGAGCTTCAACCTCCACTAAGTGGAGAAAGTCTTTCTAAGGTAACTACCTGGCTCACTGATGCACCCCTTCAAAAGGTTCTACTGTTGGATGGCAGTGATTGTTAGAGAGATGTCTCCCTACCACTTCCTATCTCCTGGTACTGCTTCTTACCCCTCCCATATTTATATAAAATATCAAAGTGCACAAGACAAAGATGGAAGTCTGGGGATTCTAGCAGCACATAGCAGCTACTCATATACTCAACAATATAAAAGCCAGCTGAGCCAACTCAATCTGTAAGACCGAGGATGGAACAGAGAGAGCTGTTGGATTGCTATGAGAGCAGTGGAGATGAGGGAAAGCAATATTATCTTCCTACTAGGTAACCAGAAAAGGGTTAGTGAAATAGAACCCTGCTAAGTTTTCACTCACTGGTAAAATGATCAATCAACATCTAAACTTATCTCAGCAGTTAACTTAAAATGGCTTTTCTCAAAACATCAAGGCCTGTAACACCAGGAAATCAACAGGACAGCAACTCAGGCCTAGTGGAAGAGACTTTGTTTTTTCATCCTTTCTTGTATTGTTAATGCTGACAGACCACAGAACTGCATTGATTTTACTCCTAAGCAAGGAGGCGGGGCCCAAAATTAAATATAACTGAAAAAGAACCTTTAGAAAGGAATAAAAAATCCAAAGCAATAGCACAACCAAAGGCCAGGAGACAAAACAGGCCACATGTCTACAGCTGGGTGCAATGTCTCTTCTCAGCTCCTCTATACACTGGCTAGCCATTTCCTTTAGGTCCTGCAAAAACTAATACTTGCTCTGAGTTAGTCCAGTAACCTGCTCACACATATCTCCTATTATTTACCTGGTTCCTGCCACACACAAAGCTAAAGATATGGGTTATCTAGACAGTGCCACGTATTAGTTGTGTGACTTCAAACAATTTAACTCTGAGTCAATCTCCTTACCAGATTAGATTATCTGAAAATCTACCTCTTCTGAAAGATGGTAACTGTACCTCTAAAATTAAACTACTCTGAGAAGACTAAAGGGAGGACAATTAACTTCCAGTAAACTGAGCTCCACATCGCTTATTTCCCTTGTTTTCTGATTAGTATGTAGGGCTTCACTGCCAGTTAGGCTGTGACTCTTCCTTTCTGTCTATCCCCGCAGCGGATGGTACCTTAGGTGATGTTTCTGATACTAAAGAATCACCAAATCAACCACCCTGTGCCATTACTACTCAACCACATTCTCAGAATACATCAGAAGGGAAAGGACAGGGCTTTCATTTGGGATTTTTGTTGGCTCTGCAAAGGTCATTCTGCCAAGGTGTTCTGATGATGTCATTGCCTCATTCAAAGTCATGTAATTGGACACCCACCATCAAATGAACTCCAAACTTCTTAAAAAAAAAGATTTATGTATTTGAAAAGCAGAGTTACACACATACACACACACACACACATACAATAAGAGAGATCATTTGGTTCACTCCCCAAATGGTCACAATGGCTGGGGCTGTGCACAGCCAAAGCTAGAAGCCAGGAGTATCATCTGGATCTGCCACATGGGTGCAGGAGCCCAGGGACTTGGGCCATCTTCTGCTGCTTTCCCAGGTACATTAGCCGGGAGCTGGACTGGAAGTGGAGCAGCCAGGAGTCAAACTGGCACCCATATGGGATGCAAGTGTTGCAGGCAGTGGCTTAACTCACTATCCCACAACGCCAGCCATTGAATTCCAAATTTCTAAGTATGGCTTAAATTCTTCCATGAAGTTGGCCACTCTAGAATCCATTGTTATTCTTTTCTCATGTCTATATATCAACAAGGACATCACTTCCCCTTAAAATTGTGGGTACAGATGACAGATGTCATGTTCCTGCCACAAAGAGAAACTGGAAAGAGTAAAACCTACCCCCACACCTCCAAAGGCCTTCTCCTGGGGAGGGACACAGAAGGAGAGACTCCTGGGTGTGGTGAGTTCTTAATTCCAACAACAGGGCCTCCTGATTGCCACAAGAATCAATGAATCCGTGTATCAAAACATCCTATTCTACACCACAGATAGATACATACATATATATATATATAATTTCCATTTGTTATTATACCTAAATAAAATCATTTTTAAATATTTTTTTTAAGATTTATTTATTTATTTGAGAGGCAGAGTTACAGACAGAGAGAGGGAGAGACAGAAAGAGAGGTCTTCTATCTGCTGGTTTACTCCCCAGAGGATCAGAATGGCCAGAGCTGGGTTGATCAGAAGCCAGGAGCCAGGAGCTTCCTCTGGGTCTCCCACATGGGTGCAGGGGCCCAAGCACTTGGGCCATCTGCTGCTGCTTTCCCGGGCACATTAGCAGGAAGCTGGATCAAAGTGGATCATCTGTGACTTGAATCGGTGCTTATATGGAATGCCAGCGAGTGGAGGGTTAACCTACTACACCACAGCACCAGCCCTTTTTAAATGTTTTACCAGAGTGGGCATTTGAGGCAATGGTTAAAACACTGCCTGGGGGGCCACCGCCTGCAGTGCCAGCATCCCATATGGGCACCAGTTCAAGTCTCAGCTGCTCTACTTCCGATCCAGCTCTCTGCTATAGCCTGGGAAAGCAGCAGAAGATGGCCCAAGTCCTTGGGCCCTGGCACCTACATAGGCAACCTGAAGGATGCTCCTGGCTCCTGGATTTGGATCGGCACAGCTCCAGCTTGAGCCATCACCACAATGTGGCCAACTGAGGAGTGAACCAGCAGATGGAAGACCTCTCTCTCTCTCTGTCTCTCTGCCTCTCCTTCTCTCTCTGTATAACTCTGATTTTCAAATAAATCTTAAAAAAATAATAATAATAACATTGCTTGGGATACCCACATCCTGTTTCAGAGTGCTGGGTGCAAGTCACAGCTTGGCTCCCAATTCCAGCTTCCTGCTAATGTGCACCTGGGGAGGCTGTGGTGATGGCTCAAGTAGTTGGGTCCCTGCCATCCACCTGGGAGACCCAGACTGAGTTCCTGGCTTCTGCCTTCAGCCTGGACCAGTCCTAGCCATTGTAGGCATCTGGGGAGTGAACCAATGAATGGGAGATGAATGCCTGTCTGTGTCTCTGCCCTTTAGGTAATAAAGTAAATGAATAGATATTTATATAAGTAAATATCTTTCCAGCTGGTACTGGGGCAACTGTGCAGCACTCTTGGTGGGACTGTCTGAAAGCTCAAGTCAAGGACCAAGCCTCAGGGCCAGTGTTGCGGCGGCGTGGGTTAAACCACTGCCTGTGACACTGACATCCCATACAGTGCCAGTTCAGGTCTCGGCTGCACCATTTCTGATCCAGCTCTCTGTTAATGCACCTGGGAAAGCAGCAGAAGCCTGCCCAAGCACTAGGGCCCCGCCACCCACATGGGAGACCTGTAAGAAGTTCCAAGCTCCTGGTTCCAGCCTGGTCCAATCACCCTTGTAGCCATTTGGGGAGTGAACCAGCAGATAGGAAATCACTCCCTCTCTCTGTAACTCTGCTTTTCAAATAAATCTTAAAAAAAAAAAAAAAAAAAAAAAAAAAAAAGCCAAGCCTCTTGGGGTTTCCTTGGAAAATTCTGGTATGTGCTGCTTTGACTGATTTTACAGTAAAGGAGGAGAAAAGAGCTAACCAAGAGATTCCCTGCCCATGACAAAGAGTCTCATAAAGTCAGTGACAGGAGAGAGACGACGCGAGCAGCGAAGCCTCACGATGCTCCCAGCGGAGGACAGTCCTCCGACGTTACAGATGCTAAGTAGGGCAAACTCAACAGAAACCTGGGCAGGCCTGCCTCTTCACTTCTCAGAAAAGAACTGAAGTGAGTGCCCTAACCTCTCATTTCGTGGAGCAGAATAGCCAAGACTCGCCTTCAATGATACACCAAAATCCCTACTGACGGATACCCAAAACACCCTAAAAATATCTCGGAGGATGAAAAATAACTTCTGAGGGAAATGACGGATGGTGTTTACTGACTTTCAGGAAAAGCCTAGAACCGCATTCCCAAAAAACCACAGGATGGAAGCAAAGAGTGTGGAAACTGAAGGAAAAAAATGCTTGGAAACGGGGACGTGGGTTGTATGTGATCCCAACAGCCAGCTAAAAATCCGTGACCAACTGCTGGAGATGACACGTCTGTGCTCTTTAGAGCTGACTGCATGGACGGTAGCAGCTCTGGATTGGGCCGGCGCAGTGTGTGTGGGGGAAGCTGAGGGGCAGACATTTGGGTGTTAAGATGCCGCTTAGAACACCCTCATCCTGCATCACAGGACCAAGCTCTGCAAGTCCCAGCTCTGCTTATGATCAGGTTCCTGCTGATACAGACCCTGAGAGGCAGCAGGTGATGGCTCGTGGTTCCTGGCACCCATGTAAGAGACCTAATTTGAGTTCTAGGCTCCTGGCTCCCACCTGGCCCAGCCCCAGCTTTAGCAGACATTTGGGGAGAGAACCAGCAGAGAGATCTCTCTGCTTATCTCTGTCTGCCTTTCAAATAAAGATTTTTTTAAAAAAGAAAGATGATGGGCCGGCGCCGTGGCCCACTAGGCTAATCCTCCACCTGCAGCACCGGCACCCCAGGTTCTAGTCCCGGTTGGGGCGCCGGCACCCCAGATTCTAGTCCCGGTTGGGGCGCCGGAGTCTGTCCCAGTTGCTCCTCTTCCAGGCTAGATCTCCGCTGTGGCCTGGGAGTGCAGTGGAGGATGGCCCAAGTGCTTGGGCCCTGCACCCCATGGGAGACCAGGAGAAGCACCTGGCTCCTGGCTTCGGATCAGCGCGGTGCGCCGGCCGCAGCACACCAGCCGAGGTGGCCACTGGGGGGTGAACCAACGGAAAAAGGAAGACCTTTCTCTCTGTCTGTCTCTCTCACTGTCCACTCTGCCTGTCAAAAAAAAAAAAAAAAAAAAAGAGAGAGAGAGAGAAAGAAAGATGATGAATCAGAAAGTAGAGACCACCTAGACTTGTCAGAAGTCAGTCTGAAAAAAATCACAATGCTGTTAACTTAAACGTTCCCTTAAAAAGGCTTGGAGAGGAACCAGTGCTGTGGTGTAGTGGGTAAAGCCATGGCCTGCAGTGCTGCCATCCCATATGGGCGCCAGTTCAAGTCCCAACTGCTCTACTTCTGATTCAGCTCTCTGCTTTGGCCCCGGAAAGCAGTACAAGATGGCCCAAGTTCTTGGGCCCCTGCACTTGCATGGGAGACTCAGAAGAAGCTCCAGGTTCCTGGCTTCAAATCAGCACAGCTCCGGCCATTGCAGCCATTTGGAGAGTGAGCCAGCTGATGGAAGACCTGTCTCTTCTGCCTCTGCCTCTCTGTAACTCTGCCTTTCAAATAAATAAATAAATCTTAAAAAAAAATAAAAATAAAAAAGCTTGGAGAATGTCTTAGAATTTTGTGATCAAATTAAAATATCTTAACAAATAGCTCACAGGGCGATGCCCTCCATTCACCAAGTACTTTTTGTGACAATCTTGCTCTGTCCACTTTTCTCTGTGAAGCCCTTTTCTACCTATTCTGATGCCTCCAGCACTTTGCTGCCTCTCCCACGGCACCCCCTCCCCAGGGTTGTTCTGTTGTTGGGTTTTCTTTCTGTGAGCTCCTTTAGATAACATACCAGCCTAATTTAGTATACTTTTTAAAACCTAGTATAAGTATTTTTCTTATGTGGATTTAAGTTGTTGTTGTTGCTGTTGCTTTGAGAAAGAGAGAGAGCTCCCATCTGCTGGTTCACTCCCCAAGTGTCCAAAACACTCAGGGTTGGGCCAGTGCAAAGCCAGGAGCCTAGAACTCAATCCAAGTCCCCCCCAAGGGTGGCTGGGGCCCAATTATTTGAGTAATTGCTGCCTCCCAGGGTGCACATAAGTAGGAAGCTGGAAGCAAGAGTCAGAGTCGGGACTCAACCAAGGCACCTGATAGCAGAGGAAGCGTATTAACCAGCTTCTGAGCTGCTAGGCCAAACATTTGCCCCTTAGCGTTGTTTTGTTGTTACTGTTGTTTTGATCTCCCATCAGTGGTTTACTCCCCAAATGGTTGCAGGGGCTGGGGCTGAGCCAGGCCAAATCCCAGGAGCCTGGAACTCCATCTGAGTCTCCTACGTGGGTGGCAGTGGCCTAAGAACTTGGGCTGGGGCCAACACTGTGGCACAGCGGGTAAAGCCCTGGCCTGCAGTGCCAGCATCCTATATGGGCACCGGTTCGAGTCCCAGCTGCTCCACTTCCGATCCAGCTCTCAGCTATGGCCTGGGAAAGCAGTAGAGGATGGCCCAAGTCCTTGGGTCCCTGCACCTAACTGGGAGACCTGGAAGAAGCTCCTGGCTGCAAATTGGCACAGTTCCAGCTGTTGCGGCCATCTGGGAAGTGCACCAGTGGATGGAAGACCTCTCTCTCTCTCTCTCTCTCTCTCTGCCTCTGCCTGTTTGTAACTCTGCCTTTCAAATATATAAATAAATATTTAAAAAAAAAAAAAAAGAACTTGAGCTACCTTCTACTGCTTTCTCAGGCACATTAGCAGGGAGCTGGATCAGAAGTGAAGGAACTAAGACTTGAACTGGTGCCCATATGGGATACCAGAGCTGCAGGCGACTTAACCAGCCCTGCCAACATGCTGGCCCCTGATATTGTTTTTAGACAGTGTCTCTGTGTCCTGTGCCCAAATATGAAAGAGTTCTCTGAGTGTCCATGGTAGGATTCACTCTCTCTAACATTTCTGTGTGGCAGAAACAGGACAGCTGGAGTTTCAGAAAACCAAATGTAATTTAAACCTCCTACATAGAGAGCCAGAGGAAAGAGTATCCTTGATGGTCCTTGTCTCCTGGTAAGCCCATGATATTTTGGCTTCAGCCAATTTCCTCTACACAAAGACCCTGCTCAAAGCATTTGTGAATAAGGCAGAAGAGGGGTGGCTGAGACATGGCTTCTCTGAAAAAGGGAGGGAGGAAACAACAAATAGCTGCTTTCATTGGGGGCAGGAAGGAGGCTATTTCATTAGGAGCCAAACAGTGAGACCATCTCAGTACAAACGATTGTCTGGCCTGAAGGCCCCACGTGTGCAATTGCTCCAGCAAAGGCTCAGCTGGAAGGGAACACAGAGCCTGCCAGAGGCCAAGGACAGGCACTGACGCAGGCTGAAGTGTATGAATCATGGCTTTGGGATCCCAGAGCATCCCAGCCAGGATGCTGACAGGACACACTTGACCCCAATCAGTAAGCAGCACCGTTCTGCCCCTGACCCAGTGGAGAATGTGGATTTAAAAGAGACGGGGAGGAGCAGCATCGTGGTACAGTGGGGTAAGCTGCCTGGTTCAAGTTTCAGCACCTCTGCTCCCAATACCCCTTCCTGCTAATGCATCCTGGGAGGTAGCAGGTGCCAGCTCAAGTCTTAGGCTCCTGCCACCCACGAGGCAGCCCTAGATGGAGTTCTGGGCTCCTGCCTTCAGTCTGGCCCAGCCCTGGGGACTGAACCAACAGATGGAAGATCCCTCTCTGTCTCTCTCTGGCACTCTGCCTCTCAAGTAGATGAAAATAAGTAAATATTTAAGTGAAGGAAAACTAAGAGTATTGGGAGCAAAAGCAAAATTACTCAATCTAAACAGACATTTCATAGCAAATGTAACATGTATAAAAATTACATATGAGAAATCTAATACATTTCAGTCCCTACTTCAGTGGCTAACACATGCTACAGGGAGTAGTATGTAGGAAGGGATTGCTAAGCTAAAGGCTAGGCAGCCATTCCATTGTGAGCCAGGTGAACCTGCTATTTGAAAACTTGACATTATAATTATACTATTTTCCTAAAACTCATGACTTCACTTGGGGTAAACGACACAAACTTGCCTTGCCAGAAGTTACTGTCTTGTGGCCGGCACTGTTGCATAGCGGGTAAGGCCGTCTGCAGTGCTGGCATCCCATATGGGCACCAATTCGAGTCCCAGCTGCTCTACCTCTGATCCAGCTCTCTGCTATGGCCTGGGAAAGCAGTGGAAGATGGTCCAAGTCCTTGGGCCCCTGCACCCGTGTGGGAGACCCGGAAGAAGCTACTGTCTCCTGGCTTCGGACCTGCACAGCTAAGGTCGTTGTGGCCACCTGGAGAGTGAACCAGCGGATGGAAGACCTCCCTCTCTCTTTCTCTGCTTCTGCCTCTCTGTAACTCTGCCTTTCAAATAAATTAGTTAATTTTTTAAAAAGTTATTGTCTTTATTCCCTAGGGACAGTCAGTTCTTTACATTTTTTTTAAGGTTACTCCAGGTTAAAGGCTTAAGTTCCTCTTTGTAACAACCAGTATCTACTCAATTCTCAAAAAAATACTGAAGGGGTGTATCTTTAGAAGATGCTACTGCTGGTGCCGCGGCTCACTAGGCTAATCCTCCGCCTTGCGGCGCCGGCACACTGGGTTCTAGTCCCGGTCGGGGCGCCGGATTCTGTCCCGGTTGCCCCTCTTCCAGGCCAGCTCTCTGCTGTGGCCAGGGAGTGCAGTGGAGGATGGCCCAAGTGCTTGGGCCCTGCACCCCATGGGAGACCAGGATAAGTACCTGGCTCCTGCCATCGGATCAGCGCAGTGTGCCGGCCGCAGTGCGCTGGCCGCAGCGGCCATTGGAGGGTGAACCAACGGCAAAGGAAGACCTTTCTCTCTGTCTCTCTCTCTCTCATTGTCCACTCTGTCTGTCAAAAAAAAAAAAAAAAAAAAAAAAAAAAAAAAAAAAGATGCTACTAACGAAGGGTAACCCAGCCACTGCCCACTGAGAATGCTCTCCATCCTCCATCCCCAGGACAGAGACCTGGTCTCACCATACTGATGACATATTAATTTCTTCCATTTGGTAGCTGAAGAAGTAACAGCCTTCACACTAGATTCTGAATGCACAAGCCCCAGTCCTATCCATAATTCACAAACCCTGGGGCCTCCTAGGATACTAGCCTGATAGCCTTTGCAAGTAAGTGCCTGGATCCGTTTCAATTACTTCCTCAACCAACAGCTAAGGGCAGGCTGCTAGGAGCAGGAGTGTAGGGAAGGACTGCTGAGCTGACAGAATCATTTCCACACTTGACACTTCCACACTACCACCATTAAACTCCCTCGAATCAAGTGCTGGCACTCACTTCCATACAGTGAGCACGAAATACATGCCTGCTAATAAAACAGGTAATTAGCAGCAGAGGACAATGAAAACTGATATAAAAACAGCCCACATTTGGGGCTGGCATTGTGGTGCAGTGGGTTAACCTGCTGCCCTTGACGCTAGCATCCCCCATGAGCACCAGTTCGAGTCCCAGCTGCTCCACTTCCAATCCAGTTCCCTGCTAATGTGCTTGGAAAAGCAGAAGAAGATGACCCAAATACTTTGGCCCCTGCCACCCACATGGGAGACCCAGAAGAAGCTCCTGGACCTCAGCTTTGGACCAACCCAGCCCTGGCTGTTGCAGTCATTTGGAAAGTAAATCAGCAGGATCAATCTCTCTCTCTCTCTCTCTCTCTCTCTCTCTCTCTGTGTCTGTCTCTCCCTCCTTCTCTCTAACTCTGCCTTTCAAATAAATAAATAAACAAATAAGCCCACATTCAAATAGTCCCACTTTTCTCCCCCTGGACCAACAGCTCCCACCCAAAGAAGCTTCCCCTTGAGGGGGCCGATGTTGATGCCTGGAGAGATACTGGGTTTTCACAACCAGCAGGAGAATGCTACTGGCATCTAGTGGGCAGAGGCCAGGAATGCTGCCAAGCATCCTAAAATGCACAGGACAATCCCACAGCAACGGAGAGCAGAAATGCTAATAGTGCTGAGCTGAGAAATGCTGCTCTAGAGAAGCCATTTTTAAGTCATTTACTTTGAGGCAGTGAAATATTAGAATATGCCAATTCTTCTGAAAAGCCTCTTCTCTTGTTTTCTAACAGATAAACACTTGAAGGATACAGTTCTAGAATTGGGAGGAACCATAGGGATTAGGGTAGTCCAAATATCACTGGAGAAACCATGGCCCAGAGAGGTCAAATGAACTTGGCTCACTTGTGCAAGTTCATGGAAGAAATGTTCAGCTGGACTAGAATTAGAATAATCTACAAATACCCTACACATGTGTGTTATACATAGGAGGTGCTCCCCAATGGTCACTAAATTGGTACCCTGTTCTTCAGGTGTTCTTCTTTATGACAACATGGGATTCACTCTCCCCCACTGAGAAGCTCAACATCTGAGATAGAGCGTGGGGACTTACACTCTTGCCAGCCACTTTCTCCTTCCTTCAAAGGAGGCCTCGAAGGGAAGAATCCAACATCTGATGACTCAACACCTAGCGGCCAGGCAGAAAGCATTTTTAAATAGTTTCCAAGGAAACATAGGCAGAGGCTCTATACAGAACCCAAGTGAACCAGTGAGTCCTCATGAAGACTACGGATGTGCCCCTCTCTCCACAACAGAGGGCAGCAGCTTTCCTGACACATCACAGCTGACCCAACCAACAGCGAGCAGAAAAAAAAATCCGTGCTGGCCTAATTAAATCACAGCCATATCCGAAGGCCAGAGAAACTGCATTTCTAAACAAACACAGAACAGAAATGAATTCTGGGATCAAAGTGCAGGTTAGTCAGGTGGTATGCTGAATGTTAGTCATCCAAACAGCCCTGGCTTCAGGGAGAAGGGCAAAGGTAGGGAGTTGCCCTGCAAAAAAGGAAAACATCCACCATGACGTTTCAAAACCCAGGTGTTTTGGAATTGAGTATAATAAGTACAGGTCAAAAGGTGCAGTGCGAGGGGGTAGGGCACAGACGCAAGGGGGTAGGGCACAGACGCAAGCCACGTGGATAAAAGATCCTGGAAAGGGAACCTTCTGCAGAGGAACCCAGGGCAGGTCTGCAGGGAAAAAAAGAATCACTGCTTCAAAAGAGCCAAAGTAAGTCTTTAAACAAACCTGTTCCAATGGGTACGAGGAAAGCTTCCACAGCTGCTGCGAGGTTATTATTAATTTCTATGGCACCCGAGAACCCTGTCCAAATATTTACTCCCATCCCATGAAAGGGCTAAAGGACTGCTGCTTCAGCCTCCTATTTCACACCGCATGCTACGTTTTCCCAGGCTGATGCGTCACACTGAAACCTCCTACCGAGAGAGCAGAGGGTTAGCTTCGTGACTGGCTCCAGCTTCCAGGGCGACACAGATGCCAGAAGCACATGTGACATGGCACAAAGAAGCAATTATCACAAAGCAACCAGGAGATTCACCTGCTCAGCTTTCTGGGATGCCACAGATCTTCAGATATCTGGGTTAACGGTATGAAAGTGACTGCCAGAAAACAAAACAAGAACAGGATCTGAACACACATTAATAGAACAATGCTGCTCATGACAGGAAGAGAGACACAGTGTGCCAGACATCACATGAATTATACAGATACACATGAAGACAAGGTCCTTGTCCTCATGTAGTCTAAGGAACGCCCTTGTTCTTAAATAAATAAATAAAACCAGTCAAGCAAGAGCTATTATCTTCTTTCTACTAACATAGGGCCTCTAATTCACCTTTCCAAGGGGTGAACCAGTACTGTATAAACAACATGAGATGCTAACCAATGGCACAACAGTATTACCACACATCAGACATATAATGTGAAGTGCTGGCCCATTGTGCCGTGATGTGACCCAAAAGCTGCTCCTACGGTCACGCCAGGGATCTCTCCAGTTCTTCACTTCTTGCCTCAACAGATGTCTACCAGGGTGAAACAGTTCTGAATCACAGCCCTCATGCAAGCTGCTCTACCACAGCTCGATCCAAAGGCCACCCCCTTCACAACTTTCTAAAAATTAGAAAGCCCTGGTGACTACTCAAAACTGAACACATAAATAACTCATCAGCCTAACAGCAATATAAAAATTTATGTTGCACCATTATTTATAATATTGAAAAGCTGAAAACCCAACAATCGGGGAAGAGTTAAATAAAGAATGATGTCATTCCAATGATGTAATAAAATTAAGGCTTTTAAAGGTTTTATTGTCATGAAAAATGTTTATGATAAATGTTAAGCAAAACAATAATGACATAAAATCATGGTAGAAGTGCAAGAAAATAACAGGTAATAAGGATCACCTATTATCACATTGTTTTCCGTGCTTTTCATCATAAATATGGATACCTTTCATAATCAGAAAAAATGAAGTTTTTCACTTTTAAGAAACAGCATTTGATTATTTTTAGATAAAAAACACAAGGACCCTTCCACCTCTCCATCTCCCAGATCCCATAAGACACACACACACACACACACATACAAAAACAACTGGTCTGGAAATCTGTTTCTATGGTAACAGGTCTCTCTTTTTTTTCTTCCTTAAACACATAAGAAGTCTAATGAAACTGGGGCCTATTTTTACTCTGCCCATAAAATGGATCCTGATTTGAGTCACCTCGTGCACAAGGATGAGGCTCAGAACCAAGTCAGGGCACTTTGAGGAGCTAAACTGGAGTCCACCTGGCTCCCGCACTAAATGCAGCTTCCCTTTACTGGTAGACAAGCTGGGAACGTTCACACAGCGGCCATACAGTAGGAAAGATCTCAAATTTCTCCTCAGTCTGCACAGTTCCTCTAGCCAAAATCCTTGGGTCTACTTCCAGAGACACAAGGTCGACCCCTGTTGCAAACAGCTACTCTTTCAGTAAAAGTGCTTTCAACATGGCAGATTTCATCCCTTCTTTCTCAGATCAGCTGTCACACTCGGATTGCTTTCCTTGAGCCCTGCGGTTTACAGCTATTTTGAACAAAAGCATCATGGTGAGAACAGCAAGGTTCCTTCCTATTTCTCCTCTGAGGGCTGTGTCAGTTTTCACACGAAGACCACCACCAACAAAGACTCCAACACCACCCCCGCCACAAGCTGTATGCTGCTGCACGTCACCAGCCTGCACTTAAAAATATTCTGAAATTATTTTTCAAAGCCATGAGAACAAAAACAACTATCTAAGCCATATTAAGACCAAAAAAAAATGTTTTTAACCCAAAACCAGAAACACCAGGAAACTCATTTCTAAATCCACATATTTGGGGACTTCCAGTTAGACAAGAAAAGAGGAAGAAGTTAAACAACAAAATGTACTGTGTGTGCACTTAAGGCAAACGAGGTGAAGAAATACTGCGGGATTAACACGTAAACCCACATTTACAGATGTCAGCTCTGCGGTGCAGGCGTGGGATCCATGGTCTCTCCCCACCAGCAGTTATTGCAAAAGCCAGCAGGGTGACTTGAAGAAAGGAAGGAGGAAAGGCGCTTGTTTGCTCTAATCACTCTGCTGGGACAGGCTTATCAGCCCCGGCTGAGATTCTCTCCCCGACTTGACTTGCAATTGCTGGACTCTTTGCAGTACGTCATAAAATGAGTGTGTTACTATTTGTGTTTGGGGTGAGAAGAAATGTCACGAAACCTGAGAGACCCAGTTCTCATCATTGTTTTGGATCAAGAAATTTCTTTGTGAAAACTGTGACTTGAGATCAATATATTCTCAAAGTGGCCTTATGGAATCCAGAACTTCAACTGCGTTCTACATGTCTTTAAAAGCAAACTAGAGTGTGTGTAAGAAATACCCAAATTGGGGTGGGGGGGAGGAACAAAGGGTATGGAGAACAAAAATGGCCAGAAAGTCATTTAGCTTTAACTGAAAATGAACCACAGCAGCAATAATAAATCCAATTACTATCCAGGGACATGCTACAGAGGTGGGATTCCAGGGCACGTTTCAGCCACACAGGAGGGAAGAAGGGAGACAAGGGAGAAGTCGGACAAACTGCAGACAATCTCCAGGGCAACCTTACGCTGATGGATGGCCACAGCTGCAGGCAGATTTGGCTCATCTTGGGGGGTTTCCACTGGGGAAGGACCTGCAGCTCAGCCCTCAATGGACCAGCATTCGCAAAGCCTGTGGGGAAATACAGGATCCAGAAGAGTGGGGTAGGGAAGGAGAAAGTTTGGGAAAGGGAAGTCAAACATGGTAGCAAGATATTATAATTATTAAACATGAGGCTTCAAAAATGCATAGCTGTACCTTTTCATTTGAAATGGACTAGCTAAAAATAACTGGTACTCTGGGACGCAGTCTGATAGGCTTTTTAAAACACCAAATTACATTTTAATTACACCTGTGAATTGCAGTAATCCCTGCCGAGAGGAAATTAATTTTTTTGGAGAAAAGAGAAAAACAATGAAACCTATGTGATTTTTACAGTTAGTGACTTTACTCAAAGAATGAAGGTCCTGTATGTATGAGCTCCATGGAAAGTAACACCTGAAAGCAAACATACTCTCCCTGTACTGAAAACCTTGCTGGCCTAGTTCCACCAAGTCCATTAATGCAGCAAGGGCCCAAATGCAGGTGACCTGATTGACAAAAAAAGCACTTCTAGAAAGTGAACTTGTATGGTGTAACTTATTAAACACTTTTCTAATCAAGAAGAAAATTGGTAGCAATAACTTGGGAATTTTTACCTTGAAAGAAAGCGCAGCAACATTCCCCTATAAGCCAAAATGGTTTGGGGGCCCCACGTAGATGCAAACAGATGCAGCCATCTCACTCCTCTCACCCAGAGCTAGGCTGTCTCAGGCTGTGGTGGGGCAGGCGGTGCGGCACAAGGGAAATCTGCCCCACCACAGTCCCCTTAACCACCCAGCGAAGATTACGCCATAGCAAAAGGCTGAATCCTCAGAATTCTCCTTGTGTATCTTCCGTGTCACTGACTGCAGTGGACACGCACATGCCTGAGACTTCCCAGAAGTGACAGGGTGGGAACCTATTTTCTGAGTAACTAAAGGATAAATCCTTCCTGGCAGCAGCCAACGGTCACAGACAGATTCAACAGAAACCAACCTGCCTAGTCACACACGTATTTCTATGGGCTGCCCCTGAGTTGTTAGACTACTTCCTGGGACTAGTTAGTTATTGTTTGAGCAATGATCAAGATCCTTTAGAAGCACATAAGCTTGTATTTGCTTGGAAATCCTTCTTATTTCTTGTCCAAAATAATGCAAATAGGGAGAAGCGTTCCATCTCGGAGATTTTCTTGAGTGCATTGTGTCCTTGCCTGTTTGCACTTGGGTCCCGCCCCGGGTCCACTCCATCAGGGAACTCTGGCCTGCAGGCTCCCTTGCCAACCCCTCTAGGTGAGCTGTCGGCTGGAGGCAGTGGTGGGGACACAGGCAGGAGGAGGGGAGCAGCAGGGCAGTGGCCTCGGTCCAGCTGCCACCAGACAGCTCCTGCTTCCATGCTGCGAGCTCTCACCAATGGCCCAGCCTTCTGGATCTGGTGATGCCAGCACCTCCTGTTCTCCTTAGGGGAACAGCAGCCCCAAGTATTGCTCATTTCTGGGGACCCTCGCCAGCCCCTGTGAAGCTTCTTGGCTCTCATCTCCCCTGAGTAACCTATTTCCTATATGAAGTTCCCTCTGCTTGTACCACCTACAGTGGCTTCTGTTTCCCTGACTGGTCCCTGACTCAAACATATTTTAAAACTTATTTTTCAGAAAATGAAAATGAATTCAGAAAATGAATAGCTTTCCTAATAATTAAAATAATTATTCAGATAACCTGCAAACAATTTCTTCCAATAAGGAACAAGCGATTTAGAGATCACAAAAAGGAATCCAATCATTCAAACAAAGATTTACTAAAAGCCCAAACTATGCCAGTCTATGTGCTGGGAAGACAAAGGAGATGAACAGGCCCAAATCCTTGCCATCACGGAGATGACAGTCTAGTGGACACATTAAGTATGGCAAATTATGATGTAAAACATTAACCAATACAGGAATACCACCTTAATAATAGAGGAATCTGGTAAAAATGAATTCACTTTAAGGTGTCTACTCTACAAAAATTTGGTTCCTACCTTTTCACATTCCAGGGGCCAATACAGAACTTCTTCAGAGTTAGTATCTACTTAAACAGAAGTACAACTGTGATAAGGATTTGAACAGACACAACAACAAAAGTTACATAGAATATGCTTAGAAAATAAAGCCTGCACGTGTTGGGATATCGGTTAAAGAGACTGAGTATGATTCAATTTAAGAAGTTACTTTAGGGGCTGGCACTGTGCAGCGGGTTAAGCCACTGCCAGCAATGCGGGCATTCTATATGAGTGCCAGTTCAAGTCACAGGTGCTTTACTTCTGATCCAACTCCCTGCTAATGTGCCTGGGAAAGCAGTGGAAGATGGTCCAAGTGCTTGGGCCTCTGCTACCCACCTGGGAGATGTGGATGGAATTCCTAGCTCATGGCTTTGGGCTGGCCCAGCCATGGCTATTGCAGCCATTTGGGGAGTGAGCCAGCGGATGGAAGATATATCTCCCTCCTTCTCCCACCCCATAACTCTGCCACTCAAATAAATGTTTGTTTAAAAAAATTATGTTTAAAAAATTTTTTTTAAATTAAAATAAAGAAGCTACTTTATTCCTTCTCTGTGGCACAGATTCCATCAACAAAACACGCAGAGCCAGCTGCACTGTACGTAATGAGTAGTGTTACAGTCACCAATAGCATGCCATTATTTCCAAGATGGGATTTTCAGGCAGAAACAAAAACAGACAATGACTCATGTGGTGAACAGTTATACAGACAACGGTGCCCAAGAAAGCTACCACCTACATACCATAATGACATCAGATGAAAAATGCAAAAAGTAAGTAGTTTTCTGATTCATCTAGAAACAAAAGATTTGCTGCAAAGTATACTGAGGCTGTAGATACTTGTTCACATGGCCATAGCCCACAGCAACTAAGAGCACACGTCAGATATCCAAAACATGATCTTCTTACATATCAATCAAAACCAAAAGCATCTGCTCTTGGGGCTAGCACTGTGGTGTAGCGGGTAAAGCTGCCGCTTGCACGGCCGGCATCCCATATGGACGACCATTCGAGTCTCGGCTGCCCCACTTCCCATCCAGCTCTCTGCTGTGGCCTGGGAAGCAGAAGATGGCCCAAATCTCTGGGCCCCTTTACCCACGCGGGAGACCCAGGAGAAGCTCCTGGCTCCTGGCTTCGGATTGGTGCTTCTCCGGCCGTTGTGGCCAATTGGGGAGTGAACCAGCAGATGGAAGACCTCTCTCTCTCTCTCTGCCTCTCCTTCTCTCTCTGTGTAACTCTGACTTTGAAATAAATAAATATTTTTTTAAAAAAAAGCATTTGCTCCAGAAATGACCTAATGTCTACCCCTGGCTAGTGTACTCATGAAAATACATTTCGGTGGAGATCTTGTGGGCCTGACACTCGGTCCTGTCTAACTATTCAGCAATTAGAAAGCATTTCTCACATGCAATACTTAGACTTGCACTGGTGTAGCAGGTAGACCGACAACACTGTGGGCTTCTTACACATCAGGGAGCCTAACACATAATGCATATTCATAACCTCAGTGCCATACACAAAGTCAACTAGAGAGAGCATTTTAATCTCACGGGCCAAATGCTGTCAAACTCTACCCTCCAACATTCCCCAACATGCAGTCAAATTACACTAAGGGATCCTTCCTCTGACTCCGGCACACACGTGATACAGCACATCACAGAAGCCTAGCGCATTGTCTTTCTCTTCACCAAGGCCAGAGTCCCCTGAATTCACCTGGCAGAGTCATGTTTACCCTTTAAGATTTAGCCTAGTGGTCTCTCTGAAGCCATAGCTTCCTGGGAAGATCTGTTCGCCTTCTTCAATGCTTTAATTTCCCCCTGTCCTCAATGCCACAAATGATCATTCCTGTTGCATCATTTATCTGCTGTACACATCTGCTTCTCCATTAGACCGTAAAATCCTTGTGACCAAAGGTCCTGTCTTTTAATCTATACTTCCTGGTATAGTGTCTGACACAACAGAAGTGCTTAAGAAATATCAATGAATATATGTAGCATAGTTTGTGAAGAGTTCCCACTAAAAGATACAGCATTTTGTACTTTTTCTCACTACTGTGGAATGACATTTTGTTTTGTTTTTAGAATTTATGTCATTTATTTGAAAGAGAGAGAGAGAGTGTGTTTCCATTTGCTGGTTCACTCTCCAAATGGCCCCAATGGCCAGGACTAGAACAGGCCAAACCCAGGAGCCTAGAGCTCTACCTGGGTCTCCTACATGGGGCCAAAGACTTGGGCCATCTTTCACTGCCTTCCCAAGTGCATTAGCAGGGAGCTGGATCAGAAGCAGAGCAGCTGGGACTGGAAGCGGTGCTCGGAGCTGACGCCACAAGTGGGGGCTGAATCTACTGTGCAACAATGCCAGCTCCAGGATGCTATTTAAAGGACAAATAAAACAAAGAGGAAAGTATCTCCCAGAGAACAGATTTAATATGTTGATACTAAGAGACAGCTTTTAGACTTTAGATACATTACTGTCAGTAAAACCAGGTCAATCTAACCATGACTTTCAAAATTGAGGTACATAAGCTGTAAAGACCCAGAAAGTTACTTGCTCTTGGCTCGAGAGGACATTTAACAACTAAAAATGGAAGCAGAACTCCTGTTGTCTAGGGCTGATGGAATTTTTTTATCTCTCAAAAGGGGTCACACATAGAGGTAAAATAATTAAAAATTGATAGGAAACTTAATATTCTAGGGGTTTAGCTACTGAGGGAAAACAAATGTAAAGCAAAGCTGGGGGCTAATTTACAGGAGGTAAAATTTAGGACTATTAGAAAATTTCCACGCACAAAAATTCCCTGGTCTAATCTTGAAAAGTCAGGAAACGTCCAGAGGCCGTTCTCAAGGGTACCATAAAGAACATCTGCAAAAATGCCAGAACTCCCATATATAGGAAGTGGTTTTGGCTTAAAGACTAGGGAATGATTGGGTGAGTCATTCCAACCGTGGCTTCCAGTAAGTAACCAGAGTATTTCAAGGGAATAGTCAAAAATGAGACTAGTGAGATCCAGACAAAATTAGTAAGATCAACAACGGCGAGAGTAAAGCATGCTCACATCTGCACGACAGTTTCGTCTGTAAGGCACTTTCCCAGCCTCAGACGGGGACGCTGAGAAAGTGAGCTGGCCTGCTGAGGTCACTAAGCCACAGCAAGCAGAGTAACGGGTGGAGAGAGAGATTCCGACATCACGGCCACAGCCCCTTCCACTCCTCTGCCTCTGGGCCACCTAAAAGGTGGGCCACTGAGCGTTGTGGCCAGGTCCAGGACATTTCCCCAAGGGGTCTTCAATGAGAGCAGCTGTCCCCCAGATCACCTAAGAATGTCTTCCAATGCAACACAGATAACCCGGAGGTCGCCCTGGAAAATGCCTTCAAACAATCACAAGTTTCTCAGCGTGTAGGGAGACAGAATCCTCACATCTTCCACACTAAACTGTTCACAGAAAAATGCAAAGTGCCCAGACTGTAAGTAATATCCTACTATTTGCATAAAAGCACTGAAAAGGAATGCATATAAATGGCATGTATTTATTTATTTTATTACATCTTTTTAGCTTTTTTTTGCCCTTTTTAAAGATTTATTTATTTATTTGAAAGCCAGAGTTACACAGAGAGAAGGAGACACAGAGAGAGAGAAAGGTTTTCCATCCGCTGGTTCACTAAATGGCCACGACAGTCGGAGCTGTGCTGATCCAAAGGCAAAGGCCAGGAGCTTCTTCCAGGTCTCCCACGTGGGTGCAGGGGCCCAAGGACTTGGGACATCTTCTACTGCTTTCCCAGGCCATAGCAGTGAGCTGGATCAGAAGTGGAGCAGCCAGGACTCGAACTAGTGCCCATATGGGGTGCTGGCACTGCAGGCGGCGGCTTTATCCGCTATGCCACAGCGCTGGCCCCCATGTATTACATCTTAAAAGTCAGATAGGAAATTGCTGAGAGTGCTTGGTTGTTACTTCCAGGGATGGAAATGGTGGCCAAGGGAACAGAGAAGGCTAACTTTTCAATATACATATTCTCTTTTGGAACTTCAGAATTTTGAACTATATGAACATGTTACCTTTTTCAAAAAGTAAATTTAAGCTTAAAAATACCTAGCAGGATGTGGAACACGAGCACTGCTCAGGTGATTCAAGGTGAAGCATGAGACAGGACGCAGCAGAGGGAAGAGTGAAGAGTTACTATCATAAGGTTTCTGTCAGAGTCCACAATTCCATGTGACGGCTCACAGGCTGAAGGAAATACTCCTCCAGACCATCAGATGTCTTCCTCTCTAATTCTTAGCCCATTAAATGCTCTCAGTTTCTCACAAGCCTTGACACTGAGACAGGTGTGTCCCAACAGTGGACACAAGTATTCAGGTCATCAGAAAGGTAGATCCTCTCATGGTAAATAAGGTAGTGTCCAGTTTAAGCCAGTCCCTCGGGAGCTATTCCAGGCCCAGGGGTACAATCCGGAACTGCAGAGCTAAAGACCACACCTTGGGTTAATAGTCCCTGAACATGAAGGACCCCCTGTTCCATAAACGGTGGTACCCCCAAAATGGACCCTGGCCTTATCTAGCCAGGTTACCACTGACATAACTGGAACTGTGCTCTGTTAAGTCAGTCCAAAAATTTATCCTAAAGGGCCCACTAACTCCAGGGCTCTGGGTGATAAGGAAACCACAGCTCACACCTAGCATAAGATAAGGCACTTTTTTTAAAGGCAGTATTGCAGCAGCTTCCTTTCTCTCACTGGAGTCACTCCAGTGCCACTCAGGTCACTGGTAAGCCTTGTGTTCCTAAGTGTTAAAAACCCCAGGAGCAACAAAACTGCTACTAAGTCAAAAGAACACAGGCTTGTTCTCTATGTTGATGTTTACTAAAAATATAATTCCTTAAAAAATATAAGACTTTAAAAAGGAGGGCCATTTTCAAACACTGGTTTTGGAACAATTCAAAAATACCTGCTAGGGGCTGGAGCTGTGGCATAGCAGGTTAAAGCCCCGGGCTGCAGGGCCAGCATCCCATGTGGGCACTACTTAGGGTCGTGGCTGCTCCATTTACCCTCCAGCTCCCTACTGATGCGCCTGGGAAAGCAGCTGAGGATGGTCCAAATCCTTGAGCCCCTCCACTCCTGTGGGAGACCCTGAGGAGGCTCCTGGCTCCTGGCTTCAGATTGGCTCAGCTCTGGACATTGTGGCCATTTGGGGAGTGAATCAGTGGATAGAAGACTCACTCTCTCTCTCTCTCTCTCTCTCTCTCTACCTCTCTCTCTGTAACTCTTTCAAATAAATAAAATAAATCTATTTTTAAAAATACCTGCTCACAGGTCTGTAGTCTAGGTTCTATCATCTGATTGAATACTGATGGATGAGCATGCACTCACCAATTCTGCACATGTAGCTCTGTTTGACATCGGAATACAGATAAACCCAACACTTATTTCAGCCAACTGTTTTTGAAATTCCTCCTCCAAGTAAACAAACTATGGATGCAAGTCTCTCTTCCTTCCAGCATCTGATAGTTGTCCACATGGTCATCACAACAACCAAAATTAGAAAAGAGGAAGAGGAAATGAATGAGAGGGGCCCAAAGTGTGGAAAGGGCTAGAAAATTCACCAAGTGCACAGCTGAGGCCTATTTAACAAAATGCACAGATAAGTACCACATTGTCATTTCATTTTTAATACAATAGCCAAGTCACTGAAGCCTGCAGGGCAAATGTAAAACTAACTTGAAAAGAAACTATTTCAGGACCCAGGCTTCTCCCATCTACGGAAGCTAGTCAAGCAAGCAGTTACTAGTTCCCATTAAGAATTGACTAGTGATTCATTACCTGATCCCCTGGTAAAGCAACCCATAAAATTTGGAAGTAGTGAATCAACTGCTCTCTTCCATATGCTATCTTTTATTGGGATATGAGTAAGTATATGAGTAATACAAAAAAACGGAGCAGGAGTGATACTAATCATCAAAATGGCATCTGACCCCCCAGCTGTAGCAACGCTCACTCGGGTGGATGCTGCACCCTCGCTGAGGATGTAAGGAATCTGAGTAAAGCCAAGACACACTCCGAAATCTTAAACCGAATCTTCGGATAGATGCAACACCAGAGCTAACGAGAATGAACCTATAAGAAATTAACCTTCTCAACATCAACTGGTTCTGAAAGACTTTTGTTAATGTAGAAATTCAGGAAAGAAGTCTGGGCACCTGCCTTCCTAGTGGTGCACCCCATTTATCTACTGGTAGAGGTCACCAAAATATACTATGAGGTGTCTAAATCAGTGTATCATTCCCCTGTCCTCCTTACATAACCTTATTCTAAATTAAAAGAGAATTAAGTGCAAGCATCGATTAAGCATGCACTTCCTTTCTTAAAATACCTTCCAGTTTTTGTTTAACGCTATCTGTCCGAGGTACTACATGGCAAACCACCCTGGCAAAGCCACTGCATTACAAACAACAGCCCCTCTCACATAACAGCTATTATCTATGAATGTCAAATACAAACATTTCCTAATAACCAAACCTTTCTATCACACTGAGTTTCAATTGTATTAAAATCCAAACTCTTTGAGGGCACTGCCCATTTACAGTGATCCTATTTCACCTTTACAAGGGTAAGCACCATGAAGCAACGAATTCAATGAATTCCTTGCTTCTTTCTCTCCGCTGATCAAATGGATGCTGCACTACAGCCAAATCTGCTAGCTTCTGCCACCACACACACACACACACACACACACTCACACACACACACACCAGGCCTCCAACGCACTCCACAAGCCAGGGCCAGGCTGTCGAGAAATCCGCACTGTGCCACTGCATAAGGCAGCTTCCCACAGCACGCATGCAGGAAGACGAAGGGCCCCTAAGCACCGTGTCAGATCTCCGCACGGCTGTAAAATGACAGGAGCTGCCAACCAAACGCAGGCGGCAGCACCACCTTTATAAATCATTGAAGCAGTTTTCCCATCCGTCATCTCACCTCCCTCCTTGCCTCCTCTCCCTCTCCCTCTCCCTCTCTCTCTCTCTCACACACACACACACTGCAGTTCATCCCCAGCTTTGCAAGCGGAAGGCTGCTATGCTGGCTCTGGACTGCCAGTCGGCCCAGAACTCATTCAGAGCCCCTGAAATGCAAACGTTCTCACCCCTTCCTCCCTGCCATCATCACCATCATCATCACCACCACCACCACCACCACCCCACGCCACCCACGCGCGCGCGCGCGCGCACACACTCCCGCCCTCGCAACCTCTGCCCACACCAACCCGCGAACTGCAGGAAGCCCAGCAGGCTCAACGCAAGAGCAGCACCCCTAGCCGTTCAAAGATGACTCGGGCGCCCTCAGCTCCACAGACCCCTCCCCAGCCAGGCCGGCCCCTCGCCCGCCACGACCGAGGCGCTACCTTTGGACTGGCAGTCCGCACAGAACTTGTTATCCTCCTCCAGCAGCAGGTTGGCCAGGACCGCCTGGTACCGATCCACGTCCTTCACCGACTTGCCCGTCATGGCCAGGGTGCTGGCGGGGGCAGGGGGCGACGCGCCCTCCTCGCCCCCAGAGACCCCTGCCCCAGTCCGGGGCTGAGAACTCCCGGCCCCCCGCCCAGGGGCACCTCCTGAGCGGGGGAGAGCCCTCTCCTCTCGCCCCACCCGGAGCCCCTCTGGGGTCAGCGGCGCCCGCCCGGACTCCGCAGCCCCCCTCAGTGAGGCGCCCCCTGGCGGGCTCAGGGGAAGACCTGAGTCCAGAGACGGCTTCCGGACTGGAGCCCCTCAGCCCAGGCAAAGGGAGCCCTCGGGTCTCCCGAGCGCCGGACGCAGTGATGATCCCAGGGCCTGCGGGTCTGCGGGCCCTCAGCCCCGCGCCTCGGTTTCCCTGGCAGCTGCCGCCTGCCCGGCCACCACCTCCGCCGCCTACTTCCGGCAGCTCTTCCTCTCCTCCTCCACCCTGCCCAGCCCGCGCATGCGCCCCGCCCCCACCGCGCCGCACTGGGCTCTTCCCTCGGCTCCGCCTCTCAGGGACCAATCCGGGGAGACGTGGGGGGCGGGGCCTAAGGGTATGTGCGCAGAGGACACGCCTCCTGCGTGTCCTTGGAAAAGAATGAATGGAGCCTGGCAGAAAAGGAGGGGAGGGGATTGAGGAAAGTGAAGATGGTAACTAACAGTTACTGAGCCCTTAACCACGTGCCAGGCATTGTGCTAAAGCTTTACATGAATTATCCCCACAGAGCTTTATGTGTTGTTCCTCACATCACCTTTATGAATTAAGTACTTACCATCCTTATGTAACCCCAAAGTCCGCCAAACGCGTTCGTTCCTTCAGGACTCAAATAGAAAGGACCGAGCCTGTCCCCCATTTTCAGAGGATTCTGGTCACCTCTCACTTGGTCACCTCCCGCTGATACCTGTTCACTTTCCCCTGTGACTGCCGCTGACTTTGGACACTGCTTAGCCTGGTGCTCAGACACTTCATTCCTTCACTCCCCATAAAATAGTGCAATTTTGCGTAGCAGACTTCCACGGAAGGAGGCTTGTATAGCATAGCCCAAAATAGGCAACTACTTAATAACGACTGATAAACATCATTTCCAGGGGTGGGTGTTGAGCCAGCAGTTGAGAAGTCGTGTCCCACATCGCAGTACCTGGGTTCCATACTTGGCTCCAGCTCGGGACTCCTCCAGCTTCCTGCTGATGCAGACCCTGGGAGACAGCAGCAATGGCTCAAGTATAATTAGGTCCCTGCCACCCATGTAGGAGACACTGCAGGCATTTGGCGAGTGACCCAGTGGATGAACTGCCTCTCTCCCCCTCTCAAATTAATTACTTTAAAAAATAAAAAATCATGTCTAAAGCCACCTAAGCTACAGAGAATATCTCAGTGGTTGCCCTTCTTGTTGTTAATTTTAGGAATTCACCTCCTATCTGCCTGGTGTTTTTGTTCATTCATTTACTCCACAAATTGTCACAAAGGAATGTCTAGTTATCAAGCACTGCACTTTGGGAGAGGCACCAAATGATCTGATTTGTGGTTTTAGAAGTTCACTCTGCAAACAAGACTAGTGTCTGCTAATACTAACTGATAGAATCAAAAAGGGAGAGAACGATCCAACATGGGAAGCAGGATACACAGCAGACTCATAGAATGGCAGATGTCCTAAACAGCACTCTGGCCTCAGAATCAGCCCTTAAGGCATTTGAATCTGGCTGAAGAGCCCATGAGAGTATTTTAGGCATGGAAAGCGAAGACCCTCTGGGAAAAGAAAAAAAAAAAAAAAAAGACCTAAATGAAAGATCTCTGCGAGTGAGATCCCAGTGGAAAGAACGGGGCCATCAAAGAAGGAGGTACCTTTCTCTGAAGGGAGGAGGGAACTTCCACTTTGACTAAGACCCTGTCTGAATAAGATCGAAGTCAGTGAACTCAAAAGGCTTCCATAGCCTTGGCAACTCATGACTAGAGCCTAGGGAGATTACTGACGCCATAAACAAGAGTGTCAAATTGTTAAGTCAACAACAGGAGTCACTGTGTACTTACTACTCATGTGGGATCTGTCCTTAACATGTTGTCCAATATGAAGTAATTCTATAACTAGTACTGAAACAGTATTTTACACTCTGTGTTTCTTTGTGGGTTCAAACTGATGAAATCTTTACTTAATATATACTGAATCCATCTTCTGTATATAAAGATAATTGAAAATGAATCTTGATGTGAATGGAATGGGAGAGGGAGCAGGAGATGGGAGGGATGCGAATGGGAGGGAAGTTATGGTGGGGGGGAGCCATTGTAATCCATAAACTGTATTTTGGAAATTTACATTTACTAAATAAAAGTTAAAAAAAGAAAAAAGAAATAAGACACACAAATAATGGGAAAATCGTCTATGTTTGTGGGTTGGAAGAATTAACATAATCAAAATGTCCATACTACCCAAAGCCATTTATAGATTCAATTTAATTCTAATCAAAATACAAAGGACATTCTTCTCAGATCTATAAAAAATGATGCTAAAATTAATATGGAAACACAAAAGGCCCTGAATAGAAAGAAAAAAAAAAAAAGTTCACTCTGATGGCCACAAGGATAGTCAGGGAAGCGGATGAGATCAGAAGCTCAGAGCTATCTTATCTCTACTGAAAGCCTCGCCTCCATCTCTTTACTTCCTTTCAAGACCAGGCTCTCCTCAAAGCTTTCATGTGGGGCCAGCGTCATAGCATAGTGGATAAAGCCACTGCCTGTGACACCAGCAACCCATACCCTGGCTGCTCCACTTCTGATCCAGCTCCCTCCTAATGTCCTGGGAAAAGCAGTGGAAGATGGCCCAGATGTTTGAGCCCCTGCCACCCGCATGGGAGAGCTGGATGAAGCTCCTGGCTTTCACCTGGCCCAGCCCAGGCTGTTGTGTCCAACTGGGGAGTGAACCAG
Organism: Oryctolagus cuniculus; assembly: GCF_051225735.1. Classification (NCBI taxonomy): domain Eukaryota; kingdom Metazoa; phylum Chordata; class Mammalia; order Lagomorpha; family Leporidae; genus Oryctolagus; species Oryctolagus cuniculus. The sequence continues at coordinate 133,298,213 of NC_142873.1, forward strand.
TGATCGGAAGATCTCTGTCTCTCTGTGTCTCTGTGTCTCTCTGTCTCTCTCTCTCTCTCTCTCTGGAACTCTGACTTTCAAATAAATAAATAAATAAATAAACCTTTTAAAAAAAACTTTTTCGCTTCATCAGAGGAAAAAAGGTTACTTTATTAATAGAACAATTTGCTTTTCTTTTTGAACCTCCTCTGCTCTAGTCAAGCCTAGGAGATTTGACTTTCATGAATACCCAAGTTCATTAAGACGTTTTTCCTGAGAAAAATCCATCAAAACGAGGCTGACCAGAACCATCTCTCAAGGTCACGGTTCCCAGTTAATCGAGGTGACTGTGCCTTAGTCCAAGCCCTCACCATCTTCACTCAGCAAATCGCCTTCCTGCTTTAGCCTGAGTTCAGCTGACCTTCCACCCGGCTCTGCAGAGAGGCTTTTAAATGGCAGATCTGATTGAATCTCATTATCTTGCTTAAAAACCCTGTCGTGGCACTCCCTCACCCACGATGGTGTGCTCAGATTTCTCTGTGGTTGAGAGGGGGCCGTGTGCTGGTGAAGCTCGCAGACTGCGGGCCAGAATGCTTGCGTTTCAGTCCTCAGCTTCACCACCTACTCTCTGTGAGCAGGCTCCGTAACCTCTCTATGCCTCAGTTATTTCATCTATAAAATGGGAATGATGACGATATTAATAGTACTATTTCACAGGATTGTTTCAAGGCTTAGTTAAGATGCCGTCTGCAATATATTTAGAACAGCTCTTGGCACAGCAGATAATGGGCAATAATGCTTTTCGCTGAATATTCTTGGCTTTTTGCCCTCTGAGCACATGGTAGGATTTTATTTCCCCACTCACTCATGGTTGGGAATGGCCAGTAAGCTTGAGCAGAAAGAATGTGCTTTGGGGCCAGCACCATGGCATAGAGGGTAAAGCCGCTGCCTGCAGGGCTGGCATCCCATATGAGCACCAGTTCGAGTCTCAGCTGCTCCACTTTTGATCCAGATCTCTGCTATGGCCTGGGAAAGCAGTAGAAGATGGTCCAAGTCCTTGGGCCCTTGCACCCACGTGGGAGACCTGGAGGAAGCTCTTGGCTCCTGGCTTCAGATCTGTGCAGCTCTGGCCGTGGCAGCCAACTGGGGAGTGAACCAGGGGATGGAAGACCTCTCTCTCTCTCTCCTTCTCTCTCTCTCTCTCTCTCTCACTGTCTAAATCTGCCTGTCAAAAACAAAAACAAAAAACAACAACAACAACAACAAAAAAAACTCTGGCCTGTGGCATTGGCATTCCATATCGATGTCAATTCAAGTCCCAGCTGCTCTACTTCTGAGCCAGCTCTCTGCTATGGCCTGGGAAAGCAATGGAAGATGGCCCAAGTCTTTTAGCCCCTGCACCCATGTGGGAGACCCAGAAGAAGCTCCTGGCTCCTGGTTTTAGATGGGCCCAGCTCCAGCTGTTGTGGCCATTTGGAGAGTGAACCAGCAGATGGAAGACTGTCTGTCCCTCTCTCTGCCTGTAGCTTTGCCTCTCAGGTAAATAAATAAATCTATTTAAAAAAGAAATAAAGATGTTGGTAGCTCTGTGAGCCTGGATTAGTCAGTAGCCAACAAGCAAGAGCCCTTTGCCAACCAGTGCCACATACCTGGCACGAACAGGAAATAAGCCTGAGTTGTGTTAAGTCACTGAGCTTCATTTGTTTGCCACACACAGCATAGCCTAGCTGATTTATCAATATTGGCTCCTTTTGTCATTATTCAGAGCAGGGGAAAGTGAATACTCATCCCAGGGTCTAAGGCTATGGATAAAGCAAGCCTTCCCTGTTCCCAAGTACAAATACTTTTATGAAACCTTGAGTCTTGTCTTGACAATTCTTGCAAAAATTTTCCCTCTATTCCATCATGTTCTGTGTTACTTTAACATAAAACAGCTTTGCATTACTTATTACTGTTACTCCTCTCTGACCCGGGGGCTACTGAGCACAGTTCAATTGCACTGTGTCTGTGTTTTTCAGAAAACTAGAAAGAGATGAACAGGCCTGGCACCACATACTCTCGACTTCCAGATGATTCCTCTTCTTGGTCATTAAATCAGAATAGTTTGAGACCCTCAACTCACATAAACAAGAGGACAAAATCGAAAGCAGTTTTTAAAAACTATTATGTTGGGCCGGCACTGCGGCTCACTAGGCTAATCCTCCACCTAGCGGCACCGGCACACCGGGTTCTAGTCCCGGTTGGGATGCCAGATTCTTTCCCTGTTGCCCCTCTTCCAGGCCAGCTCTCTGCTGTGGCCCGGGAGTGCAGTGGAGGATGGCCCAAGTGCTTGGGCCCTGTACCCCATTGGGAGACCGGGAGAAGCACCTGGCTCCTGGCTTCGGATCAGCGCGGTGTGCCTCCTCAGCGCGCCAGCCGTGGCGGCCATTGGAGGGTGAACCAACAGCAAAGGAAGACCTTTTTCTCTGTCTCTCTCTCACTAGCCACTCTGCCTGTAAAAAAAAAAAAAAAAAAAAAAAAAGCTAGCACAGTGAATACTGTTGACTATTACCATGGGAAACTTCCGTTAGTATGCTTCTTCCTTTCTGTTTTTTTTTTTTTTAAGTTTATTTATTTATTTATTTGAAAGGCAGAGCTACAGAGAGAGAGAGAGAGAGATCCTCCATCCACTGGTTCACTCCCCAAATGTCTGCAATAGCCAGAGCTGGGTCAGGCCAAAGTCAGAAGTCTGGAACTCCATCTTGAATTCCCACATGGTGCAGGGGCACAAGCACTTGGCCCATTTTCTGCTGCTTTGCCAGGGACATTACCAGGGAGCTGGATCAGAAGTGGAACAACCAGGACTCGAACCAGCACCCGTATGAGATGCTGGCATCACAGGTGTAGCTTAACCTGCTGTGTCACAGTGCTGGCTCCTTATTCAGTTTCTGATCCACTAGCCAGTCATTTCTCCTACTCAGGGTAATACTCACAAAGCGACTTTTTCATTAGGAAAGTTGGATTATTATGTTTTCTATTCTACTATCAGCTCTGAACTTTTTTTGTTAAGAGTAAACATTCTTTTCTAAAATTTTTATTTAGGAGGCAGAAAGAAAAACTGAGAGAAAGAGATACACAGACAGGGAGAGCAGCTATCTGCAGGTTCCCTCCCCAAATGCCTGCATGGCTGGGGCTGGGCTGCGGCTGGACATTAGGAGCTGGGAACTCAAACCAGGTCTCACTGGGTGGCAGGAACCCAACCACTTGAGCCAATACCTACTTGAGCAGTGGTCTCCTAGGGTTTGCATTAGTAGGAAGCCGGATTCAGGAGCCAGAGCCAGAAATCCAACGCAGGCACTCCAACATCTTAACTGCTGGGCTAAAAGCCCACTCCAGCTCTGTACTATTTGTCACATACAAGTGAACTGAGGGGCTTGTTACGGTTTGGATATTAATTTGGGGGTCCCTCAAAGACTATGTTTTGGGATGGACATTTGGCCTAGCAGTTAAGCTGACTATTGGGTTGTCCACATTCCATATTGGAGTGTCTAAGTTCAAGTCTCAGTTCTGCACTCAATTCCAGCTTCCTGCTAATGCGCACCTCGGGAGACAGCAGGTAATGGTCCAAGTTCTTGGGACTCTGCTACCCACATGGGATACCTGGACTGAGTTCCAAGTTGTGGGTATTTGGGGTATGAGCCAGCAAATGGGAAGTTCTCTCTTTCTCAGTCAGTCTGTCTCTCTTTCCCTGCCTCTCAGATATTAATTAATAATTAATTAACTTTGGAAAGCCATGTGTTAAAGGCTTGGTCCCCAGGATGGCACCGTTGAGAGGTGGTGGAACCATTAGGAAGTAGGGCCTGGTGGAAAGTTCTTATGTGACTGTGGTGTGCCCTCTGATGGCTGCTCGCATGAGAGGGTTATCACACAAGGCTGAGTTTGACCTCTCTCTCTCTCTCTCTCTCTCTCTCTCTCTCACTTGCCATGTGATTTTCTTTCTCTGCACCTGCTACACCATTGCTATCCACAACCCTCATCAGAAGCCAATGGCTACCCAAATTTGGATTTGAACCTCCAAAACCATGAGCTAAATAAACCCTTTCTCCTTATAAAGTTAGTTGCCTCTGGTATTTTGTAGTAACAAAAATCAGACTAATATCTGTTTCAGATGAACTCTCTTCAACCAACGTTTTTCTAGTACAAAGAACTTGCAGTTCTTTAAAAAGCCTCCACCGCCTTGTACTAGATTGTGTGTTCAGCCTTGAAAACGTAGCCACCACTTTAGCCAATTCTGTGAGTCCTGGAGTTGAGCTATATGACCCCTCCTTCCTACTCCAGTTCCTGGATGTCCATTGCCACAGTGTGACACCCTTGGAAGAACCTTCTCTTGCCATTGCTGATGCTACCTGTTGGGAAGTATCCAGTGTCTTTACATTGGCACCGTTTCGTGATTCACACAACACCAGTACTAGGATTTCAGGCAATCAGTGGTCACTGACCCCTTACAAAGATGGAGAAAATGACCTCTCCGCAACTCTGTGTCACACACTGTCACCTGGACTCCAAATCAGTTCTGCCGTGTGCATTCTCCCAGTCTTTCTTAGTGATGGCTTGCTGACCTTTGCCCCTCCTCCTTCTAACCATAGGGGCCCAGGGTCAAGGCCAGGACAGGGGCACCTGGGACATCAGATGAGAATAGATTTCGTGTCACACCCACTCACCACTCCCTTCAAGACAACTGTGTCCCTACCTCTACCAAACCTCTCCCTCTTCCCTTCTCTCCTTTGATTTCACAGTAAAACCTTCTATGCCTATTCCAGACTTTGAGCTAGGAGGTAGAGTTGTCTGTGCTGGCAGCATCTGAATCCCAGCTCAGCTCAGTGTCATTGTGTCCTTGCTGCACTGTCCACAGGTGCATAATGAGCGGCTATCATACACAAGCAATCATACTTCAGCTGTGTAATGACACCCAAGGGTGGGCATCTACACAAATAGTTCCTGCATTTTCAAGGCCTCAGAGGAACTGAGCAAGTTCACACAGACAAGGCCTGTGCCAGGGACTCTGCAGTATACAGACAAAATGTGCCCCACTCCGAGGTATATCATCCTGAAACAGAACCCTTGGGGAAAAGGCAAAGTCTAGAGACTCTAAAGTCTCCAGAAAGGAAAAACAACGCACATGGAGAAGAATCAGGAATGAGACTGGCACATGCTTCTCAGTGGCAATTCTGGAAACTAGGAGACCACAGAGCATGGCCTCCAAAGAAAAAAGAATTGCCAACTCAGAATTCTATGCCAGTCAAACTACTATTCTAGAAGCAGTGTTGAATAAAGACATTTTCAGATATACCAGATTCCAACATTGTCCCCCTGGGCTGGCTGTGTTCCATCGCTCTGCTCATTCTCTGCCCTTCACCCTTAGGGACACACACAAACCATATCCCAAGCATAGCACATCATGCCCTTTGCTGGGTTTTGTTTGTTTGTTTTGCTTTGGCAGGCAGAGTTAGACAGTGAGAAAGGTCTTCCTTCCGTTGGTTCACCCCCCCAAATGGCTGCTACGGCCGGTGCACTGCACCGATCCAAAGCCAAGAGCCAGGTGCTTCCTCCTGGTCTCCCATGCAGATGCAGGGCCCAAGTACTCGGGCCATCCATCCTCCACTGCCTCCCTGGGGCACAGCAGAGAGCTGGACTGGAAGAGGAGCAACCAGGATTAGAACCCGGAGTGCCGGCGCTGCAGGCAGGGGATTAGCCTAGTGAGCCTCGGCTCTGGCCTGCTGGTTGTCTTTAACCCTTTAACCTTTAACCCTGTAAAATGGTCCCTTCAACTGTCTCTTTTGCATTGGTTACCTGCATCCAACGAGAATCCTGACCAATCCATCTCTCATGGTCACTTTGTCAAAAATAACAGGCAATCAACAAAGAGAAAAGCACAACTCTAGAAAACAGGACACTCACCCAAGAAAACAGAGGCTGCTCCCCAGCGCGGCAATGAAGGCAAAGCTCCGGCTTGTGCTTGGGCAGCACAGGTTAGAGCTTTGGAATGGACAGCACCAAGAAGAGGGAAATGCATAGATGAGCTAAGGCTTAGAACTCCTTAAGAAGAATTTCTCTTCTGTCAGAGGATCGAGAGAATTAATCATACATTCATAGGGAGTTACCCACCTCCATAGAGCAAGTATTGTCTCCAGGGAAAATGAAAAGGTTGTTTAAGAAAAAAAGATTTATTTATTTATATGAAAGGCAGAGTTGCGGAGAAAGAAGGGGAAAGACAGACAGAGATCTTCCATCTGCTGTTTCAATCCCCAAATGGCCACAATGGCCCAGGCTGGGCAAGGCCAAAGCCAGGAACTGGCAGCTTCTTCCGGTTTTCCCATGTAGGTGCAGATGCATAGGGAATTGGGCCATCTTCTGCTGCTTTCCCTGACGTGTTAGAAGGGAGCTGGATCAGAAGTGGAGAAGCCGGGACTCAAACCGTCATCCATATAGGATACTGGTATTGCAGGCGGACGCTTAACCCTCCATACCACAACATCAGCCCTGAAATCAAAAAGTTTAACCAGAAAAAAAAAAGCAAGCAATGAATAAAGCCACTGCTGCAGTTCCAGCATCCCATATGGGCACCAGTTCAAGTCCCGGCTGCTCCACTTCCAATCCAGTTCTCTGCTGTGACCTGGGAAAGCAGTGGAAGATGGCCCAAATCTTGGGCCCCTGCATCTGTGTGGGAGACCCAGAAGAAGATCCTGGCTCCTGGCTTCGGATCGGCGCAGCTCCGGCCATTTCAGCCAACTGGAGAGTGAACCAGCAGATGGAAAATCTTTCTTTCTCTGTCTCTCCCCCTCTGTGTAACTCTGACTTTCAAATAAATAAATAAATCTTAAAATAAATAAATAAATCTTTAAAAAATAAGCCTTGAGTAACTACTTAACTTTTTAAACTATGTAGTTGTTTTACTTTGATAAGATAATTTTTTAATTAACCTAATATTAAAAAGTGTGCTTGGGGGGCCGGCGCCATGGCTCACTTGGTTAATCCTCCGCCTATGGCGTCGGCATCCCATATGGGCGCCGGGTTCTAGTCCCGGTTGCTCCTCTTGCAGTCCAGCTCTCTGCTGTGGCCCGGGAAGGCAGTGGAGGATGGATGGCCTGAGTACTTGGGCCCTGCACCCGCATGGGAGACCAGGAGGAAGCACCTGGATCATGGCTTCGGATCAGCATAGCTCCAGCTATAGCAGCCATTTGGGGGGTGAACCAATGGAAGGAAGACCTTTCTCTCTTTCTCTCTTCTCACTGTCTAACTCTGCCTGTCAAATAATAAAAAAAAAGTGTGCTTGGGGTAGGTGTTTGGCCTGGTGGTTAAGATGCCCACATCCCACATCAGAGTGGCTAAGTTCCAGCTCCTAATTCCAGCTTCCTGCTAATGCACACCCTGGGAAGCAGAGGATGATGGCTCAAGTGGTTGGGTCCCTGCCACCCACGTGGGAGACCTGGATGGAGTTCCCTGCTCCCAGCTTTATTATAGTTCAACTCTGGCTATTGTGGGCATTTGAGGAATGAACCCGTGGATAGGAATGCTTCCTCTCTCACATACTCTTTCTCTTTCTCTCTAGCTCTCTCTCCCTCTCTGTCTTGCTCTCTCTCTCTCACTCTTTCTCCTCCTGAAAAAAAAATTTTTAAACTCACATCCTCCCCATGATCAACATCTATGGACTCCGGAGGATTCACACCACTTCCTGTTAACAGTTTTGACTCTGTACCAAGTTAGCCTCAGATAAGCATCCACCTGGATTCTTCTCTCCTTCTGTCCTCCCTACAGTGTCCAACTTCCTGTAAGTTCAGAATATTTTGGGATGGGAGCCATAAGAAGTCCAACTCCCCAGTGCTAACCAGGGCTGGCATGATGGCACAACAGGTTAAGCCACTGCCTGCAACGCTGGCATCCCCTATGGGTGCCGGTTTAAGTTCCAGCTGCTCCACTTCCAATACACCTCCCTGCTAATGTGCCTGGGAAAGCAGCAGAAGATGGGAGACCTGCATTGGAGTTCTAGCTCCTGGCTTTAGCCTGGCCCAACCCCAGCTATTGCAGCCATTTGAGGAGTAAACCAGTGGGTGGAAGTTCACTCCCTCTCCCTCTCCCTCTCCCTCACCCTCTCCTACTGTCTCTCTCTCTCTCTTTCTCTCTCCCACTTTCTCCCTCTTTCTCTATAACTCTGCCTTTCAAATAAATAAATAATAAATCCAACTAACCATGGCTTAACCCCAGAGTTGTGTATTCCCTCACAGAACAGGAAATCCAGAGGCAGGGCAGCTGTCTACACTGATGCAGCCCCCTGACAGAGCCACCCTCAGCACCCTCACAGTATCAGCTGGCTTTGGCATCCTCAGCCTATCAGATTTTCATCCTCATGTTCAATAGTTCTCAAGGTGTGGTCCCCAGACCAGCAGCATCCGCCTCACTTGGAAACCTGCTAGACATTCTCAGGCCCACTGCAGACATACAAGTCAGAAATTCTGGGGCTGCAGCCAAGCTGCCTGTGATTTAAGAAGCCCTCTGGGTGACTTGGATACATGCTCCAGTTTGAGAACACTGCTCATGCTGAGTATCTCATGGTCACAATGTGGTCCCCATAGCACCAAACCTCACATCATCTTTCAAGAAAGGAAGAGGGAGAGAGTGTATCCTGGCTCTTCCTTTGATCCAGAAATGAAAACTTTTCCCAGAAGCTCCAAGTAGACTCTTCCTTAAGACTGTGGCCAGAGCCTGGTAGTCTGATTCAGCCCCTAACTACAAGGAGGCCAGGAAAGCCTGTGGCAGGAGACGACAGGAGAGAAGCAGCTGGGAGCGGCCAGCAGTGTCTGCCATTGGGGTCCTCAGCAGTCAGGGTCATGGTTGAAATCTCTCCTGACTCCTGTGAAAATGCAGAAGCGATTGGCTCTCATCCCACAGCAGCCTAGAACATCCACACTTTCCAGAGGGGGCCTCGACAAGACACAGAAATCTCATTTCTGATAGTATGTTTGTCATTTCACGGAGTGGTCCCAATCATAATTCATGTTGTGGGACCATCAGAAGTGAGTGAGGAAGGAACAAGAAGGAGAGAGGGAACAAAGTATCCTGTTCTGCCATTCTGGCTGAAGACAAAAACTGCTTTTTCTTTTTTCTTTAAGATTTATTTATGGGGCCGGCACTGTGGCGTAGCAGGTAAAACTGCTGCCTGCAGTGCCAGCTTCTCATATGGGTGCTGGTTCAAGTCCCGGCTGCTCCACTTCTGAGCCAGCTCTCTGCTATGGCCTAGGAAAGCAGTAAAAGTTGGGCCAAGTCCTTGGGCCCATGAAGATCTGGAGGAAGCGCCTAGCTCCTGGCTTCTGATAGGATCCTTGGGCCCATGAAGACCTGGAGGAAGCACCTAGCTCCTGGCTTCTGATAGGATCAGCCCAGCTCCAGCCATCATGGCCATCTGGGAAGTGAACCAGTGGAGGGAAGACTTCTCTGTCTCTCCCCGCCTCTCTCTCTCTGTAACTCTGCCTCTCAAATAAATAAATAAATCTGAAAAAAAAAAAAGAAAGAAAGAAAGAAAAGAAAAGGCGGCTCAACCCGCTACGCCACAGCGCCGGCCCCCACAGATGAATCTCCAATGCCTTGTCAACTCTTCGGAACGTTGTGACAAACCTCCTGAGTGTGCAGGTCCATGCAAGCTTCTAGACAGGGGGCTCCAGACTGGCAAAGATGTGCATAACCCCAACAAGTCTAGGAATCACTTCACTGCCATGGGCATTTGGCTTGGCGGTTAAGACATAGGTTAGTATGCCCGTACCCTGGTCCCATATCAGAGTGCCTGAGGTCTGTCTGCCGCCAGAGACGGCTGGATCAGAGACCTTTTGTGCAAGAGAATATTAGATGTGAGACTGTGAATAGCAGCGCACGTGGTAGCAAAGTTTCATGAAGAGGGTGCACCAAGAGCCCAGCCTGCATGCAGACGGCAGTCGTCACAGATAGGGGCCCAACACTTCTCCCCGCTCCTGCCTCTGCTGGGGTATTACTGGGCGGAGGGCTTTCTGGGCACAGAATTCATGAAATTCCTTCCAGGACTCTCTCAGCAGGGTTATTGGGCCTAATAGCCCCGCTGGCACAGGGTAGGAAAGAGTCCCCTCCACTGCCCCCAGGCAAGGGCTGGGACCCTCCTAACAAGGTGCTCGGCAAGATTTCTGCTGCACAAATGCTGCTCCGCTTCCCAAGTTGCTTCTACATTTCTCCTCTCATTCAACCACAAAAAAAAAGTCCCATTAGCTCTTCTCAAACACACAGGCCAACAGCTACCTTCCTACCTAACACTCCTTGGCTCTGGCTCCCAATTCCAGTTTCCTTGTAGACGAAGACGCTGGCAGGCAGCAGGTGGCAGCTTAAGTGGTTGAACCACATGGGAGACCTGGATGGGGTTCCCAGCCCCTGGCTCTTCCACCTGTCCCAGTCCTGGCTGATGCAGAACCCCGCCCCACCTCAATGTGTGTGTGCGTCTGTGCCTCTCTAGTAGATTTTTTTTTTTTCAAAAATCATACTACACAACAAAATTAAAAAAAGTATGTTTCAGAAGAAGTCACACAAATGTTCTTCACTTGACTAAAGCTGTGCCTTGGTTCTTTCCAATGAATTCCTGAGTTTGAGAAGCCCTTTAGGTGCCACAGACCTAAAATATTTATCCACATAAACTCAGTAGACTGGCAAGCGACTCTTAGGGCCCTTGACTAAGAGGGGAACTTCCCTTTATTCACTGTTTCAGGCCCTTCTGACCCAAAAATATTACACAAAACAGGAAGTGGCCCTGATTTGCAAATCGCGATACAGATTCAGTTTTGCACCAATCATATAGTCTTCTTCCTGGTCCTGTCTCTCACCAGGAAACAGATGTGTCACCCATCAGTGCTGGCCACTCTTTTTTATTCTTGAAATCCCCAGAAATTCCCAAACTTCTTCTGGTCATGCTCTCATGGGACCCCCGGTTTGCACACCGCCCTCTGCACACTTTGCTGATGTCCAACAAGGCATTTCGGGAATGAATCTTTGGGGAAGGACTCTTCTCCATTGATTTTCTCAGCAAACACTCGTATTTCATAGGGGACTCTTGTTAGGCTCCAAGGACACAGCAAGAACCAGACAGTTTCTGCCCTCATGGAGTTTACAATCTAACCGAGGGGACTGAAAGATCATTCCAACACCATATGATATCCCTGACTTGGGACAAGCACTGGAGAACCCTGAAGGGGACACAAAACCCAGACTGGGACTGGAGGGGTTAGAGGAGAGTGACAGGGACAGCATCCAGAAGAGGATGGCATTTAAACTAGACCCAAAGAACAAGCAAGAGTGAGCCAGACACAGGGCACGTGGAGAGCAGTGGGAGACGTGGGGAGCAGTGGGAGACACGGGAAGGGATGGACAATGACCTTGATGGCAACCTTGGGCTTGCAAGGCTGCAAGATCTTCAGGACGGCTTCAGCTGAGGGTGCCTGAGGCAGGGCGGGGCGGGGGGTGGGGGAGAGGCAAAAGACAGTGCTTCACAGGTGGGAAGGGCTTTGTGACAGCCATGGAAGGAACTGGGTCTGTATCCTGCAGTCTACGGGGAGCCACTGGAGAGTGTGAAGCAGGGGACTAACAAGAGCAGATTCTGTAAGGCGGGAAGAGAAAGGAGGTGGATGCTGCGCTGGCGCCTCCAGCCAGGGACGCAGCCCTGCTCATATCCTGATCTTAGCCCAGTGTCATCTAGACATCTGCCTAAGGAAGTATCACACACTTGTATATTTTTTAAAGATTGATTTATTTATAAGGCAGAGTTACAGAGAGACAGAAAGAGAGAGAGATCTTCCATTCACTGATTCACTACCCAAAAAAATGGCCAAAGCAGCCGATGCTGAGCCAGCTTAAGCCAGGAGCCTGGAACCCCATCTAGGTCTCCCGCCTGGGTGCAGGGGCTCCAGTATTTGGGCCATCTTCGGCTGCCTCCCCAGGCCCACTGCAGGGAGCTGGATTGGGAGTGGAGCAGCAGAGACTCAAGTGGTGCTTCTGTGGATGCTGGCATTGCAAGTGGTAGCAAATTTGTTTTATTTTAAGCCATTACATTGATGGTAATTTCTTACCAGAGCAACAGGAAACTATACAGATTGTGGAACTGCTGGAGTAAATCCCTAAACCTAGAGAAGAGGCTTTGGAATTGGGCAGTAGGAAGAGGCAGGAAGAACATTCAGGAATCTGTTAGAAAATCTAGGGGCCGGTGCTGTGGCAGGGCAGGTTAAGCTGCTGTCTGTGATGCCAGCATCTGATGTGGGCACCAGCTTGAGTCCCGACTGCTCTACTTCCCATCCAGCTCCCTGCTATGGCCTGGGAAAGCAGCAGAAGATGGCCCAAGTGCTTGGACCCCTGCACCCATGTGGGAGACGTGGAAGAAGCTCCTGGCTGCTGGCTTCAGCCCAGCTCTGGCTGTTGTGGCCATTTAGGGAGTGAACCACCAGATGGAAGATCTCTATTTCTTCCTTTCTGTAAATCTTTCAAATAAATAAATCTTTTAAGAAGAAGAAGAGAGGCCGGCACTGTGGCACAGCGGGTTAATACCCTGACCTGAAGTGCCAGCATCCCATATGGGCGCTAGTTCAAGACCCGTCTGCTCCACTTCTGATCCAGTTCTCTGCTATCGCCTGGAAAAGCAGTAGAAGATGGCCCAAGTCCTTGGGCCCCTGCCATGAGGAAGACCTGGAAGAAGCTCCTGGCTCCTGGCTTCAGATTGACGCAGCTCCGGTTCCAGCTTCAGATGCGGCCAGTGGGGGAGGGAACCATTGGATGGAAGACCTCTCTCTCTCTCTCTTTCTCTCTCTCTCTCTCTCTCTCTGTCTCTCTCTGCCTCTCCTCTCTCTGTATAACTCTGACTTTTAAATAAATAATCTTTAAAAAAAGAGAGAGAGAGAGAGAGAGAGAAGAAGGAGAGGAAGATCCAGATTGGAGTGGGCACTGTGGCTCAGTGGGTTCCAGTTTGAAGCCTGGCTGTTCTGTCTCCAATCCAGCTTCCAGCTTCCTAGTGAAGACCGGGAGGCAGCAGGAAGTGACTCAGGTGCTTGGGGCCCTGCCACCCATGGGAGACCAGGATGGAGTTCCCAGCTGCTAACTTCAGCCTGGCCAGCCCTGGCTATTGTGTGCATTTAGAGAGTGACCTAGCAGGTGGAAGATTCTCTCTCTCTCTCTCTCTCTCTCTCTCTCTCTCTCTCATAAATAAAAATAAAGGAATAAAAAACTTTTAAAAGCAAGATGAAGTGTGTGACTCATATGACTCCTCAGCTCCCTCAATAGAAGCTAAAACTCAAAATATTGTTGTCTGGGAAAGATCTATGAATGGGGCCCTTTGTCTAAGTCCTTGGACCCCTGAGCCCGCATTGGAGACCCAGAAGAAGCTCCTACTCCTGGCTTTGGATGGGTTTAGCTCCGGCCGTTGGGGCCATCTGGGGAGTGAACCAGCAGGTGGAAGACCTCTCTCTCTCTCTCTCTCTCTCTCTCTCTCTCTCTCTCCCTGTCTTTATGGCTCTACTTCTCAAATAAATATATAAATAAATGATCTCCCAAAATCCTAGCAACAGGAAGCAGGTTGGTAGAAAAATCCAGGAGCAAACGTATCCCACCTCCCATGAAAAAGGAGGAATAACTCAGAAGGCAAAGCTGGGAGCCCAGACAGAGGGCAGAGGCTTGGACCACAGAGTGTTATTCTTGGGCCTTGGACCCTGGGGATTAAGTCTGCCTGACTTAATTTTGAAACTGCTTGGGAGAGTGACTCCTCTATTTGTCCCATTTTCTCTCTTCTCCCATAGGAATGTCTCTGCCTACTGTCCTGTGCCAGCTCCACTGCTGTGTTTTGGGAGCAGAGGGCTTGTTTTCCAGTTTCACACGTCCTCTGATGGAAGGGACCCTTGTCCCAGGACAGAGGATACCGTTTCATCCAACACCTAATTGAGACGGTTTTGATGTTGGCATTTGCAAACTCTTGAGCTGATTGTGATGGGTGAGTTGGATTTGCCTCCCAAAATCTTATGCAGCTGCTTAAACCAAGCTGTCTTGATGCTGGGGGTTGATTAAGAGTGGGGACTTATTCCAGTGGTGCTGTCTGAGAGGTGGGGCCAGTGGCAGGTCTTTGGGCCATGGGGTGGGGGGTATGTGAGAGGTTTGGTTTATTTTAGTCCAAGTTCGGTTTAAGTTTTCTCTCATTTCCTGTCTCACCATGTGATCTCTCCACCTACACCTGCCAAAACCAACCTCACCAGACACCAGATTATGGGGCCGCCAGATCCTGTGGCCTCCACTGTGAGCTGACATAAATTGTTTCTTTCCAAAGAAGCTCTTTCCAGGTATTTCATTAAAGTAACAACAAGTGAACTAATATACTGATGGAACTTATTTAAAACTTTGTTTGAAAGGCAGAGAAACACAGAGACCTTCCGTGTACTGGTTCACTTTCCAAATGCCTACAACAGCCAGGGCTGGGCCAGGACAAAGCCAGGAGCCCAGAACTCAATCTGTGTCTACCCTGTGGGTGGCAGGGATCCAAATACTTGAGCCATTACCTGCTGCCTCCCAGGATGCGTGTTAGCAGGGAGCCGGAATTGGAAGTGGAGCTAGGATTCAAACCAGGCACTCCCATATGGGATGTGAAGTCCCAGGCAGTGTCTTAACCACTGTGCCAAATGCCTTCCCTACCTGATGAGATTCACATACTTAAGACTTACAGATGGGGCCGACACTGTGGCGTAGTGGGTAAAGCCACCACCTGCAGTTCCAGCATCCCATATGGGCACCAGTTCAAGACTCGGCTGTTCCACTTCCAACCCAGCTCTCTGCTATGGCCTGGGAAAGCAGTAGAAGATGGTCCAAGTCCTAGGGCCTCTGCACTTGTGTGGGGGACCCAGAAGAAGCTCCTGGATCCTGGCTTCAGATCGGTGCAGCTCTGGCCATTGTGGCCACCTGGGCAATAAACCAGTGGATTGAAGACCTCTCTCTCTCTCTCTCTCTCTACCTCTGACTTTCAAATAAATAAATACATCTTTAAAAAAAAAGAAATTCAATAAATCCATAGCAGCCTGATTGTTAAGCTGATCATTTTGTATGACCCAGGGATGAAAATATAAATATGCAAATGGATCTTGGCAGAAAAAAAGGTTCCACCCTGGGTTAGAGGTGAGGTATAGTGACTGCAGTGTGGTGAGAATGCTTCTGCGGAGACAGGGAAGAGCCCAGGCTGACTCCACATCCTGGCATAAGTGGGACCATCGGCAGTGTGGACCACACAGGAAGAGGCACGGGTCTGTGGGCTAGATCCCTGGATTTTGGAGACGTCCAGTGGGTGGTGCCTGTGGACCATCTGGAAGGCAGTTGGGTAAGCAGGTCTGAGGCTCAGGGAATGCACATGGGAGACAGAGTCAACGGGGGTGGAAAAGATGACCCAGGAGAGTGTGGTGAGGACGCAGGGAAGGGTGGGACAGGATCTGATGTGCTAATGTGGAGTGCTAACAAGAGCAGAACTCTCCAAGGAGCCCAAGGCGGAACAGCGGGAGAGCGAGGAGGACAACCAAGGCAATGGAGAGCAGCCAGCCCAGAGCTCATCAGCGATGGCAAGAGCTGGGGAAGAATCAGGTGCACCCAGAGCGGGGTCAGAAGGGAGCAGGGCCAGGACTGGCGGCTACAAAGGAGGCGAGGGGGAAAGCCGGGGCGGCGTGTTCCACCCAGGCCTGCGAGCACAGCCAGCGTCCAGGAGAACAAACCTGCTCAGGACTGCGGCACAGCCTGGAACCCAGGGGTTGCAGCTCCTCCCGCTGCCGCAATTACAGACACATCCGCTGCCCCACCTTGCTCCACAGGGCTGACTCGGCCGGGAAGAGGGATTGTTGACACCTGCTCTGTCTTCTGAATGCTCACCCTGTTCCCTACCTGTACCTACATAGTTCCTTCTGCTTAGCAAATACCCAGCAGTGGGTGTTCAGCATAGCACTGAAGATGCCACTTAGGATACCAGCATCCCATATCGGAGTGCCTGGGTTCGAGCTCCAGTTCTGCTTCCAATTTCAGCTTCCTGCTAATGTGCACCCAAGTACTTGGTTCCCTGCCACCCAGTTGGGAGACCCCGATGGTGTTCCAGGCTCCCAGCTTCAGCCTGGTCCAGTCCTAGCTGCCGTGGGCATGTGAACCAGTGGAGGGAAGATCGCTCTGTCTCTCTCTGCCTTCCAAATAAATAACAAAGCTTTCTAGATCCTGCAAGTAAGCATTCCATTGGCATCAAGACGCATTGGTATGCTCCCCATTTTACATCCGCAGCTCAAAGAGCAGAATTGACTTGCCTGAGATCGCACAACCAGTACGCTGTAGAATCAGGATCCAAGTCATGCTGATACCAGTTCTGAGCCACATGGCTCTCCAGGTGAGCTCCCAAAGTGCCTCCTCCCCTTTTCATCTTTGAAAGCAATTTCTTACCGTGTGGTCAGCGGTGCGTGCTGCGGAAGGCGACCACGAGGTGGCGACAGAGCGCCGCTCCGGCGCCGGACCAGCGGAGGCATCGGGGGAGAAGGGAACGGGCCCTGTAGCCTTGCCCTCGGCGCCCAGCCCGGCCTCCTTCGGAGTCGGAAATGGAAGACCGGGAGATTGGAAGGTTAGGGATTGGGGCTTTAGGAGTGTAGAGGGAACTGGGTTTCAAGTCACAGAGAAGTGTCCACGAGTGCTCTGAGAAAGGCCGGGCCCAGCACAATCACCCCTTGTCGGGGCTAGCGCTGTGGCGCAGCGGGTAAAGCCGCCACCGCCTGCAGTGCCAGCATCCCATGTGGCTGCCGGTTCGAGTCCCTGCTGCTCCACTTCCAATCCAGCTCTCTGCTGTAGCCTGGGGAAGCAGTGGAAGATGGCCCAAGTCCTTGGGCCCCTGCACCCATGTGGGAGACCCAGAGGAAGCTCCTGGCTTCGGATCTGTGCAGTTCCGGCCATTTGCAGCCAATTGGGGAGTGAAGCAGCGGGTGAAAGACCTCTCTCTCTGCTTCTCCCTCTCTCTCTCTGCCTCTCCTCCTCTCCTCTCTCTGTGTAACTTTGACTTTCAAATAAATAATAAAATAATTTTTTTTTAAGTAACATCTTGTGGCCAGCCTGTAGCCGGGATGGGTCCCTGCCCCACGCTGCCAGCCGTCCCGCCGCTTCTGTGCTCAGCCTCAGGCCCCGTGCTGTGGTCTTAGTGGGAAAGGGCGAGACTGCTGCCTTTGCTGGGACCTACAGTATTTGTCATGTAATAGTGTCAGAGATACACAGCGATGACACTGTCCAGAGCGGCAGGACCAGGGGCATCCAGAGGTCTGCGGCCGAAGATTTAGGACACGAACTGGTTCACGAGATCACGAAATCCCAGGACAGACCAGGTACCCACTGGGGAACCAGGAAAGATGGCGTCATCAGGCCGAGGCCGGAGGCCTGGGACCAGGAGAGTGGGCAGTGGGCTCAGAGGGCTCAGAGCCGGGAGTCCCGATGTCCCGGGCACCACTGCCAGCTGCCTGCCCTCAGCCTTCTTGTTCTCTCTGGGCCCTCGGTGGACTGGGCGATGCCCACTCACAACTCTGAGAGGGGTCTTCGCTCATCCACTGATCCCAAGGCCACTGTCAGCCAGCAATAACCTCACAGACAGCCGAGCCTAAGGCCTTCCGGCTGCCTGGAAGAAAGCAGCCATCACACGGACGGATAAATGGCAGCTGCCCTTCCCGGGATGGCCATTCCATTATTTCCCGCATGATGGGCCTGGCGCTGGCTAAATCCAGTCCCTGGAGCCTGGAGAGCCTTTGAGGACCACAAGAGCTGGCTCAGGACAACAGCACTGTCTGCAGCCACGAGGGCGGCTCCCGGCACAGAGAGAACGCTCAGAACCTACCCAGGGAGAAGGAAGAAGGCAGCAAAGGAGGGAGAGAGGAGGGAGCTTCCCCAGCACCTGGAGACAGAACTGCAAATGGGGTTAGAGCATCGATAACAAGACCCTGAGGCCCTCAGGGGTCCCCAGCCCCAGTGCGAGCTGTGTGAAGGCAGGGACTATAGCTATCTTGTCCAGTGTTTAAATATATATATATTTATATTTAAAATATATATGTATACATATATATGTGTATATATATATATAAAATAAAGAAGGTGCATCGTTAAATTTTGTTACATCCCTAAATTACAATGAATTCTGGTTCTGACAATAGTAGAGTAGACTGTATCTGGCATGCCCTCTGACACCTGCCAATTACAAATTCTGTACAAAATACTCATCAATCGGGGCTGGCATTGTGGTGTAACAGGTTAAGCCACTACCTACCATGCCAGCATCCCATAAGGGCACTGATTTGAGTCCTGGTTGTTCTGGTTTTTTTTTCTTTTTGAGATTTTATTATTTATTTGAGAGGTATAGTTGCAGTAAGAGGGAGAGACGGAGAGAAAGGTCTTCCTTCCGTTGGTTCACTCCCCAAATGACTGCAACGGCCAGAGCTGAGCTGAAGCCAGGAACTTTCTGGTCTCCCATGCGGGTGCAGGGGTCCAAAGACCTGGGCCATCTTCTACTGCTTTCCATAGCAGGGAGCTGTATTGGAAGAGGAGCAGCCGGGACTCGAACCGGTGCCTATATGGGCTGCCAGCACCACAGGCAGAGGAGTAACCTACTGCGCCACAGCATCGGCCCTGCTCTACTTTCAATCCAGCTCCCTGCTAATGCACCTGGGAAAGCAGGGCGTTCCTCTTTGTGGCTCTTTTGTTTCTCCCCCAGTTTCCAACCCCTGCACAGCATGAATCCTGTCCGTTGATTCATAAGACCGACAATATTCTGACATTTTGCTTAAATTTTAGCTTTGCTGTGCCGTGAAGACTGAGAAGTTTACGTTGGTGGAAAAATCTACGTAGCTGTGGATCATACCCAGTGTGGCGCTCTTAAGTTAAATGCTAAATTCCCCTGCATTTTCAGCCTGTTTTTTGGTCACTTTTCTGTGCCTTAATTCAATTTTTGTTGTTGTTATTATTGATTTTTTTTCAAATGTCTGGAGAAGGAAGATTCAAGCTTTCCATTTTGATAATTTAATGTTCTTTTTTTTTTTTTTTAAAGAGCTATTTATTTATTTTAAAGGCAGAGTTACAGAGAAAGAGGGAGAGACAAAAAGAGATCTTCCAGGCCAGCGCCGCGGCTCACTAGGCTAATCCTCCGCCTTGTGGCGCCGGCACACCGGGTTCTAGTCCCGGTCGGGGCGCCGGATTCTGTCCCAGTTGCCCCTCTTCCATGCCAGCTCTCTGCTGTGGCCAGGGAGTGCAGTGGAGGATGGCGCAAGTGCTTGGGCCCTGCACCCCATGGGAGACCAGGAGAAGTACCTGGCTCCTGCCTTCTGATCAGCGCGGCGCGCCGGCCGCAGTGCACCAGCCGTGGCGGCCATTGGAGGGTGAACCAACGGCAAAAAAGGAAGACCTTTCTCTCTGTCTCTCTCTCTCACTATCCACTCTGCCTGTTAAAAAAAAAAAAAAAAAAAAAAAAAAAAAAAAAAAAAACTTAACAAGAATACACAAGCATCTCTGTGTAGTTCTAGCAAAATTCCATCTATTCCTGTGTTCAATAAAGTTAGATTTAAAAAAAAAAAAAGAGAGAGAGAGAGAGAGAGAGATCTTCCATCTGCTGGTTTACTCCCCAGATGGCCACAAATAGCCAAGTCTCAGCTAAGCTGAAGCTAGGAGTCAGGAGCTTCCTCCAGTGCCAGCATCCTATATGGGCACCAGTTCTAGTCCCAGCTGCTTCACTTCTGATCCAGCTCTCTGCTGTGGCCTGGGAAAGCAGTAGAGGATGGCCCAAGTGCTTGGGCCCCTGCACCCACACGGGAGACCTGGAAAAAGCTCCTGGCTCCTGGCTTTGAATTGGCTCAGCTCTAGCCATTGCAGCCATTTGGGGAATGAAACAGCAGATGGAAGACCTCTCTCTCTCTTTCTGTCTCTACCTCTCTCTGTCTGCAACTGTGCCTCTCAGATGAATAAATAAGTAAGTCTTTTTTAAAAATATCAAAGAAAAAACACACATAACCCAGAACAAAAAGAATGACTATAGAATTCTCATTTGAAGCTATGTATTCTGGAAGAAAACAGTGCTTGAAGTTCATGAACACACAGAATTGTATACCCAGAAAAACTCTCAAAAAAATTTAGATGAGATGAAGTCAAGCTGGACCCAAGATAATTCTTCAAGATGAAATACAAAGTTTGGCTCCTGGTATCTATTTTTGTAACTATTTGTAGCTATCACTTCCCAAGTGCCTGCAACAGCTGGGGCTGGACCAGGCTGAGCCAGGACCTGGGAGCTCAGTTCAGGTCTCCTGTGTGGGTGGCAGAGACTCAAGCACCTGAAGCATCACCTGTTGCCTTCAGGCTCTGCATTAGCAGGAAGCTGGAGTTGAGAGCTGAAGCCAGCACTCAAACCCACGTGTTCTCATATGAGACATGGGTATCTCAACTACCAGGCCAAACACTCACCTCCTTATCTCTATTTTTTAAATTGAATTTATAATTTAAAACATTCCTCAAAAGAAACCCTAAGGCTGGGAGACTTACTAGTCAATCCTTTCAAACATCTAAGGGATAAGGAACCCGAATTCCACATAAGCCCTCTCGAAACAGAGGAATAAACAGTCGCACCTCAGTTTATGAGGCCGGCGTTGTGCTGATACCAAACGCATATAAAGGCTTTGCAGAAAACTACAGACCAACACTGTAGGCATAAACATAGATAGAAAATCCTCAACCAAGCATTAGGCAAATGTGCAGAAATCTGTAAAAAGACATCCAGTAATAAGTGAAAATATTAAACCACAACCAAGTAATGTCCATGCCAGGGATACAAGGCTGGTTCAGTCAGTGTAATCACGCATATTAACAGGCTAAAGACAAAAGCCGCATGATTATATCAGCTGATACGGAAAAAGCATTCGGCAAAACTCAACACCTGCTCAGGATTTTTAAAAAAAGCAACTGTTGGAGCCAGCGCCGTGGCTCACTTGGTTAACACTCCGCCTGCAGTGCCGGCATCCCATATGAGCGCCGGATTCTAGTCTTGGCTGCTCTTCTACCAGTCCAGCTCTCTGCTGTGCCCTGGGAGGGCAGTGGAGGATGCCCCAAGTGCTTGGGCTCCTGCACCCACATGGGAGACCAGGAGAAGCACCTGGCTCCTGGCTTCGGATCAGCGCAGCGCTGGCATATAGCAGCCATTTTGGGGAGTGAACCAACAGAAGGAAGACCTTTCTCTCTGTCTCTCTCTCTCACTGTCTATAACTCTACCTGTCAAATAAAAAAAATTAAAAAAAGCAATTGTCACAAACTAGGAATAAGACAAACTTAATATATATTTACTATATGACCAACAGTTGCATTTCTGGGTATGTATTCTGGAGAATGAAAACTTAGATTTAATCAAAAACATGTATAGAAATTTTCACAATAGCTTTATTTTTTGATATTTAAATGCTTAAGTTTAAAAACTATCTTTATGGCACCAAAGATTCTATGTTAACTACATACTATGTATGTAGAAAAAAGTACATTGCTTTGAAGGGAAGTGTAACAGGGTTTTTGTCACACAAAAGATGAACAGCTATGGTGGGGTTTTTTTTATAAATAAACTTAACTTTTTTAAGAAAAAGATTTATTTATTTATTTGAAAGGCAGAGATACAGAGAGATAAGGAAAGAGACAGAGAGAGGGTGTGAGTGGGAGGGGAGGTACAGTGGGAAGAATCACTATATTCCTAAAGTTGTATTTATGAAAAGCATGAAGTTTGTATTCCTTAAATAAAAGGTTTCTGGGAAAAAGAGAGAGGGAAGGGGAGAGAGAGAGAGAAAGAGAGAGAGAGAGAGATCATCCATCTGCTGGTTCACTCCCCCAAATGGCCACAACCTCTGAAGCCAGGAGCCAGGAGTCTCTTCTGGGTCTCCCATGTGGATGCAGGGGCCCAGACACTGAGGCCATGTTCTTTTTTTATTTTTTTTTTTATTTTATTTTTTTTTTGACAGGCAGAGTGGACAGTGAGAGAGAGAGACAGAGAGAAAGGTCTTCCTTTGCCGTTGGTTCACCCTCCAATGGCCGCCGCGGTCGGCGCGCTGCGGCCGGCGCACCGCGCTGATCCGATGGCAGGAGCCAGGAGCCAGGTGCTTTTCCTGGTCTCCCATGGGGTGCAGGGCCCAAGCACCTGGGCCATCCTCCACTGCACTCCCTGGCCACAGCAGAGGGCTGGCCTGGAAGAGGGGCAACCGGGACAGAATCCGGCGCCCCGACCGGGACTAGAACCCGGTGTGCCGGCGCCGCTAGGCGGAGGATTAGCCTGGTGAGCCGCGGCGCCGGCCGCCATGTTCTTTTTTTAAAAAGAGTTTTTATTTATTTATTTGAGAGGTAGAGTTACAGACAGAAAGAGGCAGAGAGAAAGGGTCTTCCATCCGATGGTTCACTCCCCAAATGACCGAAACAGCCAGAGCTGGGCCAGGAGCTTCTTCCGGGTCTCTCCCATGAATGCAGGGACCCAAGCACTCGGGCCATCTTCTGCTGCTTTCCCAGGCCATAGCAGAGAGCTGGATGGAAGAGGAGCAGCCCAGACACTGGCACCCATATGGGATGCGGGTACTGCAGGTGGATGCTTAACATTCTAAGCCACAATGCCAGTCCCACAAATGTATATTTTTAATGAAACTAAGAAATTCACATTTGCAGGTAGTTTAACCTTCTACCACTTAAAGATACGGTACACTGTTCTTTTGTAAGAGTTTTATTTCTTCTTATAGACAAAGCTGTGAGAAGCATTGCTTTTCCTACAATGAGATAACACTAACTTTTGAGAGAAAATGACAGACATAGTAAAACCAGATGAAAAATTTAGACAATTTTTAAGGGTGGGGAGATTAAAAAAAAAAAAAAAAAAGCTAGTCACCAACAAAGGTTTGTTATTCAAGCACTATTTGAAAGCAAATTAAAGGGAACTTTTCTTTCCGTATTTTCTGGGATAAACCCTGGAAGAAAATCCAAATGGTTCTGTGTGGAGAGCAAAATGCAGCTGTTGGGAGCCACCTGGACGGCGCCGGTGCATACTGTGGACACAGTTGGCGCACAGGAAGCCGGCGGCTGGGTCTCTCTACTGTGAGTAGGGGAAGTCAGAGTGGCGGCTGTCACTACGGCAGAGAAGCAGGGCATACTGCAGCTGAGGTGGGAGCCCTACACCACAAGGCCAGAGCCATGTGAATGCTCAGGTTCACCCCAGCCCCGCCTCCTGGCAGCCTCCCCTCTCTGGGTCTATGTTTCACTGTAGCCCTTGTGCTATGCAGATGACGGGCAGCTGATCTTAAGTGATTCCTAATACTTGCTGGTATGGAAATGATCTGTGAGGCCCTCTTGCCCTCTTAGCTTTGGTCGTGTTTCAGCTTCTCAGGGCTTGGTCTTCGGGCATCAGGCATCTCTTTGCTGGCTGGTTGTTTGCGCACCCTTCAAGCAAGCAACCCCAGTGCCTCCATAGGGAGTGGTCCTAGGTCATTCCCACCAACCAGGAAGGGGAGTTGACCCTCTTCTGTGGCACATTATGGGCTGCTCCTTCATTTACATAGCAGCCAGGGTGGGCTTTGGGCTGTGATGGCAGAGTTGAGTCTTTGTGCCAGAAGATGGCCCCCAAAAGCAAAGCAAGAAAGTAGCTCCTCTCCTCTCTGGCACTTGCACAGAGTTTTGCTGACCTCTGGGCCAGACGAAAGGGCATCTTCCTTGA
This sequence comes from Oryctolagus cuniculus, assembly GCF_051225735.1. NCBI lineage: Eukaryota > Metazoa > Chordata > Mammalia > Lagomorpha > Leporidae > Oryctolagus > Oryctolagus cuniculus. The sequence goes on from NC_142873.1 coordinate 133,321,959, forward strand.
AAATTTTGCAAATCCTCTCTCCCCTCCCTGACTATTCCAAGCTACTACAGATTCTAAACGGGCACGGCCCTGCTGTCTCCGGAACAGACTGTACACATGATGCCTTGTCTTCTGCCCACAGCTGCCCCACTGTCGTGTGGCTCTCAGAAGCAAGCCCCGGAGCCTCCATAAATAAGTCCTCAGGCCCCAGCTGACTCGGACATCTCTCCCAGGGATGAAAGCAGGTTCTCAGAGCCCCGCCCAGGAGCTCACACTCAGCCCTCTGTGCACAGGCCTCCCTGGAGGGCGAGGGCTTCCCTAGAGCTTCTTTTCCTGGTGCAGAGCCTCATGCTAGGGGGCAAACAGCTTGATTCACAGAACTGGAATCTACCCAGCAGTCTCCCAGGAGGCCAGTGAGTAAGCTGTGCTACATCAATCCTATGGAACAGTACTCAGTGGTGAAAGCGAGCAAACCGTTGACACACAACACCTTAAATGCATCTAAAGGGAACTGCCAAGAGTTGAAAGCCAGTCTCTGGTGGGCTCTTGGCACAGCGGTTAAGCCACCAGCATCACATCTTGGAGTGCCTGGGCTTCAGTCCCAGTTCCACTCCTGGTTCTAGCTTCCTGCTAATACACAACCAGGAGGCAGCAGGTGACCGCTCAGGTACCTGGATCCCTGGTACCCACCTGGGAGAAGCTGGATGGAGTTCCTGGCTCCTCGGGGAGTGAATCAGTGGATGGCAGCTTGCTCGCTCGCTTTCTCTCTCTCCCTTCTCTGTGGATGCTGTCCATCTGCCTTTCAAATAAAATAACTTTTAAAATTAAAAAAATAAGTTTACTTGGTACAAACGTTGTTTTAAAATCCGCATACAGGGGACTGGTGCTGTGGCGTAGCAGGTAAAGCCGCTACCTGCAGTGCTGGCATCCCATACAGTGGCCGGTTTGAGTCCTGGCTGCTCCACTTCCAATCTGGCTCTCTGCTGTGGCCTGGGAAAGCAGTAGAAGATGGTCCAAGGGGCCGGTGCTGTGGCGCAGTGGGTTAACGGCCTGGCCTAATGCGCCGGCATCCCATATGGGTGGCGGTTCTAGTCCCGGCTGCTCCATTTCCGATCCAGCTCTCTGTTGTGGCCTGGGAAAGCAGCAGAAGATGGCCCAAGTCCTTGTGCCCCTGCACCCATGTGGGAGACCTGGAAGAAGCTCCTGGCTCCTGGCTTTGGATCAGCGCAGCTCCAGCCATTGCAGCCAATTGAAGAGTGAACCAGCGGATGGAAGACCTCTCTTTCTCTCTCTCTCTCTCCCCCTCCCTCCCTCCCTCTCCTCTCTGTGTGTAACTCTGACTTTCAAATAATAAATACATCTTTTCTTTTTTTGACAGGCAGAGTGGACAGTGAAAAAGAGACAGGGAGAAAGATCTTCCTTTACCGTTGGTTCACCCTCCAATGGCCGCTGTGGCCGGCGCATTGCGCTGATCTGAAGCCAGGAGCCAGGTGCTTCTCCTGGTCTCCCATGGGGTGCAGGGCCCAAGCACTTGGGCCATCCTCCACTGCACTCCTGGGCTACAGCAGAGAGCTGGCCTGGAAGAGGGGCTACCGGGACAGAATCCGGTGCACCGACCGGGACTAGAACCCGGTGTGCCAGCGCCGCAGGCGGAGGATTAGCCTATTGAGCCACGGCGCCGGCCTAATAATAATACATCTTTTAAAAAATCCACATAGTTTTTTCCATAATCTGCATTTCCCTTGAACTTCATAGGGGTGTGACTATAGGGGCTGGTGGCATCACCAGTGACAGAGTCGGACCCCCAAGTGCTTTAACCTCGGCCGCCTAAGGGAACAGAGGAAGGGGAGGACTGCGGACAGGTCGGGTGGAAACTCAGGTAAGTGAGCGGGTGGATATTTACGTTTCCCTGGAGAGGACCTGAGAAGCTGGGGAAGAAGGCCCGACCCCAGACACCGTGGCGGCCCAGGAGCAGCAGGGAAGAGGTGGGAACCCGGGGCGCTGGGAGGGGAACCTGGGCGGGCCAGGTGCCAGCAGCCTCCCGCCTGGAAGACGGGAGAGGGGTCGGGCCTCGCCAGCGACCTCCGGGAGACTGACGCCCAGCCTGGAGCAGAAGCCCGAGGTGAGGTGAGGGCGAGGGAGCGAGTTCGGAGGTGGGCGCAGGTGCAGCCGAGCCGGCGCGAATGCAGCCAGAGCCGAGCGCCGACCGAGGGAGGATGCTGGAGGGTTCACGTGTGCAAGAGGCCGGGTGCCCGTGGAAGGGACAGAGCCCGTGGGCGGGCAGAGCCCGTGGGCACAGAAGAGAGACCATCGAGCTCTGGAGAGCAGGAGTCGGGCCCCACCTGGAGGAGGCGGCTGAGCCCGGGGGTGCGTGTGGGAGCTGCGGGCAGGGAGGAAGGCGCTGGGCCCGGGAAGCCGGGCCGAGGGGGACTTCCGACGGCCCTCTGCCTCCTTCCCGAGACACGGGACCGTCCACTCCGTCCGCGCCCGGGTCGCCCCTCGGGTGACGTCCGGCCGCGGCCTCCGGGAAGCCGGCGTGGAGGACGGAGGGCAGAGGGTGGGCGCGGAAGGCCGGACCGAGCGGGGCGGAGCTGGGCGGAGGGCGCCGGCCTCCTCCCCCTCCTCTCAGGTGACAGAGCTCGCCGGCCCCCGCCCCGCCCCACCGCATATCCAGGAGGCCCGGCCCACCCCGTCCCCAGCCGCCAGCGCCGCAGCGCCCGAGTCTCCGCCGTCGGTGCGAGCCAGGACCCGAGCCCCCTCGGTGCACTGCCGCCCGCTATGGCCGCCGCGGCCGCCCCCCGCAGCCTCCTTGTTCTCCTGCAGGTGCTGGGTCTCGCCCTAGCTCAGATCGTAAGTCCCAGGGCCACTCCAGGCCGGGTTCAAGGGCGCGGGGTCTGGGGCCCGGGATTCAGGATGCGGAGTCTGCGAAGGGCTCTGCCCACGTCGCATCCTCCACGGCCGCCGCCTGGCCCGAGGGGGCACCGGGGACGGTCCGAGGGTGCAGAGACTGAGCGAGGCGCGGCGCGGTGACAGGCTATGAAGAAGCCGGGGAGCCAGAGGGACCCTGTCCGGAGATGCCCGACCCTGCCCGGGACAGGCGGCAGGGCCGGCCCCCGGCGCTGGCAGCCCCGAAGGCCCAGGTGGCAGCGAGGACAATGGTGCCCATTCACGGCGCTGCGTGCCTCCGCCCCCGCCGCTTCCCAGGGGGCGCCGGCTCCAGCCAGACGCCGCTGTGTCCCCGCGGCGGCCTCTCTGACAGCTACCAGCCGCGCGCGCCGTGCGTGCGAGAATCCGCGGGCTCTGCGGGCGCTCACTGGGTCCCGAGCGCAACCGCGGGCACCGTCCAGGCGCCGTCTGGTGCCAGGTGCGGTGCGCAATTCGCCTGCTGGGCGCCAGTGTGTGAACCACCGAGCCCCGGAGGGCGAGGGCGCCTGGCCTGCCCCGGACCCCGGACCCCAGACCCGCAAGGGGCCGCGGTGCTGGGGAAGGGGCCCTCGGCGTGGGAGGGGAGCAGCCTTTCCGCCCTCCCCCCAAGTGCGCTTCCTTTCCCCCTGGCATCCCCATTGCCCACCGGCTTTCACCCTCACCAGGGGGACGGGAAAGGGCACCCACACACCCTGGATACCCGTGGTTCCTCTAAAAATAACAACACTGATGGCATTCACCGAGTCTGCTGGGCACCCCTGGCATCCCGGCTGGCGCTGATTCGAGCCGTCAGCATCCTCTGGCTCTCGCGTGCGAGACAGCGCGAGGGCCGCCTGGCACGGCGGAGGCTGCCGGGTAGACCCGGGAAGGAACTGGCCGTGCCCCGCGCGCTCTCTGTGCGCCCACACTCGCACCCATACGCTTTCTTTTCTTCCACTGCACCTGGGACTGAAACAGTATGTGCCTCTCAGTTCTGGGAACTCGGTGAAAGAAAGCACTTAAAGAGGCGCAGCTCCGCGGACCCAGCAGGTTCTCCGAGGGAGGTGTAGCCCTAGGACCCCGCTCCCAGGGTGGGCTGCCTGCACTGAGGGCTGCACCCCTATGTGTACTTCCAGAGAGGGCCGCCAGGAGAGCCGGGGCCTCCAGGGCCCCCGGGGCCGCCGGGAGTGCCAGGATCCGACGGCATCGACGTGAGTCTCTAACCCGGGAGCCGCGGGGGAGGAGGCGGCGGACAAAGGCGGACTTTGTGCGCGGGGGGGGGGGGGATTGGCCGTGGGGGCTGGGGTGTGTGTGGAGGTGCAATGCCTGCTGTCGCCGGGAGGCGGCGCCGGCCCGCACCACAAGGAGCACGTTTGTTCTGCGAAAACCTCAAAACCAGCAGTGGAGAGCGGAGCCCGCGGCCACCGCGGGCGCACAAGGCACGGCTGTTCCCGCCTGCCCGCAGCGGGGCACAGCGAGGCCTTATCCGCCGCCTCTCGGGGCGGGAGATGCCCCAGTCCCTCGCCCTACCCCGGACACGTCTGGGCGCTTCTCCAGGGCATCTTGGGAGCCGCGGCCACGCCGCTCACCAGCCAGGACCACACTCCTGTCTCTCGGCTTGGCCTTTTCTCCCCGATTTAGAAACAGGGCGGCGGCGGGGAGGAGCTTTCGTTGCCCCCCGGCACGGTGAGGGTTAAATTCCTCCCGCTGCAGGCAGGCCCCGCCGGAGGTCGGCTCCGTGTTTACCGTCTGGACAGACTCCTATTCAGCCTGGTGCCCCACTGCCCAGACACGGGACGCTGGGCCTCTGCCAGCTCTGTGGCGGCTGCAGGCCCAGGCCCAGCAAGGCCCGGGGGCCCCTCTGGGGCTGACTCTGACTACACCGAGGGCCTCTGGCACCGGGGCGAGGGCTCCCTGCTGCCCCGGGAACATTTTGAACTCACCTCCGAGAGGCGCCCTTGTCCTTGCCCGGTGATGGAGTCACCTGGGATGGAGTCGCTGCCCACCGGGCTCACCTGAGGCCCCACCCTTGCTCAAGCCCGAGGTAGCCAGAGGCGCCCCCCCCCCCATTGGGGAGGTCTGGCCCCCTCCTGGCTCACCCAGTGGTGCACTGGGTAACACCTCCAGCCTGGCTGGGGGGGTCTCCATGCCCTTAAGACTTTGAGTTTTTTGGGGGGATAGCTGAACAGGGGGCTACTTTCCTAAAACGTGCAAGGCTGAGGGGTGGGGAGCAGAGAAGAGGAGCATGAGGAGGGGGCATTTGGGACTGGCCAGCGTGAGCCCATCTGTGTCTTGTGTCTTCCAGGGTGACAAGGGGCCTCCTGGGAAAGCTGGCCCTCCGGTGAGTGCTTTTCCACTTTGACCTCTGACCCTCCCAACCTTGCCCTCCTCCCCTAACATCTGCCCCATCCCTGTGTTTCCAGGGACCCAAGGGAGAGCCTGGCAAAGCCGGGCCAGACGGAGCGGACGGGAAGCCAGGGATTGATGTGAGCTGACGTGGGTGTGGCGAGTGCGGGTTAGGGGGTTAGGGTCACCTTATTGACTCCGGAGCTGGGCTCTGGCGCCTTCGTGGATCTCTTAGAGCCTGGCAGCAGGAGGGAGACTCTTGAGCTGTGAGCCCCACGGGAGGCTCACACCCACCCCGGAAGCGCTGCCTGCCGGGGAGGGGGGCTGGGGGGCTGGGTGCATAGAGGGGCCTCTCACCTGGTGCAATTGTCCTGTTCAGTCACAGCCCTCGCGACTGAGTGTCCCATTTCTGGCCTCCAAGGATCAGCCTGAACACACTGGACCGCGCTGTCCTCGGGGGCCCTGTCCTTCCCCACCCCCACTCCACCCCCTCACTTCCAAAACCACACAGCTCAGGAGAGGAGCTGATACCACAGGGCACCCACCTCTGGGCTCCCAGACACAGCCAGCCCGGGTGCTAGGAGGACAGCCACCCTGCAGGGTGGGGATGGGGGGTGGGGACACACCCTCCTGGAAGGAGAGGCCCCCAGGAGCCGCTGCAGCCCTGCTGGCTCCAGAGGTGTGCCTAGGGCTGGGGTCAGCCCCCAGGGCGCCTCCAAACCCAGCTGCACCCTGCGGAGAGTACCAAGTACCTTGCCTCCTACTGGCACATCGGTTCTCACAGAAGACACGTGTGTACGATGAACCCATTCTGAGGATGAGTAAACTGAGGCTCAGAAAGTCAACGATGGTGGATCGACCTTCCCGACCCATGTCTAGATGGCCTGGGCTCCCTGACGAGGAGCTGGGAGCCCTCGGCCGACAAATCTTTGGGCCGGGTTTCTCATCTTGCCCAAGAGGCTGATTGTTCTGCCTGCCTGCTAGGGTGACTGTGCACACAGAGGACAGAGGACGGGGCGAGGGAGGCCTTTGCGGGCTGTGGTGAAAGGGAGCCTGGGCCCTCCCAGCAGAGGCCGCCGGCCCCACCCTCCCTGCGGTTCCCCAACCTCCCTCCATCCTGCCTGCTCTCTCTTCCGCAGGGTTTGACTGGAGCCAAGGGGGAGCCCGGGCCCATGGGAGCCCCTGGAGTCAAGGTGAGTGCAGCTCCGGGGGACTGGCATGGATGAGCTAGGGCTGAGGTTGGGGGCGGGGGGTGGGCTTCAGCTGAGAGGAGCAGGGACCCAGGAGACCCCCAGCTCTGAGCCTCTGCCCTTCCCCTTGCAGGGCCAACCTGGGCTCCCCGGCCCTCCGGGCCTGCCGGTGAGTACAACCTGCAAGGGCTCTTGGGAGGGAAGGCAGGGAGGACCCGACCGGGAGCCATGAGCCCAATCTCCTTCCCTTCTGTTCCAGGGCCCTGGTTTCGCTGGACCACCTGTAAGTCTGCGGGGACAACAGAAGGGCTTCCAGAGGACTTGCCATGAGGGGCGGGGCGGCGAGCCAGGACCATGTCAGGGATGGGGCGACGGTAGTGGGGAGGGGGGCCAGGCCAGCCCACTCTGGTGCTGTGCGCTCCGTCTGGAATTCTCTGGTCCTGTGAGCCCTAACCTGACTGTTTGGGGTTGGTCAAAAAGTCCCAATGGGAAAGGGGGCTCTGGGTGCCTGGCCCCACCTGCCTGCCCAGGGTGGCCTGAGCCTCCGGGGAATCTTGGCCAGCCACATCTCTGCTCCCCAGGGACCGCCTGGACCTGTCGGCCTCCCTGGAGAGATCGGAATCCCAGGCCCCAAGGTGAGCTCCACTTGACCCCCTCTGCCTCGGGTGTCTGAGCTGGTTAGTGGAGGGGGCGTCCCAGAAGCTCCTGGGCCTGCTGATGGACACCAAGGGACTGCTCCAGCCTGGGCCAGGAACCCCTGCCGCTGAGCCAGGACTACCATCGATAGTTTAGGTCTTGATCTCCCCAGCCTGGTGGCTCTCAGGAGGTGCCCTGGAGGGCAGTTGCGCAGTGCACTGGCAGGAAGTGGAGGAGGGAGCGTGGCTGCCTGGGGCAGGGCTGGCCAGAGATATGATTTGGGCCCCTCTTGCTTCAGGGGGATCCTGGACCAGAGGGACCCTCAGGGCCCCCAGGACCTCCTGGGAAACCGGTAAGTGCCCTCAGACCTCCTCACGTGCTCCTGGAGGAGGAGCAAGCCTGGGATGGAGAAGGGTGAGGTCCAGCTCCATCATCAACGGTCTCCTCTCAGGGCCGCCCGGGGACCATCCAGGGCCTGGAGGGCAGCGCAGACTTCCTGGTGAGAGGCGGGGTCTGGGCCCGGCTCATTCCGGGAGGGAGGCTCAGGGAGAGGTGGGCCGGGGCTGCAGTACAGAGGTCCGGCCAGGGGAGGAGGGGGAGGCTTCAGGAATTGACAAGATAGGGTGGCACTGCCTAGGGGCCTCCACCAGGCCACTGACCCCAGGGCTCTGTGGCGTTGTCTTTCCAGTGTCCAACCAACTGTCCTGCGGGAGCGAAAGGGCCCCCTGGGCTACAGGGCGTGAAGGTAAGAGCTGCTGGCCTGGGTCTCGGGAGGGTGGAGCTGCTGATCCAGAGGGGACCTCATGCTGACCCCTCTCCCCTTCAGGGGCACCCGGGCAAAAGTGGGCTTCTTGGTGATCCTGGCCGCCAGGGGAAGCCGGTAAGCGTGAGGGCCGGGGGCCGAGGGAGTGGGGATGTGGGAAGAGGGTCCTGTGCCCCCTTCACCCCTTGCCCCTTTCTGTGGGTTCTGGGGTAGCCTTGAGCTGGGACGCAGGAGGCACCCCTTGTTGCTCAGCCTTGGGGTCCCCGTCTGTAACCGGCTCTGCGTGCTTTCCAAGGCTCCCTGCTGGCTGCTTTTGCTGGGAGGGGGCAGAGTCCTCCCCTGTCTGCCTGCCTGATGTCCCTCCTTGCCCCGTAGGGCCCCAAGGGAAATGTGGGAGCTTCTGGAGAGCCAGGCATCCCCGGACCCCCGGTAAGGAACGTGTGCCCTGTGCCCGCTCGCCCTCGTCCTTGGAGCTCTTCCCGGAGTCACTCCCTGCCGGGCCTCGGGCTTGTACAAGAGTCACCTGTGTCCAGCTGTGTCCAGCTGCTGGGGGGAGAGGGAGGCTGAGGCTGTCAGGAATTAGGGGACGGGACCAAAGCTACCAGCCTGCAGGCCAGGCCAGGGTTCAGGTTCTGCCGTCTGAGTGACACCTGGCGAGTTCCTCTCCATCCGTGAACACCACTGCCCCATGGGTGCCGTCCAGGTTATGCTGCCCACATCACATGGGGCAGTGGCTGGGGGGCGGTGTCAGAGGAGGTGCATGAAGGGGGCTTGCAGTCACTGTTGCTGGATTTCTCTGCCTTCACAGGGTCCGCAGGGCATCAGAGGCTACCCAGGCATGGCGGGACCCAAGGGAGAGATGGTGAGTGAAACCAGGATATGCCCTGGCCAGCCTGGCAGCCTCTGGGGTCCAGCCAGGACAGACTTCAACCCTGTCTTCTCTCCAGGGTCCTCAAGGGTACAAAGGCATGGTGGGCTCCATCGGCGCTGCAGGGCCACCGGTAAGCCTGCTCCTCTATCCACTGCCAAGCCGGGCTCCTGCGGCTGCAGACTGTGTGAGGCTCCCCCGAGCCCATGGGACCTGAAGCCGTTTGTCCTTCTTGCCAGGGTGAAGAAGGCCCACGGGGGCCACCAGGCCGAGCTGGGGAGAAGGGAGATGTGGTGAGTCCCGAGGTGCCCCTTGTCCAGCCAGGGCTCTGGGGGTGCTGGGTGGCACTCAGCTGCACCCAAGGCTGGTGTGGTGTGCGCATGTGTGTTTGTGTATGCATATGTGTCTCTGTGTGCATGTGTCTGTGTGTGCATGCATTTCTCTGTGTGTACCTGTGTGTATGTGCCTGTGTGTATGTGTGTCTCTGTATGTGCATGTGTGCATATGTGTGTGTTTCTGTGTACATGTGTGTGTTTGTGTGTATATGTAAGTATGTGTGCATGTATGTCTGTGCATATGTGTGTCTGTGGATGTGTGTATGTATATCTCTATGTGTGCATATATATGCTTCTGTGTGTGTGCATCTGGGCCTGTGAGGCTCACTGCTGGCATGTCCAGAGGCCACTCAGCCCCAGTTCCAACTTGGAGAGAAGCCGGGGGATCCAGTCCATGGTCCCAGGGCCAGACAATGAAATTCCAGCAAACCAGTCATGAGGCTAATGAGATTTGGTCCAGAACCCGGATCTCTTCCCTCTCTTACTTCTATTTTTTAATTAATAGCCCTTTTGGCAGAAAAAAAAAAAACAGCATAAAGTACACTTAATTATTTTTAGGTTTTAGTTTTTCAATGCAATTTTAAAATACACAGAAAAGTAGAGAGAATGCTGGGAGGAACCCCTGGGCCTGCCTCCCAGGCACGTAAATGTTGCCACTGTATCATGCTTGCCTCATTCGTCCGCCTGTCCCCCCGTCCCTCACTTATCCTCGCTTTGCTCTGATGCTTCAAGCAAGGCCTTCCCATGCTCCCATTTCACCCCAAAGTGCCTCTCTCTCTATCTCTAACCAATAAGGCCAAGGCCTCACATACTCAGCATTGTCACAGCTCGCAGAAGAAACCACATCTCGTTATAGCGTCAAATAGCCAGTCTGTGTCCAGTTTTTCCCAGGCATCTTGAAATGCTTTTTCATGGTCCTTGTTCAGGTCAAGACCCACTGAAAGCCCACCGATGCCTTTGGCTGCTGTGTTTCTTTACCCAACAGGAGCTGGGGTCTGAGTGGCCAGGGTCTCGGCGGGTGCCGGCTCACACTCCCGGACCTCCCCAGCCCAGCCTGGCTGCTCAGTGCTGACCTGCCTGGTTCTCCTACAGCCCCTGCCCGGGGCAGCCACGGCCAGGGGACCCTGGGAGCCAGAGGCGACGGTTCCCGGCCGATCCCCCTCTGCACAGGCAGACGGGGCTCAGCATCCTGAAGGTGACCTGAGCTCTACTTTGCAGGGCAGCCCAGGTGTTCAAGGACCCCAGGGGATCACAGGCCCGAAGGGAGCAGCCGTAAGTGCCAGAGGCCAGGCCCACCTGGGGAGAGGTCATGGTCCAATTTGTGAAAACCCCCAGAGGAGGAGCCTGGGCTTGCAGACTGAACCTCAGGAAACACCCCCCTTTTCTTAGTTTCTTCTCCTGTGACTAGGAGGTGCTACCTTGGAGAGCTCATGGGAAGCCCCTAGCAGTCTGACACCCTGCCCTCCAGCACCACCCTCCCCCGTAGCTAGTGGGCTTCCCTGAGACAACCAGACCCACGCCCTCCCTGCGTACTGCAGCTGCCATGGGGTTAGGGGGTGGGGGGAGCGGCTTGATCCCATGCATCACCCCAATGCGAGTCTCCCCTGAACTTTCCCTCCAAGCAGGGCCCCCCAGGCATCAACGGCAAGGATGGGACCCCAGGCATACCTGGCATGAAGGTAGGAGAGGGGTCAGCCTGGGGGTGGGGAGGGGGGAGGGCCAGGGTCTCTCCTCCCATCACATCAATCCTGGGGCTGGGGCCTGAGATCCTCCAGGGTGTCACAGACAGGGCTCTTCCTGCCTCTGGCTCTTGGTCTCCCTCCTTGCATTTGGATGTGAGTCAGGGACCCTCTGGCTGGAGCTCTGACTGTTCCCCATGCTTCTCTGTCTCTCCAGGGCAGTGCAGGAAAGGCGGGGCGGCCAGGGAGCCCAGGCCACCAGGGCCTCGCAGTAAGTACTGGGGGCAGGTTGCTCCTCCTCCATCCCCTTGGCCTGGGAGAGGCCAGGCTCGCTGTGGCCCGCCTCCCCACAAGGGCACTAGTGGTTGATGAGGTCTAAATCTACACCCTCAGGCTCTTGACTGTGTGGTCCCTGAGTTAGGCCTCATCATTTGGACGACTGCTGGGGGCTCTTCTTGGACCCTTCCAGTCCTCCATGTTGGCTCAGTGGAATCTGCTCATTGCCCTGTGAAAGCACCTTCCATGGCTCCCATTACCTCCAGGAAAAAGTCATTCAATCCAGGCACTCAATGAATAGCTGCTGAGTATCGGGGGTACAGTAAGCGACAGGGATACGGTGATGAACAGGACAGAGGCAACCTTACCCTCCCAGCTCGTCCGAGAGTTCAGTGGCTGCTGCAGTGTGGCCCAGCCTTCCCCTCCTGCCCCATCAGCCACTGCCCTTCTTGGTCCTCTCCCATTCTCCACACTGCCAAGGCTTTTCTCCCGGACCCTTGCTGGGCCCTCCGCTGGGCATGGCCTTCCCTGCCTTCTCTGCACCTCCGGCCCATCCAGCCCATGCTGGAGCCCAGCCCCTGGGAGCTGCCCCACCCCCACTGCTGGGGCAGTGCCTGGCAGAGTCTGCAGTCAGACACACGTGTATGCACGTGAATGTGCACACATGGCCCCATGTGCCCAGGAGCACATAGGCGTGTTCACCTTTTCCCCACGGAGCGCAGGCCCTGGCAGGCTGCTGTTTTCTGCAGCCCACACCTCCTGGCTCAGGGGTGCAGCCAAGTTCTGACACTGGGGCTGGGCCTTTCAGTCAGCTCCCCCAGGGAAGAGGACCTGGACTGGGGCGGGGAGGCAAGGCGGCAGGTGCACAGGGCTCCCCCGTGCCAGGGCAGAAACCGATGCCAGCTTCTTCCTGCAGGGTGTTCCAGGCCAGCCCGGGACAAAAGGAGGTCCTGGAGACAAGGTGAGATGACCCCAACTGGGGGTAGAATTGATCTCATCTGTGCAAGGCAGCCTGAAGGCCCAGGCCCACCCAAGGCTCAGAGACACGGTCTGAGCACACAGCGCTGGGGCCTAAGTGCCTCTCTCCTACTCCTCACCCTCTGGCCCTCAGCCTGGCTCAGGGGAGCTAGGGTGGCCCAGCTTCGCAGCCACAGGAGAAACAGACACAAGACACTCAGTGGAGCCTAGAGGCCTCTGCCCTGAGCTCTCTCCCTTCCTGACTCATTTGGTTCCAGTCTTGATTTAGGGGTCACTGGGCTTCCCCCAGGCCACACAGGCTGACCTGTGACCTGTGTTTTCCTGCAGGGTGAGCCAGGCCAGCAGGGCCTCCCTGGATTCTCTGGTCCCCCTGGGAAGGAGGTAAGTGTCCCTTTCACTGACTCGAGGTTCCTGCTTGGCCTCAGGGCTTTGCACTTGGCCCTGGACCATGGCGAGGCCATCGGGTGGTGCCCTAACCCTGGGCTGTCCAGCGTTAGTCTGGGCTCTGCCTTGATCCACAGGCCCAGGAAGGGCCCCGTTCCCTGTGTGCAAGGCAGTGAGGGTGGGGACTGGAGCTGTCACTGGACGTGAGCTCTCCAGATGGCCAGGCTGACTGCGCTCAGGATGCAGCAGGCAGAGTCATTCATTTCCTGGACACCCGGTGCCCGCAACTGTGCTCGACACCGAGGGAGACACGGGCTCCTATGCAGTGGACAAGACAGATAATGAAATAAATAAATAATGGCGGTTGTGGAAGGAAAAGGCCAGGGGCCTGGGAGCCTGTGATAGGGGGTCTGCGAGGTCTTCCCTGATGAAGCCAGGAAGCTGAGGCCCAAGGTGGGGAGGGCCAGGCAGGGAGCGGAAGAGCTGTCCTAGGCCCCCTGCTTACCAATTTCTTCTTCCGCCAGGGAGAGCCGGGACCTCGAGGGGAAATTGGTCCCCGTGGCATCCTGGGGCAGAAGGTAAGTGCCTGGCACAGCGGTCCCTTGCTGGGGCCCTGGCAGCAGCTGGCACTGCTGGTGCAGGATCTGGGTCTGCTCTGGCCCCAGCACCTGCCAGATATTGCCCAGTCAATGAGGTGTGAGGCCTCAGTGTGTGGTGGAGCAAGTGACCCCTGCTGGGGACAACAGGAGTGGAGGGCACCCAGCATCACAGGTTATGGAGCCCTGCTGCAGTGCGACCTCCTCTTTCCATTTCAGGGTGACCAGGGTGAGAGGGGCCCCGTGGGGCAGCCAGGCCCTCAAGGACGCCAGGTGAGAGCAGGTCGCTGAGGTTGGGGGGGGGGGGTTGGGCAGCACCTCCCCAGCCCCTCCTTTGATTTCCCTTCTGGTTTCTTTCCTCCACAGGGCCCCAAAGGGGAGCAAGGATCGCCGGGAATTCCAGGGCCCCAAGGCTTGCCGGGCATTAAGGGTGAAAAGGTGCCACAACGCGGCTGGGAAATACCTGGCAAAGGCCCTAAGGCAGATGGGTGGGGTTGGGGGGGGGGCGAAGAGCTTTCTCTGTGGCCCTGGGGGCAAGGCGGAGTTGGAGAGGGGGATGAGCGGGGACCGAGAGAGGGGAGCTCGCCAAGCTCCTCACTGCCCCCTCTCTTCCAGGGCTCCCCAGGGAAGACCGGGCCCCGCGGCGGAGTGGTGAGTCCTAGTGCCCGCGTCTCCGCTGTGCAGGCGTCGCGCGCGGGGAGCCTGGGGTCCGCAGCCTCAGCTTCCACCCCGCTGCCACCGTGCGTCTGACCCCGGTGCTCTCTCTGCAGGGCGACCCTGGCGTGGCAGGCCTCCGCGGAGAGAAAGGCGAGAAGGTGAGAGCGCGGGCTGGGGCGAGCGGGCGGGCGGCCGGCCCAGGTCCTCCGTGCATGACCACGGCTCCTTGTGCCCGCAGGGCGAGTCTGGAGAGCCGGGACCTAAGGGACAGGTGAGTCTCGTCCCCGACGCTCGCAGTCCGGCTGCTTCCCCGGGGCTTGGCCCCGGGACCCCCTGTCCCCGCACGCGCCCGCTCACCACAGCCCTGCGCCCGCTCCGCAGCCAGGAGTCCGCGGAGAACCCGGCTACCCCGGCCCCAGCGGGGATGCGGGCGCCCCCGGCGAGCAGGGCTACCCCGGGCTCCCCGGACCTCGAGGGATGGCCGGAGACCGCGGCTTACCAGGACAGCCCGGGAGACAGGGCGTGGCGGTGAGTGGCCCCCCAAGGCTGGGAGTCCCCCGAGGCTGCCCGGGAGAGGCCGGTGTGAGTGCGGCTGCAGAGCCCCGGCAGCCAGAGGCTTCCTCGCTGATGGCGCCCCTGCTCTAGGGCCGCGACCCCAGTGACCAGCACATCGTGGACGTGGTGATGAAGATGATGCAAGGTGAGGGGGCCGCAGAGCTCCTGAGTCCGGAGTCCTGGGGGCTCCTTCCTGGCGGTGGAACTTGAGATAACCCACCCTGGACCTGACTGCTGTAAAACGGGGGTTGGGGGGGTGGGGAATGGGGGAAGGTGGGGCTCTGTGTCTGTACTCCTGGGGCCAGGGCCATCAGCTCTGCTTTCCCTGGGGTTCCTGGGCTGACACCTCCCTCCCTCCTTCCCTCCCTCTCTCCCTCCCTCCCTCCTTCCACCCTTCCCTCTCTCCAGAGCAACTGGCAGAGGTAGCTGTGAGTGCCAAGCGTGAAGCCCTGGGTGCTGTGGGCATAATGGGCCCACCAGGACCCCCGGGGCCCCCTGGGTACCCAGGCAAACAGGGACCCCACGGACACCCTGGCCCTCGGGGCATTCCTGGCATCGTGGGAGCCGTGGGTCAGATTGGCAACACTGGGCCCAAGGGTGAGTGCTGCTCTGGGGCGGGAGTGGGGCTGGGTGTGGGGATTTGGCCAAGAGAGCCCTGGCAGGGGGCTCATCCCCTCCCCAGGAAGTGACACAGCTGCTTCCCCCCATATCCTCAGGAGAGACACATTCCTGGGCCTTCTCTCCCAGTGGCACATCCATGGCAACTCGTGTACCCTTGGATACTTTGGGTTTTGTTTGTTATAAGCTGCTTCCCGGTGCCCCCAGCCCTCTTTCCACGGCAGGGGAGCAGTGGTCAGAGCAGTAGAGCAGGGGGCGGAGCCCGGGCTGTGAGGCCAGACTCTGCCACTCTGCTGTCCTGGCCCTTGGACAGTTTCTTGTCAGTTTCCCTGGGCCTTAGGTGTATCATCTGTAACCAGGGGACACTGGCACTGCCAGCCTCTCGGTGTTGGAAAGACGGTCACCTTCAGCGGCAGCTGACATAGAGCTTGGGGGGGGGGCCCGCTGGGGAGGGGCCGGCACTCACCGGCCCAGAACAAGCTTCACGGCTGCGTCAGCTTCCACCCCTCTCGGGGCCTGCGCCCTCATTTCCCCTAGGATGCGGGAGCACACAACGGTCGCCCAGTGTGGAACAGGAGTTAACTGCACACAGAGTAGGGAAAACATTTTCCGATTGTGAGCAACCAAGGCTCCCTCTTCTGTCTACAGGCAAACGAGGAGAGAAGGGCGATCAAGGAGAAGTGGGACGTGGACATCCCGGTATGCCCGGGCCCCCCGGGATCCCAGGTGAGACCCGAGCCCTGCCCAGCGCGCACCCCGCCGCCGTTCTGTCCCGCAGCTCAGGGAGTAATGACCACAGACCCCCAGGTCTCTCCTGTAGAGGCCTCCCCAACACGCGACCCTCAGACACCCTGCCTCTCCAGCCCTCCGGAGCCTGGGCGGCTGGCAATTCCTGGAGCTGGAGCGGGGGAGGGGCGTGCGCGCCCTGGACTCAGCCTGGGGGCCTGAGGCGCAAGCGCAGAAGCTCCTTTCCCCCATTTGAAGAATCCCCCCCCACACACACACACACACTCACCGAAACAGGAGAAGGCCGCCATGTCTGGACTTTGTCCCTTTGCAGGACTCCCTGGCCGCCCTGGCCAGGCCATCAACGGCAAAGATGGAGACCGAGGGTCCCCGGGGGCTCCAGGAGAGGCTGGCCGGCCTGGCCTGCCGGGGCCCGTGGGGCTGCCGGGCTTCTGTGAGCCGGCGGCCTGCCTTGGAGCCTCGGCCTACACGTCTGCCCGCCTTGTAGAGCCCGGATCCATCAAGGGGCCGTGAGCACGAGGCCAGGACAGAGCCTTCTAAGGGGGAGTGAGGAGGTGCCCTCCGGGTGGACGTGCACCCCAGCCCGCGGCCCAGGAACCTCACTTCCCGGGGACCTTCTGAGTGGGACCCAGGAGTCTTGAAGAAGTGGAATATTCTAGAACATGGGGGGAAGGGAAGGCATCGGAGTGCACAGATGAGGCCCATGGTCAGGGCCAGTGTTGCTGGCGAGTAGAGCTCCCAAGGCAAGTGGTGGGGGGGGCTCTCCTCCCAGAGCCACGCTCCTCCGCTGTTAGCAGAACAAACATCCCCCAGCCCTGCCCCGAGCTCTGCCAGCCAGCCAGCCAGCCATTGCATCCGGGAGCAGGTGGACGGAGCCTCTGCTGCGCCCTGATCCCGCTGTCACTCTCCGAACATACTGGGTGACTGCTGGTGAGCGACGGCCCTGAGGGGGCCTTCCTGAGCCAGCGCATGGGTTCCTTCCTGGCACCCAACTGAGTATTTAAGCACCCGGCGCCCTTCTCTCTGGCGTTGCCCCCCCCCCCCCCCCCGCGAATTCACTCAGGCTTTTCTGTAAATAAAAGCCCCCAGCTTGGGCACAAACCAGGATGTGTGCCGTTGGGCTCAATTTCCTGTGCGCTGGGGCTGGCTGCCCGGGCAGGTGGTCAGGGGGCCGGAAGGGGAAGGCAGGGTGTGGGGGGAGCCTGGGCACCGAGGCAGGATGGTGACCTCCTGGGTAACTCCGGGCAGCTGTGGCAGGGGCTCAGCTGCGCCCCATGTGCCCCAGGATAGCAGCCGGGATGTCCCCTGGGAGTCATTGCTGCTGTGTGCCAGCCCTGGGGCAGGAGCTGCTGCTGCGTGGCTGCGAGAGCTGCTCCTCCCTTCCAGGCTTCCCCTGTCTGTGACAGGGACCTGGCTGATGCAAGTCCAGCGGGTTTGGCTCAGATCTGCTCTGCACCCCTCGTGGCTCCTGGCCCAGGGCTCCCTAGGCCAGGGAGGAGTTTCAGAGTTCTTTGCTTCATTAGATTTGGGCCTACGTTGTCCTGGATGAGGTGGCTCTGCAAGCCCAGCCCTGAGGCTGAGGCCCTCCCACAGCTGACCCTGAACTTGGCTCCAAGCCAGCACATCAGCAGGAGCAACCCCCTCCCTTCTACCTCCCCCTCAGCAGGCTCTCCGATGTTCTGTTGTTGGGAGGCCTGGCCCCCTTGCTTGGCCCCAGTGCCTGAAAGCCTGGGCTGAGAGAGCCACGCTGCTCCTAGGGCCCGCCTTTGTCCCCTCTGCCACTTTCCCTGAGGCTGGGTCCATTGGAGGCTCGTGCGGTCACTTCCCATTCCTCTGGGCTCAGGCGTGTAAAGGGGCTGATAGGAGACGCATTCCTATGGACAATTCCCTGGGGGTGCCAGTCTGTGGGGTCACTCACCAGTCTCCCACTTGCCTCTGACCTCCCCTCTGTGCCCGACTCTGGTCCGGCCCACTGCAGCTGTGCCAGCTCCTGGCTGTGCCTTAGCTGGGCTTCAGCACACAGTGCCTGTTGCTTGCCCCTTCCTTTCCCTTCTCCCATGCTAACCTGTGACTACTGTACACCTACGGAGGCAAAGAACACACACCTCCCTTTCCTTCTCACATCCTCACGGCTGATCTTGTGACTCATTAGCATGTTTGCTCAGTTCAGCAGCTAAATAACACTTCAAAATTCTGGGGACTGAGGCAGGTTGCCCCTGCTCCTGCTGCCTCCTCTTCCAAAGCCCAGTCTTCTGGGGACCTCACAGCACCCCGAGGGTTAGGACACTGGTGATGATGTGTTGCTGTGTGTCAAAGTGACTGATCAGTGTCATCATTAACAAGTGCCAGTCAGGAGCCCTCCCTGTCGACATCCTCCAAACACAACCTCATTCTGTGTACTAGCCCTGCAAAGCAGGCAAGCCCCACTTGTCATGTCAAAAAAAAATACAGTGCTTCTCTCAGCCCCACCTCTGCCTCCAACTATCATCCCAATCTTAGCTCCCAAAAACAGGAGAATAAAGGGTTGCCTAATTTGGCTTCTAGCTCACCATGCTGTCCCTGCATCTCAATTTTTTAAAATATTTGTTTGAAAGGCAGAGTGGCAGAGAAAGGGAGAGTTAGAGAAATCTTCCATTGCTTATTCACTCTCCAAATGATGGCAACGGCTGGTGATGGTCCAGGCTGAAGCCAGAGACCTGGAACTCCATCTGGGTACTCACCTGGGAAGCAGGGACCCAGTACTTGGGCCATCATCCACTGCCTTCCCAAGGGTATTAGGCAGCTGGATCAGAACAGCCAGGACTCTAACCAGCACTCCAACAGGGGATGCTGGAGTCACCAGTGGTGACTTAACCCACTAGGCCTCCCCACATGGCAAATGTAATGTGTCCTGGCCGGCGCCGCGGCTCACTAGGCTAATCCTCCGCCTTGCGGTGCCGGCACACCGGGTTCCAGTCCCGGTTGGGGCGCCGAATTCTGTCCCGGTTGCCCCTCTTCCAGGCCAGCTCTCTGCTGTGGCCAGGGAGTGCAGTGGAGGATGGCCCAAGTGCTTGGGCCCTGCACCCGCATGGGAGACCAGGAGAAGCACCTGGCTCCTGCCTTCGGATCAGCGCGGTGCGCAGGCCGCAGCACACTGGCC
The DNA here is from genome assembly GCF_051225735.1 of Oryctolagus cuniculus. NCBI lineage: Eukaryota > Metazoa > Chordata > Mammalia > Lagomorpha > Leporidae > Oryctolagus > Oryctolagus cuniculus. Next base: position 133,340,609 of record NC_142873.1, read on the forward strand.
ACGGCGGCCATTGGAGGGTGAACCAACGGCAAAAGGAAGACCTTTCTCTCTGTCTCTCTCTCTCACTGTCCACTCTGCCTGTCAAAAAATTAAAAAAAAAAAAAAAAAAAGTAATGTGTCCAAAATTGCGTTTCTGACCTTCCCCTCCAAGCTATCCCACTCCTGTTGCTACTGATAAATCCGACCTCCCAGTCACCCACGGCACATGCACTGGAGTCATCCGCCACTGCCACTTTCCCCACATCTGACCCATCAGCAAATCCTGTTGGCTCAGCCTTCAGAATGCACCTGGAGTCAAACCGCTTTCCCACCTCCAGGCCCACCACTTCAGTCCAGCACCATTATCTCCTGCAGAGGTACCACAAGAGCCTCTGCCCAGTCCCTGGCTCCACCCTTGTCCCTCAACACAGAGGCCAGGCCGATCCCGTTGAAATTAAATATCATGTTGCTGCTCGGCCCAAAACCCTACCATGGATTCCTGCCACATGCAATAAAATCCTGAGTTTTTTTTTTTTTTTAAAGATTTATTTATTTATTTATTTGAAAGTCAGAGTTACACAGAGAGAAAGGAGAGGGGGAGAGAGAGAGAGAGAGAGAGAGAGAGAGAGAGAGAGGTCTTCCATCCACTGGTTCACTCCCCAATTGGCCGCAATGGCCAAAGCTGCGCCGATCCGAAGCCAGGAGCCAGGAGCCAGGAGCCAGGAGCTTCCCCCCAATCTCCCATGCAGTGCAGGAGCCCAAGGACTTGGGCCATCCTCTACTGCTTTCCCAGGCCATAGCAGAGAGCTGGATCAGAAGTGGAGCAGCCGGGTCTCGGACCAGTGCCCATTGGAACGCCTCAGGCCAGGGCGTTAATCCACTGTGCCACAGCGCCGGCCCCAATCCTGGGTTCTTTCAATAGCCTATAAGGCCCTGTAAATCTGCCCCCAACCCAGCATCGGCCCCTAGCATACACCATTCTGGCTGTTTCTCGAACACACCAGGCTGGCCTTTAACAGCCAGATCTTTCCACTTGAATCTCACTCTTCCCTCTGACACCTGCCTAGATCAACCCTTACTTCCTGTAGGTCTTGGTTCAAACATGACCTCCAGGGATGCCTTTTTTGCGACCACCAAGTTTAAAATTGCAACATATAGTTTGGTTGTCTGTCTCCCCCACACTAGGATGTAAAATCCAGCAGGAGGAGGATTTTAACTTACTAATATACTCTCTAGCACCCAGAGCCTAGCTGGGTGTAGAATGGCAATTCAATATTGGCTGACTAAATAACAGGTGGAGAAACGTGGAGGCTCAGAAAAGTTTCTTTCCCCCAAAGTCTTACGAATAAGTGGTACACTGGATTGCAGGAACACTGCTCCTGACCCTAAGTGATACAGTAGTCCCCTCTTATCTGTTGGGGATACCTTCCAAGATCACCCAACGGCCATCAGAAGCCATAGACAGTGATAAACCCTATATATACTACGTTTTTTCCTATACTTACATACTTATGATAAAGCTTAATTCACAAAGTAGGCACAGCAAGAGTAACAACTACTAACAAGACAGTTATTTGCAACATACTGCAATTAGGCAAATCTCTCAAATGAATCAGGACCAAAGTCAGAAAACAAAACCACCAATACAGAGGGGACTGTCAGGGCCAGCACTGTGGCATAGTGGGCTGGGCCTCTGCCTGTGGCGCCGCCATTCCATATGGGCACTAGTTGTGTCCCAGCTGCTCCTCTTCCAATCCAGCTCTCTGCTTATGGCCTGGGAAAGCAGTGGAAGGTGGCCCAAATGCTTGCTTGGGCCCCTGCACTCACGTGGGAGACCCGGAAGAAGCTCCTGGATCCTGGCTTCAGATCTGCCCAGCTCTGGCCATTGCAGCTATTTAGGGAGTGAACTGGCAGATGGAAGATCTCTGTCTCTCCCTCTGTCTGTTAATTCTGCCTCTCAAATAAAATCTTAAAAAAAAAATAAAAAAAAAAAAAAAAGAGAGAGAGGAGACTGCTGTATTAACCACTACCCATCTGTTCCCTGCTCACCAGGTATGGGCAGTGCTTGCTTCACAGGTTCTCAGAACACATCAGGTGTTGTCTCTGGCCAAGCTGTTCAGGAAATCCTCCTCCCTGGACCATCCTGGATACTAAGAGCCCAGGGCTTCCTTGCCATATCGTTTGAACAGGGCTAGCCTAGCCCATTCCAGGATGGGTTCTTTTTTGCCTATCCATTGAATTATATATACTCAGCCTGACACCCAGTGCCTTCAAGGTACTTACATCACTGTGGTCTTCAAAAGGTTTTGGATGACAAGTTCTCTGTAACTTTCTTTTTAAAGATTTATTTATTTGGAAAGTGGGGAGAGAAGGAGAGAGAAGGGAGGGAGGGAAGGAGGGAGAGGGAGAGGGAGAGAGATTCTGGTCTACTCTCCAAATAGCTACAACATCCCAGGCTGGTCCAGCTGAAGCCAGAAGCCTGGAATTCCATCTGCATCTTCCATGTGAATGGCAAGGAGCCAAGTACCTGGGCCATCTTCCACTGCTTTCCGGGTGCATTAGCAGGAGCTGGATCAGAGGCGGAGTAGCGGTGACTCACAGCGCTGACAGGGATGCCAGTGTCAAAAGTGGTGGCTTAACTGGCTGTGCCAACACTGGCCCCCTGTAATTTTCCTTCTATAGCCCCCAGGAGAGAACTTCAAGCACTCTGGTGGTAGTCAGCCTTCTTCTGTTGATGGAGTCAAAGCCACATAAAGTAGCTATGTACAAAAGTATCCAAAGGCTTGATGAAAAAGACCAAGAGGAAGAGAGCTTTCTCAGCGAGGGGAGACTACACAAAGGTAAGGTAACAGTGAGCATATGAAGTCTAAGGGGCAGGCTGGATCATCACCAAGGCTCCAACCACTGCACTGACACAAGAAACCCTGTATCCTAAGCAGGCAGAATTTACTAGCAGCTCACAGAGCTCAGCCAGAGACCAGCTCAAATACTAAGGCAGGAGACACCCAGCAGACTCTGCACTGGACTGAGACCAGCCTGCAGGAGTTGGGCTGCTCGATACTCCAGGCTTTGAGCTACTTGATTCTGCCTCCTGCATACCCACCAACTCTAGGGTGCAAGGGGCCAACTCTTTCCTTCCTGGGTTGGTTCATTTACTCTTGCCATGATTGGACAATAGCTCAGGAACTCGCCAGTGTCCTGTGGCCATCTCTGTGCCTCTGCTGTCCATGAACTGTGACTAGGTCAGTCACATCGTGAAAAGTTAGTTATTGCTGCCACAGGCAGGGAAGACCAAGGAGGCAGCTGGAGTAGATCAGGCAGGCCCCAGACAACTTGAAGTTGTAAACGTCGAGAAGGAATGACTCTAGATGAAGCGTCTCTGGAAATATCAGCAGAGCTGGCATGCTCTGGAGTGGGGCAGGTGGTGACCGGGGGGGTGGGGGCAGGGGTGCTACCTGGACACCTCTCGGCGTAGGGCTACTGTGCACACTACTCTTCCTGCACTAGCACCCAGGTCCCCTAGGGCATACAAGCACAGCTGGGCAACCGACGACACGCGTTATAGCACACTAAAGACCACGGATATCAATCTGCATTGGCAATTTTTAATGGTTCACTTGTGCAGAACTGAAATTTGTACTTAAAGGCACAGAAGGAAGGAAAGGCAGTCACCAGAGCATGGAGTCACAGGTGCAGATGCTGATAAAAACCGCTGGACTGATCCCCTGTAGCCTTAGGAAAATAAATAATGTAGGACTGAACTAGATTTTCATTTGTGTTCTATTTCCACTCGAAAGTCAGCTGAGCCCAAGACTTTGTGGCCAGACACAGAAGTGCACAGCCGACTGCACTTTGGAAGACGTGCGCCGAAGGTAAACATCACCAGTGAGCAGGTGAGCCAGACGGTGAGGCACAAGGTCAGTTCTCATTCAGAAAGCAGCTGAGGCCTGCAGCCGCCAACACCCGGCTTCAACAGTGGAAATCTTTCAGGGCGTTTGTTTTGCAAGGAAACATTATCTGCATGCCAACAACTACAATTTTCAACAATGGAATCAGATTGAGTTAGTAAGTCCTTACGACTTACTGGTAAAAATTACAAAAATAAAAACTGAAACTCTCCTGTCCTTGAAAGATAGAAAACTATATTTTTTCCTGTACATAAGAGAATCATCAGTACTTCATCCTTATGCCTCTTAAGCTGTCTTTTCTTCTTCTTTCCACGTTCTGCCACTTTTAACAAAGCAAAATCTGTTCAGTGTGGCAATCTGTGCTAAAGGATGCACTATGTATTGACTGAGTTAAACAGAGTGAATGAAGAAAAGCCTAGTTTATCCCTAGTGGTACCGTAGCTCACCAGGCGGAAGGAAAGATAAAAACTGAAGTTCTTCTTAAAAATGGAAACAAAGTGATTTAAAACATCCTGTACATAATTTCTGCTTCCAAAGCACTGCTGGAAACGCCGGTCAGCGTGCGGCCTGGAGGACAGGGAGAATGTGCAGTCCGGCAGATGAGCAGAGCCCACTTCCGACTACTCCCACTGAAGCACATCCGCCTCCCCACTCTGCTCGTCATTCTCATCCGGGACACTGATTGGCCAAGTTACAGCACAACAGCTGAAAAGTGACAACAAATTTCAACTCGGGTGTGTGCCCGATGATTCGGGACCACACACAGCTTCTGTGGCACAGAAAGGACAAGCGACGCTGTCCCCTCATGGAGACAGTGTCCCCAATACCTCATATGCAGACATCACATACATGTCTCATTAAAGTAACTTCTGTATTTTCTCAAGGAAAATTTGCAGGTTGATGGGAAATCAGATGCCAAAAATAAGAAAAAACTATGCCTTTAAAAACATTAAGCCTCAAAATTTTATCCAAGTGTTTTCTTTAAGAAATGGATTATTAAAATCATTTTTGAAATGAGATTTTAAGTGTATTTAAATCTGGGCTTTTCCATACTTAATAATTTTTCTTCTAAAAAAAGTCTAAAAACATCAAGAGCTGGAACATGCTGCCAGGACAGAACTCATCGGGCCGTCTCGGGTCGCAGGCCCAGGTGCCTCGGTCTCGGGTCGCAGGCCCAGGTGCTCAGTCTTGTTTTGGGGTTTTCAGAGCCTGAAGTCTCTCCAGTAGCGGGGGGTGAGAGTAATGCCACATGGAAAACAGCCAGTCCGAAACAGGGAACCCCAGGTTATCTTTGTTGAGTTTGATTAAAGCAGAATATAAGTCTTTAGCCTTCCCCAGGTTCTTGGCAAATGCATCAGCTTGAAATTCAAATCTGCGGCTCAGGACTGTCAGGCAAAAAGAAAGAACCTGAAAGAGTAAACGCAGATTTTAACATCTGTCCACCTCTTTGTTGTCACCGAAGGTTTCACAGGCTAAGATGCAGAGGAAGTTAGGAGAAAAGAAATGGCAGGCCGGAAGAAAGACCACTTGCATTTAGGGGAACTGCAGTGGCAAAATTATAAATGGAACCATACCCACATCTCCCCAAGCAAACAGACCATAAATGGAAATGTTATCCTTAAAAAAAAGGGGGGGGGGGTAGCGCTATGGCATTGTAGGTTAAGCCTCTGACTGCAGTGCCAGCATTCCATATAGGCACTGGTTTGAGTCCTGACTGCTCCTCTTCCAATCTAGGTCTCTGCTATGGCCTGGGAAAGCAGTGGAAGAAGATGGCCCAAAGGCATGGGCCCCTGCACCTGCATGGGAGACCCAGAAGACGCTCCTGGCTTTGGATCAGCCCAGTTCTGGCCGTTGTGGCCATTTGGGAAGTGAACCAGTGGCTGGAAGACTTCTCTCTCTCTGTCTCTCCCTCTGTCTGTAACTTTGCCTCTCAAATAAGTAAATCTTTAAAGACAGAAAAACACAAAAACCGACTTTTAGAAATTCACCACATGCCAGGAACTGAGCAGGCCTCCATATATTCTCCAATAATCTCTCATTCATGCTTTGCAGTTGAGGCACGTGATGATCAGATAGGCCAGACAACTGGCAGAGGGTAGTAATGATGAAATTCTTGGTGACTCCACAGCCAATGCACACCTCTTTCTCAGAGCCAAAGTCATGCAAATTTAGGAGGGTGCTTCAAAAAGTAAGTGGAAAATTGAATTTAATTTCCATGGACTTTTGAAGATGCTTTCATATTTATGATTTTAATTTTTTGGTATCAAAATAAAGTTATCTGCTAATTCCAGCTTTCCATGAACTTTTTTTATATACCTTGGGATTTTTAGATTTTTTTTTCTGAAGGAAACATATTCTTTGTATATTTATATCTTGTAGGTTGAATGACACAAATGTCTATTTCTTAAAATATTTTGGCATAGGCCGGCGCCGCGGCTCACTAGGCTAATCCTCCGCCTAGCGGCGCCGGCACACCGGGTTCTAGTCCCGGTTGGGGCGCCGGATTCTGTCCCGGTTGCCCCTCTTCCAGGCCAACCCTCTGCTGTGGCCAGGGAGTGCAGTGGAGGATGGCCCAGGTGCTTGGGCCCTGCACCCCATGGGAGACCAGGAAAAGCACCTGAATCCTGGCTCCTGCCATCGGATCAGCGCGGTGCGCCGGCTGCAGCGGCCATTGGAGGGTGAACCAATGGCAAAGGAAGACCTTTCTCTCTGTCTATCTCTCTCACTGTCCACTCTGCCTGACCAAAAAAAAAAAAAAAAAAAAAAATTTGGCATAAAAATTTTTTTAAAAGGAAAAAAAATCTTATATATTAGCCAGTAGCAAATACAATTTTAAACAGTTTTCTGGGACTGGTATCATGGCGCAGTGGGTTAAGCTGCCACCTGCAACACTAGCATCCCATATAAATGTCACTTCAAGTCCTGGCTGTTTGACTTCTGACCCAGCTCCCTGCCAATGTCTGGGAAAGCAACAAAAGATGGCCTGTGTACTTGAGTCCCTGCCACCCACATGGGAGACCCAAATGGAGTTCCAGGCTCCTGGCTTCAGTGTGGCCCAGTACCAGCCACTGTACTGGTAATTTGGGGAGTGAACCAATGGATGGAAGATCTCTCTCTCTCTCTCTATCTCTGTCTGGAACTCTGCTTTTCAAATAAATAAACCTTTAAAATAAGAAAATAAGTAGTTTTCTCAAGAAAAACATCTCCATGCCATCATGACCTAATATTTTTTTTTTTTTTTTAATTTTTTGGACAGGCAGAGTGGACAGTGAGAGAGAGAGAGACAGAGAGAAAGGTCTTCCTTTGCCGTTGGTGACCTAACTAATATTAAACAAGATTTTCCTCTTGAATGTCTCATCCTTTTGAATCAACCCTCGGGGCTGTACAAGGTTTTACAGCAGTTGCTAATACATTTATGGATGAGTCACGTTTCATCTTACTATTATCCTACATATATTTAGTTTTTTTAAAGTGAAATCAACCACTGAGTATAAGGAAACAAAACGAAACAACCACAATAGATGCCATGAGGGATGATCCCAAGCACCACCCACACCTCGACTTCTAAGAAGACCCTTCCCCTCCAACAGAACTGAGTTCATGATTATTTGGATATCTTGGTTCCAGTCTGGCAGATTAGAGCAGACAATTAGGCAGACGTGATGACCTTAACGCACAGTGGTAACAGCAAAGATTTTCAGCCCCACAAGAGGGAAGAGATAAGAAAATCAACTAAATAAAAACATAAATAGCGCAGCTGCTTAGAAAAGCAGAGCAGTGAGGTCACTTAATGCATACAACTTAGTGTCCCTCAGGAATTCATGAACAGTGGCAGAAGATAGAAATGATAATGCCAGTATGGGGTGTTCTAGAACCTCTGTTTTAGGCAGTAACAAACTGTATAAGGCATTCAATAAATATTTTTTTTATTTATTTTATTTTTACTTTTTTTTTTTTTTGACAGGCAGAGTGGACAGTGAGAAAGAGAGAGACAGAGAGAAAGGTCTTCCTTTGCCGTTGGTTCACCCTCCAATGGCCGCCATGGCCGGCCCGCTGCGGCCGGCGCACCACACTGATCTGAAGCCAGGAGCCAGGTACCTATCCTGGTCTCCCATGGGGTGCAGGGCCCAAGCACTTGCGCCATCCTCCACTGCACACCCTGGCCACAGCAGAGAGCTGGCCTGGAAGAGGAGCAACAGGGACAGAATCCGGCGCCCCGACTGGGACTAGAACCTGGTAAGCTGGCGCCGCAGGCGGAGGATTAGCCTAGTGAGCCGCGGCACCTGCCTCAATAAATATTTTCAACAGAAGATAAAACAAAAAACTTTCCATTTAAGTATAATAAATCTCAATTTCCTGCAAAATTTATCTATGTGGATAATGTTACACAAATATGATCTAGTCCTTTTTGTTTCCTTAAATATACATACACACTTTTTCAAAATGGAGAAGTAAGATTCATTCAGTTTATCTTTTTTTTTTTTACAGGCAGAGCACACAGAGAGAAAGGTCTTCCTTTGCCGTTGGTTCACCCTCCAACGGCCGCTGCCGGCCAGCGTACCACACTGATCCAAAGCCAGGAGCCAGGTGCTTCTCCTGGTCTCCCATACGGGTGCAGGGCCCAAGCACTTGGGCCATCCTCCACTGCACTCCCAGGCCACAGCAGAGAGCTGGACTAGAAGAGCAGCAACCGGGACAGAATCCGGCACCCTGACCAGGACTAGAACCCGGTGTGCCGGCGTCGCAGGCTGAGGATTAGCCTATTGACCCATGGCGCCAGCCCATTTAGTTTATCTTAAAGCCTTAACTCTACAACCTGTCCCAAGAAATTCTTCTGAATGGAGACAGCTCAGGATCCCCAATATTACTTCTTTGGTAACTATGGAAGTCTTACCAAATACAATGAAATGTTGCCCTTCTCAGATTTGTCACACAGACTCAGAAATCTATATCTTATCACATGGATGGAATTTCCCTGCTAGATGATCTCAGAGCGGGTATTTTTACCTTCCCTTCATGAAGCATCCAACTTTATTTAGTAGGTCCTGAGTGGAACCCAAGGCTCTTGGAGGCAGTTGGCCATAGACAACTACAGTTAGAGAGACAATATCATACAGCCTCTCTTAAATTTAGCCATATATATATTTATTTATTTATTATATTTTGTCTCCTGGGACACAGCTTTTCACTCAAGCATTGGTGTATCATGGTCTAGGACACAGTATTCTGATAATCCACCACATTTGTGAAGTACGTATTACATCAAACTTTCATCACTAAATTCTAATTCTCAGTTTTTTCCCACTAACAGTATACACGCTTTTATTTACTCAATTGAGCTTCAATTGTTCTGCTACATTCTCAGACTGGTCAGTAAATCAAGGGACTAAAAGATTTTGATTCATTTATGTGTTAAATCTACATGGTTTTCATTCTTTTACACATCCTAAAGGTTCTAGATTTGAAACAGGCAAGGACAAGTGTGAGACCACTTTAATTATACATTACCTCATTATATGGCGAAAAAATAAACTGGAAGATGATCAGTAGTCCAATGAGAGTGGGTTGGCTGTCATAAAAACCAAACGCAGCAAAAAGTTCCTTCCGACCAATTAATACAGCGAACAAGAAAAAACACAGGAAAGAATTCATCTAGAAAGAGGAACATTGAGATTTCCAAGTTATTATGAAGCTGATTTTACTGTGAGATCAGTAATATCAAAAAAGTATGAGAAATTATGGCTTGACTTTAAGAAAAGTGCTTGTGTGATCACAGATAAAGTTATTTAGGTATTCTTATTACTTCACTTTTATTTTCAAAAGTAAAATAAAAGTTCTCCAAAAAATAAATCGTATAGTTTTCAAGGGGCAACCTTGAGTTAAGGTCCCTTACAATTCAAGAATCAAAATAGGAGACTCGTTGGAATAAAATTCCATTCTTTTCCCTTAGCCAAGCAGGATCATGGAGGCTAAATAAGTTCTAGGCGCCTGCTCCTGCCTTCGGCCTAGCCCAGCCCTAGCCTTTGCTGCCATCTGAGGAGTGAACCAGTGGATGGAAGACCTCTTTCTCTAACTCTTCCTTTGGAATAAAGAAATCTTAAGGAAAAAAAAAAAAAAAAAAAAAAAAGGCTCTCACCAGTTGCCACAGAATGAAATGTAGGCAGCTTTGTCCCTTATAGCTCAGAGGACCCAATATGATAAACTCCAACAGAAAACTCAGGAGACTCCTGGACTTACAATCTAGGAATCTATTTTTGTTGAGTAGCCACTGTCCTTTTGAAAAACAGCTTTTAGTTTACTACTGGGACCTACTAGAGACTGAAATCCTGGCTGTGGGTCATCACAATTCTACAACTCGGGCTTTTCCTCCTGAGTTCAAGGCATATGTTGATCTGCCTGGCCCAAAGTGGTGTGCAGAAGCCCTCCAGCAGCAGGTGGTTACCCAGAGGAAACGAAGCAAGGCATGAAGGCAGAAGTGAGTCAATGAACAGGAGCTCCCACACTAGTACACTACCTCCTGCTACTCCACTACCCATCAATCAACACTTACTCATGCAAGGCAAGTGCCTAACCTTTTTTTTTTTTTTTTTTTTGGTGACAGGCAGAGTGGACAGTAAGAGAGAGAGAGAGATAGAAAAGTCTTCCTTTACCGTTGGTTCACCCTCCAATAGCCGCTGTGGCCAGTGCACCACGCTGATCCAAAGCAAGGAGCCAGGTGCTTCTCCTGGTCTCCCATGCGAGTGCAGGGCCCAAGGACTTGGGCCATCCTCCACTGCCTTCCAGGGCCACAGCAGAGAGCTGGACTGGAAAAGGAGCAACTGGGACAGAATCCGGCACCCCGACCGAGACTAGAACCCGGTGTGCCAGCGCCGAAGGCGGAGGATTAGCCCAGTGAGCCGTGGTGCCGGCTCTAACCATCATTTAATTGAGGAAAAAACTAGAAACATTCACACAAATGTTAGCACCAGCAGAAAGTGGACTGCTGTGAAATGATAGTGCCACTTGGACACACTCTGAAAGGCAGTGGGGAAGGAAAACACTCTCAGTGAGGGAACGCCTGGCTGTCTTACTGTCCACCCAGACAGGGACAAAGAGCCTGAGCTAAGGACATCTAAGTATATACTAACTCACAGGCAGCAGGCACGTAATGGATTGGCTGGATGAGCAGGGCCTTGAAACAAACTAGAGCATGGCTAACAAAGAGAGCTGGAGAAGGAGTAGGTAGAAAATTTCCCAAAGTAGCCCAGGTTTATTATAAATATACTTTGGCTTAATGTACATGTTCATCAAGGCACCCACAGAAGAGAAGACTCTTGACAGTCAGGTGGAGAAGACCCCTGCTCTGGAGACCAGCCAGCCCTGTCCCACAGATACCACAGACCTCAGCCAAGGGGCTCAACTAGAGTGGGCAGCATATAAGACACAGAGTCAATGCCATCAGTCAATAATACAGGTGGGGCTGGCACTGTGGCATAGCAGATAAAGCTGCTGCCTGCAGTGCCAGCATCCCATATGGGTGCCGGTTCAAGTCCTGGCTGCTCCACTTCCAATCCAGCTCTCTGCTATGGCCTGGGAAAGCAATAGAAGATGGCCCAAGTGCTTGGGCCCCCACACCTGTGTAGGAGACCCAGAAGAAGCTCCAGGCTTCTGGCTTTGGATCAGCCCAGCTTGGCCATTGCAGCCATTTGGGGAGTGAACCAGCAGATGTAAGACTTCTCTCTCTCTGCCTCTTCCTCTCTGTAACTCTGCCTTTCAAATAAATAATTCTTTAGAAAACAGGCCTCCCCCTCCTGGCCCCTGCCAAGTGCCCTACCTGTCAGAAGGGGCATCAACTCCAACCCTGACAAGGTACCACACGAGGGACTACCCGGGGGGTAAGCTGCTTTCACTGGACCCCTTCCTCTATGGATCACTGCCCAGTGGTTTTTGTTCTTGAAGTGAATGCTAAATTTCAACTTGGATTTCAACATATTTAACGTCTTACCCACTGCTAAGTACCCATAGAAACTAGCTTCAAGCTAAGGAACTCATCCCTATCCCTAAAGATGTAAGACAGAAGTGCTCACTGCAGTTGACGAGCCTTCCCTGGAACCAGCGGGCCTTTTACAAAGGCATGAAGACCCACTTTAAGGGTCAGTTAAGGATGGGACTGGTGTTGTGGTGTAGTAAGTTAAGCCGCTGCCTCCAAGGCTGCATCCTATGTGGGTGCAAGTTCAGGTCCTGGCTGCTCCAATTCCCATCCAGTTTCCTGCTAACGTGCCTGAGAAAGCAGCAGAGGATGGCCCAGGTCCTTGGGCCCTTGCTATGCATGTGGGAGACCGAATGAAGCTCCTGGTCCTTGGCTTTGGCCTCGCCAAGCCTTGGGCGCTGTGGTCATTTGTGGAGTGAAACAGCAGATGGAAGATCTCTGTTTCCCTGTCTGTCTCCCTCTCTCTGTAACTCTGCCTTTCAAATAAAAAGAAAAATTACACTATCCTTGTAAATAAAATACTCATATCTATTTATGGGATTCCAACCAAATTAAAAAAATAAGAAGAAAAAGAGTTAAGGGGCCACTGGTGCAACAGATGATGGCTCAAGTAGTTGGGCCTGGGGGCCAGCGCCGTGGCTCACTTGGTTAATCCTTCACCTGCGGTGCTGGCATCCCATATGGGCACCGGTTCTAGTCCCGGCTGTTCCTCTTCCAGTCCAGCTCTCTGTTGTGGCCCAGGAAGGCAGTAGAAGATGGCCCAAGTGCTTGGGTGCCTGCACCCGCGCTGGAGACCCGGAAGAAGCACCTGGCTCCTGGCTTCAGATTGGCGTAGCTCCGGCTGAAGTGGCCATCTGGGGGGTGAACCAACGGAAGGAAGACCTTTCTCTTTCTCTTTCTCTTTCTCTCTTTCTCTCTTTCTCTCTTTCTCTCTCTCTCTCTCTCTCTCTCTCTCACTGTCTAACTCTATCTGTCAGATAAATAATAATAATAAGATGTAGCAGCGATAGAAGAGAATATAACAGTTACTAAAAAACCTAAACACAAAATTACCATATGATTCAAGTAGTTGGGTCTCTACCACTCACAAGGGAGACCAGACTGAGTTCTGGGTTCCTGGACTCAACCTGGCTCAGCCCTGGTTGCTGCAGGCATTCGGGTAGTGAATCAGCAGATGGAAGATCTTTGTCTGCCTTTCTGTCTCTGTCTGCTTTTCAAATAAAATGAAAAAAAAAAAACAAACTCAATTCAGCCCATGTGTGCTCAGAACCAGTCACAAAGACATACTGCTATTTCAGCAGAGCCTGAGAGTCTCTTGGCTTAGATATATTAAAGCCCAGAGGAGGACTGCTATTGGGATTTTCTTCTTCTTTTAAATATTCATTTATTTTATTTGAAAGACAGAATTAGAGAGAGAGGGAGGGACAGAGAGGGGGGCAGGGATCTTCCATCTGCTAGTTCACTCCCCAAATGGCCACAACGGCTGGAGCTGGACCGGCTTGGAAGGCAGGAGCCAGGAGCTTCTTCTAGGTCTCCCACATGGGTGCAGGGGCCCAAGGACTGCTTTCTTCTGCTGCTGCTTTCCTAGACGCTTTAGCAGGGAGCTGGATTGGAAGTGGAGCAGATGGGAATTGAACCATTGCCTGGATGAGATGGGATGCTGCTGTCACAGGCAGTGACTTTACTGCTAAGCTATAACGCTGGCCTCAATGGTTTCTTCTTTATATTTTCCACAATTTTTAATGAATATACTTATTTCACTCTTAAAAGAAATTTTTAATCAAGTATTTAAGGGGGCTGGCGCTGTGGTGTAGCAGGTAAAGCCTGCAGCTGCTGCCTGCAGGGCTGGCATCCCCCATGGGCTCGAGTCCTGGCTGCTCCACTTCTGATCTAGCTCCCTGCTAATAGGACTGGGAAAGCAGTGAAGATGGACCAAGTCCCTGGGGCCCTACACCCATGTGGGAGACCCAGAAGAAAATCCTGGCTCCAGGATTTGGATTGGTGCAGCTCCAGGCAATGCAGCCGTCTGGGGAGTGAACTAGCAGATGGAAGACCTCTCTCTCTCTCTCTCTAACTCTGCCTTTCAAATAAATAAATAAAATCTTTAAAAAAAAAAAAAAAAAAAAGCAGCCACGTTAGGCATTAAAATACTTTTTTTGTTTTGTTTGTTTGGAAGATTTAATTTGAAAGGCAGAGTTACAGACAGACAGATATGTTAGATAGGTGCCCATATGGGTTGCCGACACTGCAAGTGCACTACGCCACAGCGTGGCCCCTAGGCTGCTGCTTGGAGCTTTATGGCTCTTATATCTGAGTGACTCTGGAGAGGATGATTATGGTGGCAAAAATAAATATTTATATAATACTTATCATGGCACAGGTACTACTTTGAACTCTTTACACATATTCACTCATTTAATTCTTAATCAGCCCTGTGAGATGCTATCAATCAGTGAGGGAATGGTGGTAGAGAGACAGTAAGGAGGGTGCCTGAGGTCACACAGCTCGGGCATTAGGGAGCCCGGCTATGGAGTCTGTTTGAATCTCTCTACACAGCACCTCTCGAAGCTGCCACACTTCTACTTTGACTACCAGGCCATACAAAAGAACTGCCACTGCAAACTTACCTGGCTAATAATGATATTTTTGACTGTGTGTCCCAACTTCCAGTGCCCCAGTTCATGGCCTAGTACAGCAAGCACCTCCTCATTTTTACATCCTTGCTTCTTAGTCTGAATCAAAGAACAAATGGAAAATAAATTATTGAGTACCCTCAAGAAGTTTATACATTTTAACTCAGCAATAACCATTTATGACTTCTAGCTTAGAGAAATAATCAGACTTCTCTGTATAACTGTGCATTCAGTAACAAAACAGCCCAGGCAGCACTCCATGTGAGACACTGGGTTAAGCTCTAAAGATACGATCATGAACAGAACAGATACTCCCTGACTTTGAAAAGCCTACAGTCTAAACTGTTAGATTAGGAAAAAGCTGGAAAAAATAAATTTTTGTCCATAGAACAATAATCAAATCAATTGTAATAAGGTCACATGACAGCCATATTAAAAACCCATCAAAATGTTGTCTTTAGAGATTATGTTCTGACATGGGAAACTGCTCATGATTACAATACATGATATACTCATTGGAAGTATTTTTAAAAATTGAATTCAGACATGGGAAAATGGTTTATTTGAGGAAGACAGTGTGGTGCAGTGGGTTAAGCCACTGCCTGTGATGCTGGCAACTATATTGGTGCTCTGGTTTGTGTCCTGGCTGCTCTGCTTCTGTTGCAGCTTCCTGTTAATGTGCCTGTGAGAGAGCAGATTATGGCCCAAGTCCTTGAGCCCCTGCTACCCATGTGGGAAGTCCAGATGGAGCTCTGGGCTCCTGGCTTCAGCCTGGCACAGCTTTAGCCATTGTAGCCACTGAGAAAGTAAACCAGTGATTGAACTCTGTAATCAATACACAATCATTCTTAGGCGTTTAAAATTAACAGAAAAGTGATCTCTGTTAAATATAGGAGTGGGAATAAGAGAGGGAGGAGATATATAGGTCGGCACATGCTTACTCGGACTTACCTCCAATAGTGAAGCTAGAAATGTGCCAGGGGATTTCAACTCAATCTTATCAAGGAGGCATGTACCAATGCCAGCGCACTTGGTAAAGTGATAAGAACATAACCGATCAAAAAGGTAGGGTAAGTGTTGAAGAGATTTCACAAATAAGACCAGTGTAAGCAAATAATGAAGGATAGAATTGAAAGGGAGAGAATGATCCTGCAGGGGAAGCAGGACACACAGCAGATACATAGAATGGCAAATGTCCCAAACAGCACTCTGGCCTCAGAATCAACCCTTGGGGCATTTGGATCTGGCTAAAAGGCCCATGAGAGTTTCACAGGCATGGAAAGCCATGACACGGTGGCAAAAACAACCTAAATGAAAGATCCTGGTGAACAAGACCCCAGCAGAAGGAACAGGCCATCAAGGAGGGAGGCGCCTTTCTCTGAAGGGAGGAAGGAACCTCCACTGTAATATGGCCTTGACTAAACAAGTTCAGAGTTGGTGAACTCAAAGGGCTTCCATAGCCTAGACAGCTCATGGCAAAAGCCTCGGGGGACTGCTGACGTCATAAATAAGAGTGCCAATTGTTAAATCAACAACGGGAGCCACTGGGTACATGCTCCCCACATAGGATTTCTGTCCTTAATGTGTTTTACTACGAAACTTAAAGACAACACTACTAGTCGAACAATACCCTATACCTTGTGTGGTTGTGTGAGGGCAGCCTGTTGAAATCCTTGCTTAGTATATACTAAGTTGATCTTCTGTATATGAAGGTAATTGAAAATGCAACTCGATGAAGGGCAGGATGGGAGAGAGAGTGGGAGAGGGGAGGGCCGTGGGAGGGAGGGAGGTTGGGGGGAATCCATAACAATACAAAAAAAAATGACAGAAAAAAAAGTAAACCAGTGAATAAAGATCTCTCTCTGTGCCTTCCTCTCTCTGTCCCTCTGTCTTTCAAATAAATAAATGTAAAAAAAAATGGTTTATTACATGAAGTAAACAGGATGCAAATTAAAAATATATACAGTATTTATGAAAAAATATGAATGTATGTAAAATTACAAATACAGAAAATAAACTGGAATTACATCAAAACATTAACAAACATTAACAGTAGTTATTTCATATAGTATCTTCAACTATTTTATATCTTTCCTATTTTCCAAATTTTTTTTTTTTTTGGGGGGGACAGGCAGAGTTAGACAGTGAGAGAGAGAGAGAGAGAGAGAGAGAGAGAAAGGTCTTCCTTCTGTTGGTTCACCCCCCAACGGCCGCTGCGGCCGGTGCACCGCGCTGATCCGAAGCCAGGAGCCAGGTGCTTCTTCCTGGTCTCCCATGTGGGTGCAGGGCCCAAGGATTTGGGCCATCCTCCACTGCCTTCCCGGGACACAGTAGAGAGCTCGACTGGAAGAGGAGCAACCGGGACGGGACAGAACCGGCGCCCCAACCGAGACTAGAACCTGGAGTGCTGGTGCCGCAGGCAGAGGACTAGCCTAGTCTAGTGAGCCGCTGCACTGGCCCAAATTATTATTCTTGACCCAAAAAAAAACAAATGGTAAGATTTCAAGTTAAGATGGCAGAAAGAACACTCACATTTAATTTAGTCAAGAAATTCTTTTTTTTTTTTTTTTTTTTTTTTTTTTTTTTATTTATTTACTTGAAAGGCAGAGTTACAGATAAGGGGAGAGACAGACAGCGACAGATCTTGCATCTGCTGGCTTTCTCTCCAAATGGCTTCAACAGCTAGGATTGGGCCAGGCTGAAGCCAGGAGCCAGAAACTGCCAGGGGCGTAAATACTTGGGTCATCTTTCTTTCATAAGCTTTCTCAGGCACATTAGCAGGAAGCTGAAACAGAAGTGGAGCAGCTATGACTTGAACCAGAGTTCATACGGGATGCCAGCATTGTAGGTGGTGGCCTAGCCTGCTGTGCCACAAGGCCAGCCCCCAAGAAATACTTTTTTAAAAGATATAAACCCACAGGAGGGAGAGAAAAGGAGAGGTGAAAAGAGTCACATTTTGGAAGTTGGAAAGCAGAAATACAAATAACAGACTGAGGAGACCCAGCGAGTTGAATGAAGCCAGCACTGGAAGTGTGCAGAACAAGCCTGAATGATACCACTGAGTCTCCAAAGGGCCTGTGAAATGACATCAGTTACCTCTGAAGTGGGGGACAGGAGGTGGTGGCTGAAATTAGAATTGAGTGAGTGCTATTTGAAAAATGATGGGGCCAGCATGGTAGCACAGTAAGTTAATCCTCTGCCTGTGGCGCCGGCATCCCATATGGGCGCCGGTTCTAGTCCCGGCTGCTCCTCTTCCCGTCCAGCTCTCTGCTATGGCCTGGGATAGCAGTGGAGGATGGCCCAGGTCGCTGGGCTGGTGCATCTGCATGGGAGACCAGGAGGAAGCTCCTGGCTCCTGGCTGCGGATAGGTGCTGCTCCGGCCATTGTGGCCATTTGGGCAGTGAACCAACAAAAGGAAGACCTTTCTCTCTATTTCTCTCTCTCTTGCTGTCTGTAACTCTACCTGTCAAATAAAAAATCTTGAAAAAAAAAAAAAAGGTCAAAAATCCAGATTCTTTTTCCAACTTCATGCCAAAAAGCAATTAACTGTTCCTCCATCATCCTGGCAGAGGCCTGAAAGCTTAATCTCTCTGGAGAGGGCAAAAGAAGAGGATTTTTTTTTTTTTTTTTTTTTAAGATTTATTTATTGGAAAGGAAGAGTTACAGAGAGGCAGAGGCAAAGGCAGAGAGAAAGAAGTCTTCCATCCACTGGTTCATTCCCCAAATGGGTACAATGGCCGGAGCTGAGCTGATCTGAAGCCAGAAGCTAGGAGCTTCCTCCAGGTCTCCCACGCAGGTGCAGGGGCCCAAGCACTTGGGCCATCTTCTACTGCTTTCCCAGGCCACAGCAGAGAGCTAGATCAGTAGTGGAGCAGCTGGGTCTTGAACCAGCACCCATATGGGATGCCAGCACTGCTATGCCACAGCGCTGGCAAGAAGAGGATCTTTCCACTCAGGAGCCAACACAGCTGAGTTCCAAGGTATACTAGCAACACATCGTGTCATGAGTGATAAGGTCTGCTGAACACTGAGGACTGCTCTGCCAAGCAGCCCTCTCCTCACACATGGCTCTCAGAACGCAAACCTCTAGGCAGAAGATTGTACAATATTCCACGGGGACTTGAACTACACTACCAGGAAAAACCTAATGATACTGACACTAGGAGTTCCCGCAACAAAAAAACCCACACATGCCACCCTACAGTGAAGTTCAAAACTGAAGAACATTATCTACAAGTCCAGAGACTCCAACCAGTGTTCTAGTCCTCTTCTCTTTCTAAGGAGCAGATAAACCAGGATTATTAGATACATGAGGTAAGTTGTTCAGATGGAAGACTACATCCAGAAAAAAAAAAAAAAAACCAGCAACATGGAATAAACAGAAATTATGTAAGGGAAAAGTTTAGAGAGAGCATGTACTGAACTGATAGAAAAAGAGGAGAATGCTGTAAAAATGGAAAATTCAGGGAAAAAATTTTCTAGAAATCACTGCTGGCTTCATTCGACTTGTTGAGTCTCCTCAGTCTGCTATTTGTACTTCTGGTTTCCAACTTCCAAAATGTGACTCTTCACATTAACACTGAGGAACTAGAGCTGATGAAGGAATCTCCCAGAACACAGATGTGCAGAACTGGGAAACGGGAGCAAAGGTAAGGAAATTCAATGTAATAAGTCTGACACTCAAGCAACAGGAGCTCTGTGAAGAGCAGGGACAGGGCTGGCACTGTGGCATAGCGGGTAAAGCTGGCACCTGCACCCATCTGGGAGACCCAGAAGAAGCTCCTGGCTCCTGGCTTCGGATTGGCTCAGCTTCAGCCATTGTGGCCATCTAGGGAGTAAACCAGGGATGGAAGACCTCTTTCTCTCTCTCTCTCTGCCTCTCTGTAATGCTCCCTTTTGAATAAATAAATAAATATTTTTTAAAAAATAGAGAGAAGGGAAAAAATGGAGAGGAGGACACCATCAACAACATAATTCCAGAAAGTCTCCTAGAACCCCAAATCCTCAATTTCCATTTAAAAGTCTCAATGCATATTTCTCAGCACTGTGAATGAAAATGGACGCCCATTAAAGCATGCAAAATTTCAGAATACTGAGACAGAGAAAGGATCCCACAAACTTCCAGAAGAGCAAAATGCAGGTGACACACTAAGGTTCAGTGATCTGGATGATCTGATACTTCATCAGCAATAATGCAATCAAGCAGGCAACAGAACAATGCCTTGTCAATTTGAAGGCAAGTGATTTCCAATCTAGAAATCTATACCCCTGGGGCCAGCGCTGTGGCATAGTGGGTAACGCCACCACCTGCAGTGCCGGCATCCCATATGGGCGCTGGTTCAAGTCCCGGCTGCTCCACTTCCAATCCAGCTCTCTGCCTGGGAAAGCAGTAGAAGATGGCTCCTGCACCCACGTGGGAGACCTGCAAGAATCTCCTGGCTTCTGGCTTCAGATTGGCATAGTTCTGGCCATTGTAGCCATCTGGGGAGTGAACCAGCAGATGGAAGACCTCTCTCTCTCTCTCTTTCTGCCTCTGCCCCTCTGTAACTCTGCCTTTCAAACAAGTGAATAAATTTTAAAAAAGCATAAAGGCACAATTTGATAAACTGTAATACATCAAGCACCTGTGTAACTAATACCTAGTTACAAAAAAAAATGACAGAAAATAATCCCAAATGTCAGTAATCATGACATATACAAATGAACTAAGCTTGTAAATTAACAATAATAATAATAATAACAGTGGAGCTGGCAAGCTGCTGCTCGCAATGCTAGAATCCTGTACCAGGACAAAGGTTCAAGTCCTAGACGCTCTGCTTCTGATCCAGTTTCTTGCTAATGCACCTGGAAAGGCAGCAGATGTTGGCCCAAGTTCTTAGGTCCCTGCCACCTATGTGGGAGATCAGGATGGAGTTCCTGGCTCCTGTCTTCACCCTGGCTCAGATCTGGCTCTTGTGGTCATTTTGGAAATGAATCAGCAGATAAAAGAGTTCTGTCTCTCCTTCTTTTCTGTCACTCTGCCTTTCAAATAAATAAATAAATCTTAAAAATAAAAATAAAAAAATGGTATCTCAACAACTAAAAAAAGGGGGGGGGGGGAAAGGGGGTGAGAGGGAGAGAAGAAGGAAGGGAATATCACTATGTCCTTAGAATTGTATCTACAAATCACATTGAATCTGTTAAAAATTAATTAAAAATTAAAATTTTAAAAAGTATGAAAAATATTTAAGGACATAAAAATAAAGTAACTAGCAGTATAAACATAAAAGCAGCCATAACAAAATCTATTTATATGCTAAGGGCAAGGGTCATAAAAGATATAAGGACATAGAGGTAAAAAGTAAATATACAAATGAGGTAACAGATTTGTGACAATCATACAATTTTTGTAACTGTGCTAAAATCACTGAATGGTAAACTTTATTTTTTTCCTTATGATTTATTTTTATTTATTTGAGATGTAGAATATCAGAGACAAAGGGAGAAACAGAGAAAAAGAAAGAGAGAAGCTTTCTATCTATGGTTCACTCCCCAAATGGCCACAAGAGCCAAGGCCAGGCCGGGTCACAGCCAGAAGCCTGGAACTCCATCTGGGCCTCTCACCTGGGTGGCAGTTACCCTCCCAGACACATTAGCAGGGAGATGGATCAGAAGCAAAGCAGCCAGGACTCGAACATGTGCTCCAATACAGGATGCTAACATTGCAGGTAGTGGCTTAACCTGCTGTGCCAAAACACCAGCCCCTTGAATGGTACACTTTAAATGATTAAAAGAGGGAATTTTATGTTATGTGAATTTTATCTACATCTTTCTTCAAAGTAAAAGGATGACATCTAGCAAATAATAACTGAAAGAAAGATGCAATAGCAGAATTAATATCAGATGAAATTAACTTAATGGTAAAGAGTACGATTAAAGATCACAACAGAATGAAAAAAAGGTTCCTTATACCAGGATACATTGACTTAATTTCATTTTTAAACATTTATTATTTATTTGAAAGTCAGAGTTACACAGAGAGAGAAGAGGCAGAGAGAGAGAGAGAGAGGTCTTCCATCTGCTGGTTCACTCCCCAATTGGCCGCAATGGCTGGAGCTGCACCAATCTGAAGCCAGGAATCAGGGGCTTCTTCTGGGTCTCCCATGTGGGTGCAGGGTCACAAGCACTTGGGCCATCTTCTACTGCTTTCCCAGGCCACAGCAGAGAGCTGGATCGGAAGAGGAGCAGCCGGAACTCGAACTGATGCCCATATGGGATGCTGGCATTGTAGACAGCGGCTTTACCCGTTACATCACAGTGCCGGCCTCAATATAAATTAATCTTAAATTTGGATGTATGATGGTCTCCAAATGAATTAATTCTAAATTGTCAACTATGTGAAGCCTTAACAAATCTGTCACAGGACAGGATGTTACTCTTCTCAATAACGGAAACAGAGAAAATAAGATATTAATAAAGATAGATTTGAATACAAAAACTGGATTGAATAACATCATTAATAAGCAGGGCTATCATTGTGGCAGAGTGGGTAAAGCCACCACCTGTGGGGCTACTACTGTGGCGTGATGGGTTAAGCTGCCACCTACTATACCTGCATCCCATATGGGCACCATTTCCAATCCTGGCTGCTCCAATTCCAATCTAGCTCTCTGCTAATATACCTGGGAAAGCAGCAGAAGATGGCCCAAGTGCTTGGGCCCCTGCACCCATGTAGGAGACCCAGAAGAAGCTCCTGGCTCCTGGCTTCAGTCTGGACCAGCTCTAGCAGTTGCAGTTGCGGCCATTTGGGGTGTGGATCAGTGAGTGAAAAATCTCTCTGTCTCTCCCTTCCTCTCTCTAACTCTGCCTTTCAAATAAATAAATAAATCTTGGAAAAAAAAAAAAAAGACACTACCTACAACGTCAACATCCAATATTGGAGTGCATGTTCCTGCCACCATCAGAGAACATATATCATAGAAAATGAAAGCTCAATGATTTGAAATAAATTTCTGTGATTTAAAAGGGCAAATCACAACTGCATAAGTAGATGAGCATGGAATTGACTTTTATGTGCCTTAGAAAAATGCAATACAGGCAGCAAGAGTTACTGGAATCTAATTATTCTACTATTTTCCCCTTCTTTCAACAATTCCTCATTTTTAAAGAAAAAAAAAAAGACCACTGAAAAGGCAGCTGGGTATATACGAGAGAAAGGGACAGACTGAAGTCATTCTGCACGACAGTATTGACACTATTTCTTTTCCTTTTACATTTTAGAGTTTAGATCAGAATATGCTTTAGCAGAGAAAATATGCTTAGTAGAGAATCAGATATCTAACCTCTGTCCCTTAAATGACTAAGAAATACACACTTACCCATACTCAGAAAATAGTCACTAAAACACTGATTCACAGACACTTACTCTAAGGTGAAAATTAAAAGGTACAACTGAAGAATTGCAAACATATTCACTGTAAGAATATTCCTTTTAATATTTGTATTTATCCGAGGAGCAGAGAGGGAGCTACCATGTGCTGATTAGTTCTCCAAATGTTCCCAACAGGAGGAGCCTGCAATTCAGTCTTGGTCTCCCACGGGGTGGCAGGAACCCAATTACTTGAATCATCAGTAGTGCCTAGCAGGGTCTGCGTTAGGAGGAAGCTACAGTGAGGAGCCAGAGGCAGCAATCAAACCCAGGCACTCTGCTGTGGGATGTATACTTCTTAACTGCTGGGCCAACTGCCCGATCCAAGAATATTCTCAATAGCAAAAAAAAAAATGGAAAACAATCTATATATCTGAATAGAAAATGAGGAAATATTTATAGCTTAGAAAGTCCAGTAATATATTTTAGTAAGACAGTTATGGTCTGTGGGACCACATATGATTTTTTCTTACTGATGTTTTCTAACTTTTCTTTTACTTTAGTAGTAAATATATTTTATTTAACAACAATAGTGAGGGGCCAGTGCTGTGGTGAGGTAGGTTAACTCCCTGCCTGCAGTACCAGCATTCCATATGGGTGCCAGTTCCTGTCCAAGCTCTCCTCTTCCAATTCCAACTCTCTGCTCGTAGCCTGGGAAGGCACTGGAGGATGGCCCAAGTGCTTGCATCCCTGCATCCACATGGGAGACCTGGAGGAAGCTCCTGGCTCCTGGCTTCAGATCAGTCTGGCCCCAGACCTCTCTGGCTCTGGCTTTTGCAGCCATTTGGGGAGTGAACCAGCAGATGGAAGACCTTTCTGTCTCTCCATCTCTCTGTAACTCTATCTCTCAAAGAAATGAATGAAATCTTAAAAAAAAAAAAAAAAGCCAATAGTGATGATAGCATCCACTTATTAATGGACTATATACCACTGAAAGTACTAAGTATTTTACTTACAGTTCATTAATTTTCACTACTGTAAGACAGGTATTATCAGCTTCATTTTATATAAAGCAACATGGTTTTTACCAGTTACCTGCTTCCCACTATAAATCAGGAATTCTTTATAAAACAATCAATTCTCTATAAGGTGTTTCAGCATAGGCTCTTGTTTCCTGATTTGTTCTCTGGTTTAGGAAGCTATTTTGAATAATATCAGAATCCCATTCAAAGACAGGCTCATATAGAACAAGAGGTTAAGAAAGGAATATGGGGCCGGCGCCGTGGTGTAGTGGATAAAACTGCTGCCTGCAGTGCCAGCATCCTGTATGAGTGCCGGTTCCAGTCCCTGCTGCTCCACTTCTGATGCAGCTCCCTGCTATGGCCTGGGAAAGCAGTAGAAGATGGCCCAAGTCCTTGGGCCCCTGCACCTGCGTGGGAAGCTCCTGGCTCCTGGCTTTGGATTAGCTCAGCTCCAGCCATTGCAGCTATCTGGGAAGTGAACCAGTGGATGGAAGACTCCTCCCCCACTCTCTGTAGCTCTGCCTTTCAAATAAATAAATAAATAAATCTTAAAAAAAAAAAAAAAGAAAGGAATACTTTAAACAAAGGAGGTTTGCTGACGGGATAGATTCTTAGAACCATTCATCTTCGATTTTCTGTACCAGTACCTTTCTACAAAATTCACCTATGCCTTATTAGCTCTCAAACCACCAAGTGGGGCAGTATTACCTTCATGTCAGAGACAAAGAGAGAGAAGTTAAGAGATGAAAATGTCTTTCTAGTAAGTAGTAGGCAACCCCCTACTCCCTGCCCCTGCCTGGGCCTTTCTATTATCTGACTTTAGTTTACTGTCCATTGAGCCTTTGGAGACCTTATGCTCTCTTCTTAGCTTACAATCCTATGACTCTTGCTCACAGTGACCTTTATTTTAATATCCTACATGATGGGGTTATCTCACTTAAAAGATGCAAGCACAATCAAAGGACTGCCACTTAACCTGCCACAGAATGTTGCTTCACCTCTGTGTTTAAGGTGGTACTCCATTAGAGCAGATTTTCAGGGTCAAAACAGATGTTTAAATGATAATCGTTATTTTCAGGTACTTAAAAAATGTATACAGTACAAAGTATTTCACATATTTTATTTCATTTAATCTTCACAACCCTAAAAGGTAGGCATGGTTAGTCTGGTATTTTTCAATGAGGGGAGCTTTCTCCAGACATCTGGCAACATTTGGAAACATTTTGGTTGTCACAGTTTTGGCAGGGAGTTGTCACTGGTTGCTAGTGAGGAGAGACCAGGGATGCTACTAAACATACTGGAAGTGCAGGACACCTCCCACAGCAAAAGTTATCCAGCTCAGCATGGCAACAGCGCCAAGGCGGAGAAACCCTTCTGGCCTCATCTGCCAGTTAAGGAAAGATTTTTTTAAAAGAAGATAAAATAAGAAATCAAAGATTTAGAAAACCTGGGTGGGGCTGATGATGTGGCACAGTAGGTTAAGCCATCACCTGAGACACTGCTCCATTTTCAATCCAGCTCCCTGCTAACAAGCCTGGAGAAGCAGATGATGGCCCAAGTGCTTGGGCCCCTGACATCCACGTGGAGACCTGGATGGAGCTGCAGGCTCCTGGCTTCAGCCTTGTCTAGCCCCAGCTACTGCAGTCATTTGGGGAGTAAACCAGGGGGTGGAAAATCTCTTTCCCTCTCTCTCTCTTTTTTTGTTTGTTATATAGTTTTTTTTTTTATTTAATAAATGTGAATTTACAAAGTGCAACTTTTGTATCCCTCTCTCTCTTTCTCCTTCTCTGTCACTCTATCTTTCAGATAAATAAATAAATCTTAAAAAAAGTTTTAGAAAGCTTAACTTGCTCAAGGCTACACAGATGCTAAGTGAATGGAGACCTAAAATCTTCTCTAAATGATATCCAGGCCAATGACACATTCTATCGCGCATACATCAGTGACCCTTTGTGATGAAATTTGTATTATTCCTTTGGCCTGTCTCCCCCATCTAGTCTTGGTGCTTTCAGTTTTTCTAATCAGCATCAGCTAACTTCATCCAGGAAAAGCATTCAGAAGCAGCTTCCTTAAGAAGTCTCTTCTCGGGCCAGCGCCGCGGCTCACTAGGCTAATCCTCCGCCTGTGGCGCCGGCACACCAGGTTCTAGTCCCAGTCGGGGTGCCAGATTCTGTCCCAGTTGCCCCTCTTCCAGGCCAGCTCTCTGCTATGGCCAGGGAGTGCAGTGGAGGATGGCCCAAGTCCTTGGGCCCTACACCCCATGGGAGACCAGGAGAAGCACCTGGCTCCTGCCATCAGATCAGCATGGTGCGCCGGCCGCAGCACGCCAGCCGCAGCGGCCACTGGGGGGTGAACCAACGGCAAAGGAAGACCTTTCTCTCTGTCTCTCTCACTGTCCACTCTGCCTGTCGAAAAAAAAAAAAAAAAAAAAGTCTCTTCTCTTGTGTTCCCATTGTATCCACTACCTACAGCTTCACAGTAACAAGTGCATGCTGTAGTATGACTGTAAGACTGCTCCCCCTTAGACTGACAGCTTAACAGGAAGGTTAGCTTCTTTAATTGTTTTTCTAGCACCAAGAAAAGTATCTCAGCACATAGTATACCATTTATAAACGTGTTAAATAAAATTGACCAAATCAAACAATGTACCTAAGGAAACAGAGCTTTTAAATGACAGAATTAGGATTCAAATCCAAGTCTCTCTGGTGCCTTTAGTTACAATGTCACAATGAACCTAAAAATATATGTATGCATGTACATATATATAAAGTCTCTGTTTTAAAGAGTTTTAATCATATGAATTTTACTATCTTATAATAGCTTCCAATATTAACATCTACATTCTGTAAAAGCTTGCAAAGTAGTTGGTACATAATAATAGTGGTCCTCTCTCTCAAATATCAAAACTATACAGAGGCTACGGTGTTTTCATTGAGTCTCCCTGAATTCTGCCTCATGCTAGAAATTGCTGTGATTCTGAGTCGTCATAGAACTATGTATAAAAACTAAGGCAGAGTCTCTTAGGAAAAGAAGAACTCACTTTAACTTTAGCTTTTTTTTCTTCACTGTCCCCTTCTCCTTCACTGCGGGGTTCCATGCCAGACTCCTCCTGGAGGTCTTTGTTTAGTACAGAGTACTCTTCTAGTAGAGTGTCAAACAAAACTATTCGCTTGTTCTTGAAGAAGCCATAAAAATAAGCATTGCTGTGGGAAGAGCGCTTAGATCCTAAGGAAAAGACAGTTCAAAGCATGGAATATAATTAAAAAGTCTGGGGTCCTTTGGAGAGACTCCTAGAAACTGAAGTACTGGAAAGGACATTAACATTTTCAATTTGTTTAATACCTGAAGAAAAACTACATCAACATCAATCACCATCAGCAGTGTAGTGTCTGTTTCCCTGCATTTTTGCCAACAAACATTTATGCTCACTGCAGCTGTACAGACATAAGTTAGTAAAGCCAACATATTCAACAGTTGTGGAAAGATTAAATTATTATAAAGATGTGAATGGAATTTTAAGTGGCCAGAAAAAAATTATAATGTTGAAGAATTTTAACAAGAAAAACCTCATTGATATCATTGTGAAGGATACAAGCATCATGTATACAAGGTTTCATTATTGTCATGATGGAAAATGTACATCTAAGCAGGAAAGCATAAACACAAGCCTAATAAGAGATAAACCAAAATACTGAAGCGTTCATCACTGTGTTCTAGAATTATGGATTTTTGTTTCCTCCTATTTTTCCATTTTCTAAGGCTTTAAAAATAGGCACACTTACTTATTTAATCAGAAAAAAATAAAGCTATTTTTATAAAGACTGGAAGGAAATATACTTAAGTTTTTAATACTAACTGGAGCTGAACTACGATTACTTTTTATTTTCTTTATATTCTTCTTCAGCTTCCAAAATGCTCTGCAATAAGATAAAAAGAAGAAATGGGATGGAATCGTGAACAGTGGACTAAGCTGCTGCTTGGGATGCCCACATTCTAATTTAGGCGTGCCTAGTTCAAGTCCAGCCACTCTGTGCCTCCCATCAGCTTCCCGCTAATATACCTGGGAGGTAGTGCATACAACTGAAGTATTGGGTTCCTTGCCACCACATGAGACCTGGATGGAGTTCCTGGTTTCAATCTTGTCTAGCCTTGGCTGTTGACAGCACTTGAGGAATGAACCAGCAAATGGAAATCTCTGTGTGTGGCTCTCCCACCCTCTCTGTCACTCTGCCCTTCAAGTAAACAAATAAATGTCAGAAATAAAATTTAAGGGGCTGGTGCTGTGGCACAGCGGGTTAACGCCCTGGCCTGAAGTGCTGGCATCCCATATGGGCGCTGGTTCTAGTCCCGGTTGCTCCTCTTCCAATCCAGCTCTCTGCTGTGGCCTGGGAAGCCAGTAGAGGATGGCCCAAGTCCTTGGATCCCTGCACCCGCATGGGAGACCCAGAGGAAGTCCTGGCTCCTGGCCTCAGATCGACAGCTCCAGCCGTGGCAGCCATTTGGGGAGCGAACCATCTCTCTCTCTCTCTGCCTCTCCTCTCTCTGTGTAACTCTTTCAAGCAAAATAAATAAATCTTAAAAAAAAAAAATAAAATTTGAAAAAGGAATGCTCAAACATTTGCTTCTCTTGGGAACTTTCTTCACAGAAGATGTGGATTTTAAATCTGATCATGTTTCTGATGGAATGTACCTGGCAGCATGTTTAGACGACAGTAAGGCATGGATAAACAGTAGCTATGATTTATTTATCTATCACATTATATAGCACTTTTGATTTAGTTGCCTAAAAAGCCAACATGTGGCCCAGCTCTGTCAGTCATCTAAGACCTTACTACCTTGAAAGCTGTGCCATTCTGAGGTTTACCACTTCCATTTCAGCCCCATCGTCTCTGATCCTAATCTGTGAATTAATTAAAAGTATTTCTTAGAAGCTATCTAAAGTTAATCATGGAAGCAGACAGACAATAATACAGGTAAAGTAATTAATTGGTATCTTGAAAGTGTGGTCCAAAGAAGACCCACATCAAAATCACTTAGGGTACTTTTCAGAAGTGCATACTGAAAACACCTGATAAGTAAGAACCTCTGGGAATGCAGTGTAGGACGTGTTTAACAAGCCCTCAAGGGAATTCCTATACCTATTAAAGTTTAAGAGTCCCTGCGGGCTGGCACCGCGGCTCACTAGGCTAATCCTGCGCCTTCGGTGCCAGCCTGCGCCTGCGGTGCCGGCACACCGGGTTCTAGTCCCGGTCCGGGCGCCGGATTCTGTCCTGGTTGCTCCTCTTCCTGTCCAGCTCTCTGCTGTGGCCAGGGAGTGCAGTGGAGGATGGCCCAGGTCCTTGGGGTCTGCAGGTCTGCACCTGCATGGGAGACCAGGAGAAGCAGCTGGCTCCTGGCTTCAGATCAGCGCAGTGCGCCGGCCACAGCGGCCATTGGGGGAGTGAACCAACGGAAAAAGGAAGACCTTTCTCTCTGTCTCTCTCTCTCACTGTCCACTCTGCTTGTCAAAAAGGAAAAAAAAAAAAAAGTCCCTGCACCAGACCCGATCTTTCTGTATTACACTGCCTGACATATGGTAGAGATTCAGTAATGCTTCTTTACTGAATGGATGAATGATATCATTTGAGGAATGAACTAACGCATTTGAGTATTCTAAAAACCAAAATTTTCTGTGGAAATATAAGGCTCGTCCATGGTGGCTTCATCTTTCATTTATGATGTGTCATCTCGAGCAGTACTTAACACAGCTGGCCACTTTCTCCTTGACACACTTTCTTCCAGCTTTTAAGACCTCACTTTCTCTTGATTTTCTTCCTTCTTATATGGTCTCTCCCCTTAGATTCCTTTGCTGGCTGTTAGTCCTCTGCTACCTCTGACCCTGGTTCCATCTCTTCTCCATAGCATTAAACACCATCCATGAGCCAGATACTTCCAAATCTCCATGTCTAGCCCTGCCCTCTCCCTAGAAGCCCAAACTCATGCCTAGTTGCCTAGCTGACATCTCCCTATGATGTCTATACTTTTATTTGCTTTCTTATTTGTGCTTTTTCTTTTCCTGCCCAGCGTTGGCATCTCCTTTCAGAGTTTAGGGAATTTCATACTGAAGGTCTTGTGAGAGACTGTGTCTCATTTGAAAAATCTAGAAAACCAAAGATATGCCTCCCCAACACTTCTGGCAACTGGTCTCATGCCCTGGCTTAGTCAGTCAAATGCACCCACTGGGGACTCTGAATAAGTAGCAAACTACGCAGAGAAACAAGGCAGAGGGGAAGGAATTCTGCAGGTGTTAGTGGCAGGGAAGTTATGGGCACCAACTACAGAATCTAGTGCTCTGAGGTGGTAGCAGCAGCATCCTCACCAGATTGGTTCTGCACTATGAGTGACCTTTTCTAAGGTCCGTAGTTGAACTTTCCTGGAGATTCTGTGAACCATCAAACAGTGTTTCAATAAGCAACTTTTTAAATCAGCCACAGCTGGTTTCTATTGCTTGCAGAACTCCAACAAACACAATGTTTGACAGATATCTCAGTATGTAATATATCCACAGAACTCTAATTCCCCACAAACCTGCTCTCTTCCCAGTTTTTGCCCTCCTAGTAAACCAGCACTTACCCAACTGCTCAGGTCAAAAATCTAGGCCACTCTCTTTGATGTCTCTTTCCCTTATTCTCTGACCATGCAATCTGTCAGCAGATTCCCTCAATTCTATCTCTAAAACCTATTCCAAACACACACATCTCTCTCTACCAATTACTACTGTCCTAGCCTAAGTTGCCATGATTTCCTACCTGGATTACTACAACAGTCTCCTGACTTCTCTCCCTGCTTTCACTGTGCCTCTGTATATAATCTGCTTTCCATATAGCAGGCCAAGATACTTTAAAAATCCAAAGCAGACCACATCACTTTCAAGCCTTCAGTAGATTTCTCCCTGAATTTAAAATGAAATCTAAACTCCTTACGAAACTTACAAAGGCCTATGTGGTCCAGCTCTTGCCTATGTCTCAGATTTCCTCTCCTGTCTCCTAGTGTGTTGCAGCCACACTGGACTGCTTCATGTTCCTTGAAGAAAAAAAATTCTTGAAGTTCTTCCCACTGATCTCAACATGACCTACCTTCAGATTTCAGCTTCCCAGTCAGTTGTTCAGAGAGGTTTTCTCGGTTGACTCACTCTAAAGTATCTACTCAGTCATCTCACACCAGCTCACACTAGTGTAACTCTTTGCACAGCACTTGTCATCTGATATGGGTTTTTGAGAACAGGATTTGTGACCTTTGCCTACAATATCCCTATCAATTAAAAATCTATAACATGGGTTGTGATTATTAATAGCATTCACTCATTCAAAAAAAGTTTTTTAAGGATTACAGCTACTGTTAACAATAAAAACATAATTACCCGTGAGTAAATTGCTGTTTGGCCAAGGAGGCTGCCCAAAGTCACATAGGTAATTTGTGATACTGCCCGAATTCAAACCCACTGTTGACTCCAAAGTCTGATCTATAAAATGCTACCCTTAATCTACTCAAATCTTGACTTTCTATAATGTCTCAGCTCAGGTCATGACCCTCCATAAACCCTTGCCTATTTCATCTAATCTAAACATTTGCCAAATTTAGAGGAAGCCCAACTGAAAACAGCATCAACAATATATATCACACATTGATGTCGGCTACCGTTTCATGTTATCTAATTATAACTTAAGTGATCAGCAACTTAGATTGCCCCTTCAGCCAATTCAGAGATTATTCTGAATTGACTAATGTACTAATAGTTTATTTTCACATAAGGAAAACAGACTACAGATATAAGTATCACCTGTCTAATTCGTCTACCATTTCCCCACAGAATCGTATCCAGTTCTAACTGTTCTTTTAGTTGAGCTGTATGGCCTCAGAAGCCACTAAATGTCTGAGAACTCTATATTCTAGTTGTTGTTAATTCATTATTTTTAGTTATGACCATCGCTGTTTCCCTGTTCCTACAATTGTAGTGCAAGACTTCTACTATGTTTCTCAGTTTATCTTCCTTTGTCTAATATAGCAATATTATTAGACAAGTATTTTTTGGTGATATTTTAGTTTGGAGCAAAATTAGTAAACTAGGGCTCATGGACCAAATCCAAACTGCTGCTTTCTTAATAAAGTTTCACTCGAACATATCCATGCTCATTTGTTTATATAACTATATTATATATGGTTATTATTGAACTGCATCAGCAGAGTTGGATAACTGCAACAGAGACTATGTGGCCCACAAAGCCTAAAATAGTTGCTTCAAACCCTTTACAGAAATCATTGGCCAAATTTAGAGGAAGCCCAACTGAAACTCAGAAGAGTGAAATGAATCATCCAACAGTTCATAGCTGGTGAGAAACAGAGGCAGAACCAGTTATACTCATTGAAATGAATTTTAATTTAGATTCTAAAAGTCATGGTAGTTTTTCATTACATCTTTGTAGGCTTTCTTGGGGCTGGGTAGTCTCATGAAATCTAATAGCTTAACTCTCAAAACAATCATCAAAAATGTAGAGTATGACCGATTTGAAATGCCTAATGGTATTACAGTTTTTAGTAATGTACAAGTTAAATCAGAGTCCTCTAGAACACCAGATATTGTCTTGGAGTTGAAGCAGCCAATTAACATTATTTTTGCTTATGACCCACCAAACTAGGGCCAAGTGGAAACTGAAGATTTAAAGAGTCCAACTCCAATACCTCAGGGCCAGGCAGGTTATAGACTAATACACAACATATACAACAAGGAATAAAAAAGGCCTTAACCAAAAATTAAAAACAATACTTGTAAAGCTAACCAAACACAGCAGGCAAGAATGGGATTTCACATCAGGCCATCAGTTTCTATCCCTGTACTATGTTATTAAGCTCCATAAATCTTAAAAAGCCAAATGTAAAATCCTAACTTCTAAATCACAAAAATTTAAGACAGCTAATTTGTTCTTTCATTAACATTTTTAAGAATAAAGTCCTTAAAAAAAAAAAACCCACTTGAATAAAACCCTCTCGCTCCCAGGCAGCCTTACCTTCTACAACATACACTTTTGTCAAAGGAAAGTCAATATTCTTTGCCATTACTTCAATTTCTTGTTTAAGCTTTCCCTCAGGGAGAGGTGTGAATTTGTCAAATAAAGGGGCAATATAATCAGCATAGATTGTGACAAGAACCTGAAAAGTAAACATTAGAACAATCTGTGAATATGTTCTTAAAGAAAAACTACTCATAATTATACAAATTCAACTTTATTAAAATAATTATGTGTATTAATTACTTGAGAACAGGAAATTTATCTACTGTGCTCTAGTATTTCCAGACCCAAATAGTGCCAGATAGTAAGAGTTCACTGTTTTGATGAATTAAATAAAATTGAGTAGTCTAAATAACACAGTAAACTTGTGAACTTTATTTTAGGAGATAATGCTACTGGTGGTAATTCTCAGGATGGCAATAAACAGTCCTACCAAAACTATTTTGGTGATTTCTGACACTGTGAGTCAACCATACCATGCATTTCCTAAAGAAGAGCTAAAAAAGAATTACTGGCTGGCACTGTGGCATAGTGGGTAATGCTGCCGCCTGCAGTGCTGGCATCCCATGTAGCCGCCAGTTTGGGTCCTGGCTGCTCCACTTTCGATCCAGCTCTCTGCTGTGGCCTGAGAAGGTAGTAGAAGATAGCCCAAGTCCTTGGGCCTCTGCACCCGTGCGGGAGATCTGGAGGAAGCTCCTGGCTCCTGGTTTCAGATGGGCACAGCTCCCACCCTGTGGCCACCTGGTGAGTGAACCAGCAGATGGAAGACCTCTCTCTGCCTTTCCTTCTCTCTCTGTGTAACCCTGTCTTTCAAATAAATAAATCTTAAAAAAATAAAAATAAAAAACCTGCTAGTGATATTTGTTTCTTAGTTGGTTTGTCTTTTTTTATTTTTTAAAGATTTTTGTTTATTTATTTGAGAGGCAGAGTTACAGTCAGAGAGGAGAGACAGGGAGGAAGGTCTTCAATCCACTGGTTCACTCCCCAGATGGCCAAAACTGCCAGAGCTGGGCCCATCCCTCTGAAACCAGGAACCAGGAGCTTCTTCCAGGTCTCCCACGTGGGTGCAGGGGCACAAGCACTTGGGCCATCTTCTACTGCTTTCCCAGGCCATAGCAGAGCTGGATCAGAAGAGGAGCAGCAGGAACTCATATGGAATACTGGTGCTACAGGCAGAGGCTTAGCCTACTGTGCCACAGCACCAGCCCCACTTAGTTTGTCTTCTAAAGTTAATTCCCTGCAGTTCATAACCACACATTTCACAACACTTCTGTAAGTCTTTGGAACATTTCTTCTCTTTCAATACAACAAATACTTGTAAATCTAACTAGCACTCATTTTTTGATCTTGATCCCACTAGTAGGAAGCAAAGCAAGAAGCATTACTTAATTCTAGCTGAAGTAAATTTTATCATCAGTGGAGTTGAAGAGCTGATAGATAATATTTTCTGGGGGCTATGAAAGACAACTTTGTGTGTAGCATGTTTGTCATCAAACAGTTTAGAATATGGGAAACAGAGGATGTAAAGATGGAGGGAGGGGAAAGTGGGACAGAGAGAAGAGTGAGTGGGTGTACAGGGAGGAGAAACTAGGTGGCCACGGTTGGGGAGGGAGAAGGAAAGAGAATGAGCAAAAGAAGGAAGGGCAAGGGAAGAGAGAAAAGGAGTAACAAAGCGAGAGAAGGGAAAAAGCATGTGGGACAGGCAGGGGGAAATGGGCAGAAGAAAGCCAGGTAAGTGTATGCTTTCTTTTACCTGGCCCTCCTAAATCTATTCTCTTCAAAACATCCTGATTTTTAGGAACTAGGGGTCAGTAAAGAATCTTTAAACTGGGGCCAGCATCGTGGCATAGCTGGTAAAGCCACTGTCTGTGGCACTGGCATCCCATGTGGGCACCAGTTCGAGTCCTAACTGCTTCACTTCTTTTTTTTTTTTTTTTTTTTTTGACAGGCAGAGTGGACAGTGAGAGAGAGAGACAGAGAGAAAGGTCTTCCTTTTGCCGTTGGTTCACCCTCCAATGGCCGCCGCTGCAGCCGGCGCACCGCGCTGATCCTGGCAGGAGCCAGGATCCAGGTGCTTTTCCTGGTCTCCCATGGGGTGCAGGGCCCAAGCACTTGGGCCATCCTCCACTGCACTCCCTGGCCATAGCAGAGAGCTGGCCTGGAAGAGGGGCGACCGGGACAGAATCCGGCGCCCCAACCGGGACTAGAACCCGGTGTGCCGGCGCCGCAAGGT
Source organism: Oryctolagus cuniculus (assembly GCF_051225735.1). Classification (NCBI taxonomy): domain Eukaryota; kingdom Metazoa; phylum Chordata; class Mammalia; order Lagomorpha; family Leporidae; genus Oryctolagus; species Oryctolagus cuniculus. The sequence goes on from NC_142873.1 coordinate 133,375,748, forward strand.
GGAGGATTAGCCTATTGAGCCACGGCGCCGGCCCCTAACTGCTTCACTTCTGATCTAGCTCCCTGCTAATGGCCTGGGAAAGCAGTGTAAAACAGCCCCGGAGATCTGGAAGAAGCTCCTGGCTCCTAGCTTCGGCCTGGCCCAGCCCAGGCTGTTGTGGCCATCTGGGGAGTTCACCAGTGGATAGAAGATGTCTCTCTTTCTCCCGCTCTCTCTTTCAAATAAACAAACAATTCTCTTTTTTTTATTTTTATTTTTTGACAGGCAGAGTTTAGACAGTGAGAGAGAGACAGACAGACAGAAAGGTCTTCCTTCCGTTGGTTCACCCCCCAAATGGCCGCTACAGCTGGCGCTGTGCCAACCCAAAGCCAGGAGCCGGGTACTTCTTCCCAGTCTTCCATGTGGGTGCAGGGACCCAAGCACTTGGGTCATCCACCTCTGCCTTCCCGGGCCACAGCAGAGAGCTGGACTGGAAGAGGAGCAACCGGGACAGAATCCGGCACCCCAACTGGGACTAGAACCCGGGGTGCCAGCGCCACAGGCAGAGGATTAGCCAAGTGAGCTGCGGCGCCAGCCATATAAACAATTCTTTAAAAAAAAAATCTTTAAATTACCACTCTTAGTTATCCACTCTAGTGGCAACTCACAAATATATGGCCCAAAACTGTCTGACAACTGGATCATTAAAAAACGGCTAACACCTAATGTCAAGGATCTGATTCAGCACAGAAAGAGCAAAATGTGTGGTCAACTCTCCTATTTCTACACCCAAAAGTAGATACCAAAAGGGAACTTTTCATGAGAATCTATTTATATTTCAATGCTTCTTAAGAACTGTTTATATGCTAATAAAGATTAAATTATAGTAATCACACCAAGGAACTTTGTTAAAGAAAATGAAATAAAAGTTTTTACTCACCAGAGAAACAACTAATGTGAACAGCCAGGCATAAATAAAAAAATAGTCCCCTCCAATTTTAATAATGTAAAGTAGAAGTGAAGACACAGGCAATAAAATACACTGAGTCACAACAAATTTCTTGATTGCATCTTTCATGAAGAAGTCTAAAGTCTGAAAAACAAAAATACCACCACCACAACAAACTGAGAAATTGATTTTGCTTTTTAGATAGCTAAGAAGTGAACACAAAGGACACATTATTAAAGCAATTTTTAAAGTTAACACACAGTGAGGTCTATTTTATACTAGGGAGAATAAAGCAATAGGTAAATGTCTTATACTTTAGTTTAAAATCAATTCACTTAGTTACTAACACTAGACATTTGTACTAGAAGAGTTTATAGCAAGACTAAACTATAATGTTTACCATATCTGCAATCCTTTTATTTCCTAATTAATTCATTCTCTAAAACAGCAAACTCTGTTTAAATTATTACCAATCCATGGCAAGAGCACAGAAAATCTTCCCATTTAAAACAGTATTTGAATTCTCTATTATACCTGATGATTGAAACCATGTTTTTCTTCTATCACAAAAGTGTTATAAAGACTCCATGGCAAACCAGTCAATGCACTGAAAAGTGTAGCCAACAGCAGAAACACCAAGGACTGAGTGATCTAAGCAAAAGAAGAAAAAAAATGGCAGTTTTTATGATATAAAATAATTCATTCCTCAAACGAACAAAGTGATCAAATCAATAAGTTATTTGCTTAGTACTTGTTATATCCCAAACCACGTGCCCAACTAAATGGGTAATTAAAGGTCTGAAATGTCACCCCTACTTTCAAAAAAGTTATTTGCAAGCAAAGGAGAATAAACCAATGCCTCTTTTATTACACAGGTATTATATGAGTTACTTTAAGCCACACAGACTAAACAGTGAGAAGAATTCAGCAAACAGAAAGAGCAATACATGCTAGTGAATTCAAAGAAGGCTTACAGGTGATGAGACTTGGGATGGCACTCTGAAGAAAGAGAAATTAGTGGGTCGTAAAAGAGGAGGAAAAGGAGAAATTTCATGTTACTTGCAAAAGTATGCCAAGATAAAAGAGCACCCAATAAGTAGATGACAAGATGAGGGGGATGGTTGGGACTAGGCAAAGAAACAAACAATGAGACAGAAAAATTGGTCGAGGGCAAAAGGGGTGAAGTTCCTTAAAGTTTTCACAAAACGCCAAAATCCAATGGAGAAAATTACCTTCAGGAATTAGTGGAGAGTGAGCAATTTTTTTTTAAAGATTTATTTATTTATTTGAAAATCAAAGACAGAGAGAGGAGAGGCAGAGAGAGAGGTCTTCCATCTGCTGGTTCACTCCCCTACCGGAGCTGTGCCGATCTGAAGCCAGGAGCCAGGAACTTCTTCCTGGTCTCCCTTGTGGGTGCAGGGGCATTTGGGCCATCTTCTACTACTTTCCCAGGCCATAGCAGAGATCTGGATGGGAAGAGGAACCGCCAGGACTAGAACCAGCGCCCATATGGGATGCTGGCTCTTTAGGCCAGGGCTTTAACCCACTGTGCCACAGTACCGGCCCCTACTCAACTTTTTCTGAAGCATTATTTTTAGGAAAACTTATTTCTATATTAAATTACTAATACTTAGTTATTCAAAATAAGAAGGTCTTCAAAGAGTTTGAATACTTTAGGAAAGGCTGTATAGAAAAGAGACACAGGATGACCTGAGTTAAATCCAGTGTACCCACACAATGGAACTGATCTTTTAAAAAAAAAAAAAAAAAAAAAAACTTGAAGAGCCTTTTTAAAAAAATAATAAAAAACAAAATCATGGAGGGACCTGCGTTGTGACAAAGCAGGTTAAGCCTGCATCTGCGACACTGGCAGTACATATGAGTTCAAGTCTCAGCTGTCCCACTTCCAATCCAGCTCCCTGCTAATGCACCTGGGAAAGCAGTGGAAGATAGCCCAAGTATTTGGGTTCCTACCAAGCACATGAGAGACCTACATGGAGCTCCTGGCTTTGGCCTGACCCAGTGCTGGCCGTTGAGACCATTTAGAGAGTGAAATAGCAGATGGAAGACTCCTCTTGCCCTCTCATTCTCCCGCTCTCTGCAACTGACTTCCAAATAAAAAAATAACTCTTTTTTAAAAAAGGTTCATAGGGCCAGCGCTGTGTCATAGCAGGCTAAGGTGCTAGCATCCCATATGGGCACCAGTTCATGTCGTGGCTACTCTGATCCAGCTCTCTGTTTCTGGCCTGGGAAAGCAGCAGAAGTTGGCCCAACTGCACCCATGTGGGAGACCTGGAAGAAGCTCCTGGCTCCTGGTTTTGAACTGGCCTAGCTCCGGTTGTTTTGGCCATCTGGGGAGTGAATGAGTGTATCGAAGATCTTTCTCTCTGCCTCTCCCTCTTTCTGCATGTAACTATGCCTCTCAAATAAACAAATAAAATCTTGAAAAAAAAAAAAAAAAGTTCGTGGAAAATGTAATTAAATAATAGTGCACATTTTCATAAATATTTTGAAGACCCCTTTATACTCATAGATGAGATGTAAAATCTCAAGTAGAACAATCAGAAAGGAGGTAACAAAGCTGGCAATTTCCAAGGAAAAGCCAGGAAGCAGTGTGTAGCATCCATTAAGTGGGGAGTTTAATGCTTGTTCTACTAACTGGAGTTCCAGAAAGAGTGGTTGTTCAAGTTAGGCAGTTTAGTGGAGATTCTGGGAGATACTTTCTCTTTGTTTGAAATACCTGTTAAGTATGTTTAACACAGAAACACCTGCTGAGGCCAGCACTGTGGCATAGCAGGTAAAGCCACTGCCTGCAGCACCAGCATCCCATATAGGCACCAGTTCAAGTCCTGGCTGTTCCACTTCCAATCCAGCTCCCTGTTAATGTGCCTGGGAAGGCAGTGGAGGATGGCCCAAAGTGCTTGGGCCCCTGCACCCATGTGGGAAACCTAGATGAAGCTCCTGGCTCCTGGCTTCAGCCTGGCCCAGCCCTGGCTGCTGCAGCGATTTGGGGAGTGAACCACAGGATGGAAGATCTCTCTCTATGCCTTTCTGTCTCTCTCTCTCTCTGAAACTCTGCATTTCAAAACAACAAATGAATCTTAAAAAAAAAAAAAGGCAGCATCTGCATACATGAGTTCAACAAAATTCACACTTTCCCTTTCATTGCACACATTTATTTGTTCCAAAGAAGCAGGTGCAGAACCAGCATTGTGGCATGGTAGGTTAAGCCACCACCTACAATGCCGACATCCCATAAGAGCACCAGTTCATGTCACTTTTGATCCAACTCTCTGCAAATGCACCTGGGAAAGCAGCAGAAGATGGCCCACATACTTGAGTCCCTGCTATCCACATGGGAGACCCAGATGGAGTTCTAGGCTCCTAGCTTCAGCCTGGCACAATCTCAGCTGTTGCGGCCATTTGGGGGTGAATTAGCTGATGGAAGATCTCTCTTTCTGTCTACTCCTCTCTCTAATTCTGCCTTTCAAATAAATAAATCAATCTTAAAAAAAAAGCAGCAGCAGTAGCTACCTATACAGAGATTACATTTCCCAGCTCCTCTGCATCTAAGTGAGACCAAATGACGGTACACCAATGAAATGTGAATGCAAAGAACATATACCACAGTGGGTCTAAGGAAGTTAAAAGAGGGCATGTGCAGCCGGCGCCGCAGCTCAACAGGCTAATCCTCTGCCTAGCGGCACCGGCACACCAGGTTCTAGTCCCGGTCGGGGCGCCGGATTCTGTCCCGGTTGCCCCTCTTCCAGGCCAGCTCTCTGCTATGGCCCGGGAGTGCAGTGGAGGATGGCCCAAGTACTTGGGCCCTGCACCCCATGGGAGACCAGGATAAGCACCTGGCTCCTGCCATCGGATCAGCATGGCGTGCTGGCCGCAGCGCGCAGGCCGCGGCGGCCATTTGAGGGTGAACCAACGGCAAAAGGAAGACCTTTCTCCCTGTCTCTCTCTCTCTCTGTCCACTCTGCCTGTCAAAAAAAAAAGGGCATGTGCATGAGGCACTGGATGACAAATTCATAGATGAAAGGGACTGAGCCCTCGATTTACCACATGGGAGCTAGCTGCTAACTAAAAAACTAACACTGGGCTATTATGTGATTGAGAAATAAACTGTTGCGAAAACCCACTGAAATTCTGGGCTTTTGTTACGGTAACTAGCATGATCTGACATAGCATGGGTGGACAAGGACTGAACAGACAGAAAAGCTAGTCTAATAATGGTAGGAGCAAGAAAATTAACTTAAACAGTTAACTTCAGTTTAAAACTTACAAACAAAAAGACTGACAAAATATGCTAATGAATCACATACCTCATATTCTGGTCCAAAGCCAGCATAACCACAGAATCGTCCAGAGAGTTTCCAGAGATAAGGGATTCCCCCAAAGAGAAGAATAAACTATAAAACAAAGCATACTTTAGTCATATTTGAATAGCATCAGAAACTATCATATGAGACAACATGTTATAAAAAAAGGTCAAAATTATTCTCTCTCTAAAAAAATAAAAAGAGAAACTCATCTCATTTAGGATTAAAAATATAAGCCACTGAGATACTAAGCTGAGACTGTTAACATTTTATTATTATTATTTAAAAGGCAGTGCGAAAGGGGGAGAGGGAGAGAGATCTTCCATCTACCAATTTACTACCCAAATGGCCACAACAGGCAGGTCTGGGCCAGCCTGAAGCCAGGAGCCAGGAACTGCATCCTGGTCTCCCAAAGTGGTGGCAGGGGCCCAAACACTTTGTCCGTCATCCACTGCTTTCCCAAGTGCATTAGCAGGGAGCAGGATTTCAAGCAGAGCAATGGGGACCTGAACTGGAACCCCTATATGGAATGCCTGTGTTGCAAGCAGCAGCTTAACCCACTACACCACAATGCCAGCCCCTGTTAAAATGTTTTTGTCAGGGCCGCCGCTGTGGCTCACTTCATTAATCCTCCGCCTGAGGCACCGGCATCTCATATGGGCGCTGGGTTCTAGTCCTGGTTGCTCCTCTTCCAGTCCAGCTCTGTGCTGTGGCCTGGGATAGCAGTGGAGGATGGCCCAAGTGCTTGGGCCCCTGCACCCACATGGGAGACCAGGAAGAAGCACCTGGCTCCTGGCTTCGCGCAGGCTGTGGCAGCCATTTGGGGAGTGAACCAGCAGATGGAAGACCTTTCTCTCTGTCTCTCTCTCACTGTCTATAACTTTACCTGTTAAATAAATTTAAAAAAATGTTTTTGTCTATACATTATATATGTATGAACTGAATGTTATGTAAATTCTTAAAAATTATTTATTTATTTATTTCACAGGCGAGATATATCTCCTAGTTCACTCCCCAAATGCCCACATGGCTGGGGGCAGGCCAGGACCAAAGTCAGATATGAAGAACATAATCCAGGTTTCCCACATGAGTGGCAAGAACCCAATTACTTAAGCCATCACCTGCTACATCCCAGGGTCCACATCAGCAGGAAGCTAGAATCAAGCCAGAGCCAGGAGTCAAACCCACACATTCTTGGCTAAGGCAATGGAAAATGGCCCAAGTGTTTGGGCCCCTGTCACCAACATGGGAGACCTGGATGAAGCTCCTGCCTCTGGCCTGGCCCAGCACTGGCTGTTACAGCCATCTGGGAAGTGAACCAGCAGATACAGTGGAAGAGAAACAGAGATCTTCTATCTCTCTCTGTAATTCTGACTTTCAAAATAAAGAAATCAATCTAAAACAAAATAAAACAAAACAACCAGGCATTCTGATGTGGGGCAGAGGCAGCTTAACTGGTAGCTTAACCATTAGCCCAAACATCCACTCCCAGTTTGTGAATTATATTTCAATAAAGCTGTTAAAGAAAAAACAAACAAACAAACAAACAAAAAAAAAAACAAAAAAACTAAGCTAAACTAAAAAACAAGTAAGGGCATGGGGAGATGCAAATAAGATAGGAAGACTAGGTTCTGGTGTTCTTTTGCACAGTAGGATGAACAAAGTTAACAATATTATATTGTGTATTTCAAAACAGCAAGAAGAGAAATTTTTTAAATATTCTCATCATAGAGAAATGATAAATGTTTACAGTGATGGCTATGACACTGATTTGATTATTACACAATGTATACATGTACTGGGGCTGGTGTTGTGGTGCAGCAGGTTAAGCTGTCGCTTCAGCAGCTGCTGCCATCCTATATTGGAGAGCCAATTTGAGTCCCTGCTGCTCTGCTTCTGATCCAGCTCCCTGCTAATGCACCTGGAAAGGCAGTGAATGATGGCCTGAGTACTTGGGTCAGAGTTGTCAGGTCCCCCATGTTACGTGCTCTAGCACAGCAGTTGTTTGTTTGTTTGTTTTAATTAATTTATTTGAAGGGTAGGCTTACAGAGAGAGAAGGAGACAGAGAGAGAGAGAGAGAGAGAGAGAGAGAGAGATCTTCCATCTGCTGGTTCACTCCCCCAAATGGCTGCAATGGTCAGAACTGGGCCAGGTCAAACCCAGGAGCCAGGAGCTTCCTCTGGGTCTCCCATGTGAGTGCAGGGGCCTAAGCACTTGGGCTGTCCTCTGGTGCTTTCCCAGGTGTGTTAGCAGGGAGCTGGATCTGAAGTGGAACAGCTGGGTCTGGAACAAGCGCCCATATGGGATGCTGGCTATACCACAACACCAGTCCCAGTATTCCTCTAATCTACTTTGTATATATTCATATATTGCAAGAGTATATATATACACACACACACATATACATATGTATCCATAAATAATGTACCTATGGGGCCTGCGTTGTGGTACCATGAGTTAAGCTACTGCCTGCGATACCAGCATCCCATAGGGGCATGGTTCGAGACCTGGTTGCTCTGCTTCTGATTCAGTTCCTTGCTAATGTGCCTGGGAAGGCATGGAGGATGGCCTAAGTGCTTGGGCTCCTGCCACCCATGAGGGAGACCCAAATGGAGTTCCTGGCTCCTGACTTTGGCCTGGCACAGCACCAACCACTGCAGCGATCCAGGGAGTAAACGAGTGAACAGATCTCTCTCTCTGTTTAACTCTGCCTTTCAAATTATAAATAAATCTTTAAAAAAAACTGTACTTATAGGGATCAGCACTGTGGTATAGCAGGAAAAGCTGCTGCCTGCAGTGCCAGCATCCCATATGGGTGCCAATTCAAGTCTCAGCTGCTCCATTTCCCAACAATATTTTTTAGGTTTCTAATTTCCTCTTCTTTTCTTTGATTTGACTGTATGTTTTCCTGTGCTCTATCTTCTAAGTCCGATATTCTCTCTTCTGCTTCACCCATTCTGTTTTTAAGGCTTTCTAATGTGTTTGTCATTTGATCTATTGAGCTCTTCATTTCATTTTGATTTCTCTTGACTATTACACTTTCCTGTTCTACTAGTTTCTGAGTTTCATTTTGACTCTTCCTTAAAATTTCATTTTCACGAGAGAGATTTTCAATCTTGTCCGTTAAGGATTTCTGTAGTTCAAGGATTTGCTTTTGAAAACTTCTAAATGTTCTTATCATAAATTTTTTGAAATCCGTATCTTGCATTTCTTCTATCTCATCATCTTCATACTCTTGGCTTGGGGTGTTTTGCTTATTTGGAGGCATCATAGTGTCATCGTTGATCTTGCTCCCTCTATTTCTGTGTTTGTTACTCGGCATAGTTAATTCTTGCGTCACTGTGCGTTTTTTTTTTTTTTTTTTATACTGTGTCCCTGTTAAGTGGACTGCCTGCTGTTGGAGGAGCCTTGGAGGCTTCAGCTGCTCCATTTCCAATCCAGCTCTCTGCTATGGCCTGGGAAAGCAGAAGACAGCCCAAGTCCTGGGCCCCTGCACGGGCATGGGAGATCCAGAAGAAGCTCCTGGCTCCTGTCTTCGGATTGGCCCAGCTCCAGCCATTGCAGCTATTTGAGGAGTGAACCAACAGATGGAAGACCTCTCTTTCTGCTTCTCATTCTCTGCGTAACTCTGACTTTCAAATAAATAAATAAATAAACCTTTTTTAAAAAGTACTTATAAATAATACAAGAAGCGTACTTCAGAAAGTTCATAGAAAATGAGTCCCAGTTCTGCTTGCAATCCAGGTGATAATTTGCGCCCTGGGAAGCAGCACATGACGGCTCATGTACTCAGATTCCTGCCACCCACATGGGAGATACAGAGAGAGTTCCAGCTGCCTGGCCCAGCTACAGTTGTTGCAAGTATTTGAGGAGTGAACCAGCAAATGGAAGATCATGCACTCTCTGATTTCCTTTTTTTTTTTTTTAAAGATTTTATTTACAGAGAGAGAGAGAAAGGGAGAAACAGTCTCCATCCCCTGATTCATTCCCCAGATGCATTGGCCAGAGCTGGGCCGATCCAAAGCCAGGAGCCAGGAGCCTCTTCTGGGTCTCCCACGCAGGCACAGGGCCCAAGCACTTAAGCCATCTTCCACTGCTTTCCCAGGCATATGCAGAGAGTTGAATTGGAAGAGGAACAGTTGGGACTCAAACCGGTGCCCATATGGGATGCTGGCACTGCAGGCAGCTTAGCCTACTAAGCCACAGCGCTGGCCCCACTTCTTTCTCTGTCTCCCTGCCTTTCAAGTAAACAAAAATAAATAATAAAAAATTTAGAGGCCAGCATGGCGGCATAATGGGTGAAGCCACCGCCTACAATGCTGGCATCCCATACGGGCACCAGTTAAGAATCCCAGCTGCTCCACTTCTGATCCAGCTCCCTGCTAATGCACCTGGGAAAGCAGCTAAAGATGGCACAAGTCTTTGGGTCCCTGCACCTACATGGGAGATCTGGATGAAGCTCCTGGATCCTGGCTTCGGTCTATCCCAGCCCTGGCCATTGCAGCCATCTGGGTAGCAAACCAGCAGATGGAAGACCTCTCTATCTCTCCCTACCTATCTTTGTAACTCTGCCTTTCAAGTAAAATAAATCTTTAAGTAAATAAATAAATATTTTAAAACATGGATGGATACCAAAAATTTTTGTGCCAAAATAAGCTTTTCTTTCCATTTATATATATATATACATATATATATATACATATATATATACATATATATATTTTTTTTAAACAGGCTGAGTGGACAGTGAGAGAGAAAGAGAGAGAAAGGTCTTCCTTTGCCGTTGGTTCACCCTCCGATGGCCGCCGCGGCCGGCGCACCGCGCTGATCCGTAGGCAGGAGCCAGGTGCTTTTCCTGGTCTCCCATGGGGTGCAGGGCCCAAGCACCTGGGCCATCCTCCACTGCACTCCCTGGCCACAGCAGAGAGCTGGCCTGGAAGAGGGGCAACCGGGACAGAATCCGGCGCCCTGACCAGGACTAGAACCTGGTGTGCCGGCGCCGCAAGGCAGAGGATTAGCCTATTGAGCCGCGGCGCCGGTTGGCCATTTTTTATATTTCTGAACTCATTACAGTGACTTACATATGTTTTTGAAAGTATATAAATTATATCATATCATAGTTATCACTCTACAATTTGCTTTTTGCACTGCATTGTTTTAGATCAGTGGTGATCTCTAACTATATTTGGCATCATCAGCTTGTTCTGTAAAACGTTTATACCAAGTAATATTCTCATTTCCAGTATTTGATGTTCCTGTTTTTCTACAATGTTGTCATAGTTTATAGCATCCATCTTTTAGATTTTTACTGGCATGTTGGGTTGCTTTAATATCACAGGTCTCAAATTTTTTTAAGAATTTTTTTTTTCATTTCATTTGAAAGTCAAGAGTTACAGAGACAGAGAGACACAGAGAGATATTCTCCATCTGCTGCTTCACTCCCCACATGGCAGCAATAGCCAGGGCTGGGCCAGGTTGAAGCCAGGGACCAGTAGCTTCATCCAGGTCTCCCTACATGGGCTATCAGCAGCTGCTTTCCCAGGCACATTAGCAGGGAGCTAGACCAGAAGTAGAGCAGCTGGGACTTGAACTGGTGCCCTCACGAGCTTAACCCATGGTGCCACATGCTGGCCCTTCAAACAGGTTTTTGGATAGCACAGCACCAGCATAACATCTGAGATGTCAAAGATGCACATTCTCAAGCCCCACCCCAGACCTATTAAATCAGAAATTTGTAATGGGGCCTAGCAGTCTGCATGTGAATCTGATGTACACTAAAGTTAAAAATCATTGTTTGAATAAATTGCCTTTTTTTTTTTTTTTTTTTTGACAGGCAGAGTGGACAGTGAGAGAGACAGAGAGAAAGGTCTTCCTTTGCCCTTGGTTCACGCTCCAATAGCTGCCACGGCTGGCGCTTCTCCTGGTCTCCCACACGGGTGCAGGGCCCAAGCACTATGGGCCATCCTCCACTGCACTCCCGGGCCACAGCAGAGAGCTGGCCTGGAAGAGGGGCAACCGGGACAGAATCCGGCGCCCCGACTGGGACTAGAACGCGGTATGCCAGCGCCGAAGGGGGAGAATTAGCCTAGTGAGCTGCGGCGCCGGCCTGAATAAATTGCTTTTTAAAAGTTTCACTTACTCTACATCTGGGTATTTCCACTTTACAACTAACTTAATCTTGGATGTAAACCTTGTTTTCCCAGAAGACATGCTTTGGACACCACTGTTTGGCATATGCTCCAGCTGCTGAGTTAACTGACCTGGGATGCAGCTTCTTTCATCCTATTCCCAACACTAATAAATAATTCAGAATTAAAGATTTATAATGCTTTTAATGAGAAGCTAGAACACCTATTACTTAAAGCCCAGCTTTTAAATAAGTATCAAGGGTAGTTTTAATAGGAACTTTGAGTAATCTGTGGATACACGTGAAAACCACCATTCCAAACCCCGTCTACTTTGGAGATGGAGAACCAAACACGGTGAAATTTCTCTACGTTGTTAATCTCACCGAGCACACTTCTGGGGACGTCCCATGACAAGAATTAACGAGTCCAACAAAAACAATTCCTGTGCCTCTTTTGCGAAGCATTCTTTTTTGGCCATTTTTACTACAGTCTTGAAAATTAGGGATGTCTGGTGTATAAATATTCCTATTTTATAGATGAGGCAACTGAAATTTAGAAAGGCTCAAGTAACTTGCCCAAAGCAACTCAATGACTAAGCAATCGCTATGTGTTTGGCACTATTCTAAGTGCTTCATTCTATTATCTTGCTCAGTTCTTGCCACACAACATGACGTGTGGTTTAATATCTATCCATTTTGCATTTTAAAGATGAGAAAAATGAGACTTGAAAGTCAAAACTGGGGTGTGGGCATTTGGCACAAGAGCAAATTAAGTAAGACAGTTCTTCCCACACCCACATCCCATACAGGAGTGCCTGAGTTTGAGTCCTGATTCTGCTTCCAATTCTAGCTTCCTGTAGTTGTATACCTGGGAGGCAGCAGATAATGGCTCAACTACTAGGGCCCCTGCCACCTGCTTGTTCCAGGTTACTGGCATCAGCTTGACTTAGTCCTGGCTGTTGTGAGCATTTGAGGAGTGAATTAGTAGATGGGAAATCTCTCTCTCTCAGTCTCTGTCTCAATCTTTCTCTCCATATCTCAAATAAATAAATAGTTTTTAAAAAAGATTTATTTTATTTACAGAGAGAGGAGAGGCAGAGAGATCTTCCATCTGCTGGTTCACTCCCCAAAGAGCCACAACAGCCCAGGCTGGGACAGGCCAAAGCCAGGAGCTTCTTCGAGGTCTCCCATGGGTACAGGGACCCAAGCACTTCGGCTGCTTTCCCAAGCCATTAGCAGGGAGCTGGATTGTAAGTGGAGCTGCCAAGACACAAACTGGTATCCATATGGGATGTTGGTGTCAGATGGCTTTACCCATTATGCCACTATACCAGCACCAATAAATATTTTCTTTAAAAAAATGAAAAACTATTCATGTATAAAGACTCAAAAATTGGAGAAATAACAATTTGAATTTTCTACTCTGCACTACCCTACTTCCCAGCCATGCCATGTCTTGAATGGTTCTTTCTTTTTCTTTTTTTTTTTTTTTAAGATTTATTTATTTGAAAGAGTTACCCAGAGAGGAGAGGCAAAGAGAGAAAGAGAGAGAGAGAGGTCTTCCATCCACTGGTTCACTCCCCAACTGGCCACAGTGGCAGGAGCTGTGCTGATCCGAAGCCAGGAGCCAGGAGCTTCTTCCGGGTCTCCCATGTGGGTGCAGGGGCCCAAGGACTTGGGCCATCTTCTACTGCTTTCCCAGGCCATAGCAGAGAGCTGGATCAGAAGAGAAGCAGCCAGGTCTCGAACTGGCACCCATATGGAATGCCAGCGTTTCAGGCCAGGGTGTTTACCCGCTGCGCCACAGTGCCGGCCCCAAATGGCTCTTTCTTGACATCTGTGAGGTATCAGGAGGCTGGACATTTTCTCTTTGGGTACTTTGCCATATTTGTGTGAATAATGCCCCCATCATTAATTACACAAGGGTCATGCTTAGGTTCCCTCAAGTAGAAAGTACTCAGGGGGCCGGCGCTGTGGCGTAGCAGGTAAAGCCACTGCCTGCAGTGCCGGCATTCCATATGGGCACCGGTTCAAGTCCCAGCTGCTCCACTTCCAATCCAGCTCTTATGTGGCCTGGGAAAGCAGTAGAAGATGGCCCAAGTCCTTGTGCCCCTGTACCCGCATAGGAGACCCGGAAGAAGCTCCCAGTTCCTGGCTTCAGATCGGCACAGCTCCAGCCGTTGCGGCCAACTGGGGAGTGAACCATCGGATGGAAGACCTCTCTCTCTCTTTCTCTCTCTCTCTGCCTCCCCTTCTCTCTCTGTGTAACTTTCAAATAATAAATCAATCTTTAAAAAGAAAAAAAAGGAAAGTACTCAGGCAAAAAACGTCTAAGTGAATCTTCTCGTTTACTCTTTGTGACTAAAATATATCAATCAATTAATTAATTAAATTTTTTGAGAGCTAAAGAGGGAGAGCTTCCATCTGCTGGTTCACTCCCCAAATGCCTAAAAGGACAGGGACTCAGGTAGAACTGGGCAGGGCCACAGCTGGAAGCTGAGAACTCGATCCAGGTCTTCAATGGGGGGAAACCTAATGATCTGAGCCATCATCTCTGCCTCCCAGGATCCGCACTGGCAGAAGCTGGAGTCAGATCCAGGCACCCTGATGTGGACAAAAGTGGCTCAACCGGCGTCTTAACTGCTGGGCTAAACGCCTCACCATAATTACTGGTTTTAGTCAACACAAAATAGGAATTAATGAACTCGCATTCAAACAGAACTGGGTTTCAAAGCAACACAAAATTTGCTTCTTCGCCAGTAGCAAATGCAGCTATTAGTTCCCCAAAGATAAATTTAGCACATTCATGTTGTGGTCTTTAGAGTTTAAATAATGGTTTCTTTGACGCAGTCTTTTAAAAAGGATTTATTTGAAAGGTTGGGTGACAGAGAGAGAGAGAGAGATATCTTCCATCCAATTCCATCCATCACTCCCCAAATGCCCACGATAGCTGGAGCTGGGCCAGCCTAAAATAACTGCTGTGTACCCCAAAATCCAATGCAATTTCATTTTCCAATCACTTATTTGTTTTTCTATGATACCAAGATTTAACTCTCTTGCAAGTTTTGCCATTTTATCATCACCTTAAGGAAAGGAGAACAGCTTCTAATAACTTGGATCTAATTAAACACACTAGAATTGTCTTTCCATATTTGTTAAGCAAAATTTTAGGACAAACTAGACAATTCTGTCATCGTTTAAGCAAATTAGATACAAACAACACTTATGGAGCACTTTCGCTGGATTGGGTACCATTCTAAGTATCTTACATACAATAAACTCATTTAATCCTCTCAACAACACTATAAATGGGGAACTATTGTTATCATAGCTCAGTGAAATAAACTGAGCACACAATGTTTGATGATGTGCTGGAGGTCACCTGGCTGGTCTGGTGGAGCTGAGAGTCAACCAGCTGAGCTCAGAGCCTGCTGGGAAATGCTGCACCACACACCTCCAACTGTTCCATGGTGCACGTTCATAAAGTACAGGAACAAATAGGAAGAAATGTGTTAGGAAGAAATGTGTAAAAGGCAGCAAAGAAGAGGGAGATCAGGAAAAAAGACTGAGAAATACTGCTCTACGCTAGACAGCCACTCTTCTTTTGGTGCATTTAAGATGGGCTAAGTAAAAAATGACCTGTCATTCATTGTATCCTTCAATAAATGAATCATATGCCAGGCACTACGTAAAAAATGATGAATAATCACTCTTCCTTGAAGGAACCAAAAGGATGCCAAATAAACAGGCAATTCCAACAGAGGGTGGTGAGTATTCTGATAGGAACAATGATAGCAGGCAACCTTGCCCCGACCAGAAGAGCAGGGGAGTTTCCAACAGTGGCTTAGAAAAGACGACACTGCAGTTGCATCTGAATGGAAGAGTAGCGATGAACCAGCTTCCAGTGAGAGGGAGGAGATGAGGAGGAAAGAAAAGGGCACCCCAGACAGAGGCACCAGCATGTGCAAAGTCTCAGAGTCACAAGAAACCAAGCTGGGTTTGGGATGATCAACAGTGATGGGGAAAATTCTTAAAGGGGGTGGGAATAAAATGATGAAGGTCAAGTAAGCAAAGGCCAGGTCACAAAGGACCTCATAAAGCTACAAGAAATACGGACATCACCCCAAGGGAAACAGCGAGCCACTGCTGTGGGAATTCATGTGGCCAGAACTTGCTTCAGAAAGACTCCTCCGGCTGCAGTGTGGACGACGATGGCTTAGCCACTCAAGGTAAAGGCTGGAAGGACTGCCGCAAGAACAGCAAGAATAATGCACAACACAAAGTTCCCTTTCACACCTGGCCCCAAGGCGACAGTGGACATAATCTCCAATTTCCAACTGACTCTGCAGTTATGTTTTGTCTCTTTACTATCAATCACAAAGCTTAAGAAGCATTCTAGGGGCTGCTGCTTATGGTGCTGGCATCCCATATGGGCGCCAGTTCGAGACCCGGCTGCTCCACTTTCAATCCAGCTCTTTGCTATAAGCTTGGAGAGCAGCAGATAACGGCCCAAGTCCATACACTCACATGGGAGACCTGGAGGAAGCTCCTGGCTCTCAGTTTTGGATTGCCACAGTTCTAGCCATTGTGGCCATGTGAGAAGTGAACCAGTGGATAGAAGACCTGTCTCTCTGCCTCTGCCTCTACCTTTCAAATAAATAAATCTTCAGGAAAAAAAAAAAGTATTCTGGGACTTATAGGCATTATACTCTCTTTTGTGTCACAAAAAATACAAAACTGAAAACAAACACTACGAAGTATTCAACAATACTCACAGTGCCTTCAACCTCTGAATAGAGTCCTGACCAGAAGCTGAAAGTACTTTTATCCAGTTGGTACAGTCGAGATTTCTCAAATGTTTCGGAGTCCATGATCTGTCCCAACTCTGGTGGTACACGAGTTGTTGTTTTATATATCCTCCTCTGAAATATGTTGAAGGAAACACTTTAATGAAATAGTAAATTGCTTATTACAATAGTCAAACAAAATGATCAAATATTGAATGTGGGGGCTGGGGCACTGGTGTAGCTGGTTAAGCCTTCTCATATGGGTGCTGGTTCAAGTCTCCGTTAGTCCATTTCCTATCCAGCTCCCTGCTAATGCACTTGGGAAAGCAGTGCAAGATGGCCCAAGTGCTTGGGCCTCTGCACCCACATGGGAGACGGGGATGAAGCTACTGACTCCTGGCTACTGCAACCATTTCAAGAGTGAACCAGCAGATGGAAGACTTCTCTCTCTGCCGCTGCCTCTCCTCTGTAACTCTGACTTTCAAATAAATAAATAAATCTTTCTTTAAGATTTTATTTATTTATCCGAGAGGTAAAGTTACAGGCAGGGAGAGGGAGAGACAGAGAGAAAGGTCTTCCATCTGCTGGTTTACTCCTCAAATGACCAGAATGGTCGGAGCCGGGCTGATCCGAAGCCAGGAGCCAGAAGCTTCTTCCAGGTCTCCCATTCAGGTGCAGGGGTCCAAGGACTTGGGTCATCCTCCACTGCTTTCCCAGGCCATAGTAGAGAGCTAGATCATTAGAGGAGAGGTCAGGACTCAAACTGGTGCCCATATGGGATACTGGCGCTGCAGGCAGAGCCTGCACTAAGCCACAACATCAGCCCCAAATAAGTAAATCTTTAAAAAAATATATTGAATGGTTTATAGCTTTAACTTGTCACTTAAGCCTGTTGAATTGGTTCACACATACACGAAGTTGATCAGGTAGATTGACCACTGCAAAAATTGATATACGAAAGTAAAAGCAGAATATCATCTGAGGCTAGTTGACCATGTAAAATTAAAATCAGGGTTGTTATCACACTTCAGACTTTACATGTAAACCAAAGTTATAACATCATAAGGGTACCACTCATTCAGAATTTAACAGTCCAATAATACAGAAAGCAAATTCATGAAAAAGAGAAACAAACATGCTAACCTTGAGTATCATTGAATTTGGTCCTAGCAGCCAAATGAAGGGAAATGTGAGGTTTAACAGAACTATATCAGGTCCATAAGAAAGACCAACTTTCTCATTATTTCAAATTCTAAAAGGTAATTTCAGCCCATGTGACATAAAAGAAGGCACAAATACTAAACAATATGTGCTTTCCCTATATACGGTTGTGTGCCGACAAAAGCTGAGGGCATTACAGCAAAGCATGACTTAGTCAAGACACTACTGAAAAGTAGTTACTCTGACGAGGCTTTTTATTAAAGTAAGGTAAATAGATGCTTAATCCTTCACCCCTGGATTTAGACACCACACACTTAGACAAAGCATGTTCTCTGGGTCAGCTAGATTTTGCACTAAGGAAGTTATCCACAGAGCTCTTTGTCAGTTTCCTGCTGAACAGCTGAACACCTGTTTTGAAAATCTGGACTAAAGAGATTCAGACATGAACTAGGCATAGATACAGAAATTAGAACTTTCAGTTTACAATACAAGTAGACTATAAATATGCAGAGCAAGAAGACCATGATGCTCACAGGAAAGAGTCCCAGCAGTTAGAAAGAAAAAGGTTTGGGGTTGGCGCTGTGGCTAAGTGGGTTAAAGCCCTGGTCTGCAGCACTGGCATGTGACACTGATGCTGGTTCAAGTCTCAGCTTCTCCACTTAAGAGCCAGCTCCTTGCTAGTGTGCCTGGGAGAGTGGTAGAACGTTCCTTGGGCCCCTGCACCCGTGTAGGAGACCCAGAAGAGGCTCCAGGCTTCAGACTGGCTCGGCTCTGGCCATTGTGGCCATTTGGGAAGTGAACCAGTGGATGTAAGGCCTCTCAAAAGAAAAAGGTTTTCCCAGGCATCATCACTGACGTATCTCAGTGACAACCCAGAAGCACGCAGGTGAAGTGAGAGACTGCAGAAGCTCAGGTCTCTAATCCAGCAAGCTGTCCACTATGGTTACCTCTAGGAAACCCTTAGAACTTTCACTTTCTACTTTACTTTTTCACAGTCTTTAAGCAAAAATAATAAAAATGCCTTTATGAACTGTAAGAAATGTTTTTCGAGGAAAAAAAAATATGAGCACTTTAAGAAGGAAAAAAAAAGGCTGCAGGTCCTTGGGAGGATTGCAAAACTCTTCACTTCCAGAAAATGGTTTCCTGCGGTCATGCATGGGAACTCGAACGTCATGGGGAGGCTGTGATGCTAACAAGTGTGCAGCTTCCTTCTGACGGCTTGTGCCAAAGCTCAAGAAGCTGAGTCTGGGCCCAAGGATCCTAACAGGACGGGCAGAGCGACAGAGCTCAAGCCTGACCAGCGACAGCCCTTCCCCTTCTTCAGGCCCTCACCGGCACGGGTCCCGAGACAACGTTGCGGGAAACTTCGCTAATGCATCAGGAACCCCTTAAAGCCACAGCCTGCCATCGGGCCAAGCTAAGGAGCTCGGTACTGACTACGGGGTCGGGCCCGGTGCTGGGACCGAAGCGGGCATCAAGGGTCTCAGGGGCGAGGCCAAGGCTGGCCTGGGGCTGGCTGGGTGGGGGTCAGGTGGGCACGGTCCGGGCTCACCTGCCGCTGCGCTAGGAAGGTCTCCCAGAGATACACCGTCCAGGAGAAGAGCAACACGGCCATGAAGATACGCTTCTCGGTCGGCATCTCCCACATCGCGTCCAGCGACGCCCACATCCCCATGGCCACCCGGCTCCACCGGCTCCTTCAGCGTGCACCGGTGCCACACCGACACGTGTCCCCTCAGCACTTCCCCGCGGTGTCACAGCGATATCCGTCCCTTCCGAGTGCCCCACCACCACCACAGACACCCGCCCTCATCGCGCGCGCACGGCGCGTCAGGCAGTGTCACCAAAACAATCTTCCCCTCGCGGACTACGCCCAGGGCGGCCCCACCTTCCTCGCTTCCGGCTTGAAGAAAACGGGAGCCCGAATCGCGAGTTCCGGCCCTTGCCCAGTGGTGTCCCACCAATAGTCTTCCTCCTCCTGCGCCCGCTGTGTTCCTCGCGGGGTTTCTGGTTTCGGACCGCCGGAACTGCAGTTCCATCCCGTGGGTCCGCGGCTGGTCCCAACAGGGCTGCGCCATCTGCTACGCTTTTCTTGGCCAGACCGAGCCGACTGGTGGACAGGGCTTAGCGGGGACTGACACGGAGCGAGCCGCCACTTCCGCCCTGAGGTAGCTGGGCGAGATGGAGCCGCCCGCTTCTCAGGCTCTCAAAATCGTTCCTGTAAACTGGCGCCGTTCCGACGCTGGGCTGTGCTCCCCAGGAATGCCTTAAATGCGAGCCAAGGCATTGAAAATGGAGTGTTTGGGCCTGGGTGAGGGTGTTTGGAATTCACAAGTATTAGAGAGTGCGCGGAAACGATAAACATCCGACTTAAGAGAGCTCATTTCATCCACCCCAGGTGTAGTCTGTCGGCATTTCGCCCGCGAGAGCGAGCTAGCGAGCGAGCCCTGGCGCACACCAAAGGGATCGTGGCTTAGCGATATCTGGAATGAAAGGGCCTTGCTTTATCTGGAGGGCAGGCTCCTACGAAGGCTCAGTACCTCTCAGAAGTGAGATGTGCACACTGGGATGCGCCTCATCACATCTATTTGACTTCAAACGCGAAGTCAGTTTTTCTGACAGAAAGTAGATCTGATTTGGTAACTGGACAGACTGCTAATTTGCATGGTAATTTACAAAACAATGAGCGAATCTATAGCTGCAGCAGAAAATATTTAAATTACAATGCTATTGTAATTCTTAGAGTGTTGGGATTAATGATATCTTGAAGTTTCACGGCTGCCTACATAATCAGGATGCGTGAATGGTTCTAATAGCAATGATAACAACTTAGTTTGCAAGTCAGTTGGTTTCCAGTTCTTTTGCTTTCAACAGAATCAAAGGTGGACTTAACTGAATTGTCAGCTGATGAAGGAACACGACTGGTTGAATTTGGCATAAAACTCAAAAGGAAATCAAAGTACTGATTGACATTACTGCTGCACAACTATTATCTTTCCTATCTACTTAATTATGTAGATAATATCTCAGCACTTGTATCTATGAAAACAAGGAATCAAACTGAAATTGAGCACTAATAGTCCTCCAGATAGATTTGCATAACATTTTATGAGGTGAGGGCAGAACCTAAATATAAGTCAGAGGTGATAAAAGAACGGTTTAAGAGCTTATTAGTGTATTTTTAAGGGATGAAAGTGCTTGTTCAATTGTAATAATATACAAAGGATCTTCCAGAAGTTCACAGAAAATGTATATTATGAAAAAACTATGCATGGATTTCCAAAAATGCCTGCACCAAAATAAACTGATCTCTTTAAAAAGCTTTATGCGGGGGGGGGGGGGGGGGGGGCCTGCAGTGCCAACATCCCATATGAGCACCAGTGTGAGTCCCGGGTGCTCCGCTTCTGATCCAGCTCTCTGCTGTGGCCTGAAAAAGCAGAAGATGGCCCAAGTCCTTCAGCCCCTGCACCAGCGTGGGAGATCCAGAAGAAGCTCCTGGCTCCTGGCTTCGGATCAGCCCAGCTACGGCCATTGCAGCCAATTGGAGAGTGAACCAGCGGACAAAAGACCTCTCTGTCTGCCTCTCCTTCTCTCTCTGTATAACTCTTTCAAATAAATTCTTAAAAAAAATTAAAAAAAAAAAGAATTATTGGGGCCGGTGCTAAAGCGGAACCAGAGCTCCAGGTTCCTGGCTTTGTTTTTTTTTTTTTTCTTTTGTTTTTGTTTTTTGTTTTTTGTTTTTTGTTTTTTTTTTTTTTTTTTTTTTGACAGGCAGAGTGGACAGTGAGAGAGAGACAGAGAGAGAAAGGTCTTCCTTTGCCGTTGGTTCACCCTCCAATGGCCGCCGCTGCAGCCGGCGCACCGCGCTGATCCGATGGAAGGAGCCAGGATCCAGGTGCTTTTCCTGGTCTCCCATGGGGTGCAGGGCCCAAGCACCTGGGCCATCCTCCACTGTACTCCCTGGCCACAGCAGAGAGCTGGCCTGGAAGAGGGGCAACCGGGACAGAATCCAGCACCCCGACTGGGACTAGAACCCGGTGTGCCGGCGCTGCAACTCCTGGCTTTGGATTGGCCCAGCATCTGGCCTTTTGGGGAGTGAATCACAGGTGGAAGACCTCTCTCTCTCCTTTTGCTTCTGTAGCTCTGCCTTTCAAATAAATAAATCTTAACAACAACAAAAAAAGATCTTTAGCAAGGTCAAGTTCCTGCCCCACTCCTTGGGAGCTTCCAATTTTACCATGAAAATAGCAAGGGAGTGGCGGTTCCATCTTTCTGAGCTCACAGTTTAGTGTAAAAACAAGTTAACTGTCCCACTCCTACGCAAATAAGATTACCAATGAGGTCTTCTGGTGGGTTTTTTTCTTTGCCTTGTAACTGAATGTCAAACTGATTTTTTTTCTTCCCCAAAATTGTGCTTACAAAACCCCACTACCACCAGGTTGTTTGGATTTTGCCTCTCTTAGAGCTCCCTCCTGGCCGCTCTGCCAAGAGTTCTCTGACTTAAATATATTGTTTGTTTGTTTGTTTGTTTTTTCAAAGATTTATTATTTTTTTAAAGATTTATTTATTTGAAAGAGTTACACAGAGAGAGGAGAAGCAGAGAGAGAGAGAGAGAGGTCTTCCATCTGCTGGTTTACTCCCCAATTGGCCACATCGGCCGGAGCTGAGCTGATCTGATGCCAGGAGCTTTTTCCGGGCCTCCCATGTGGGTGAGGGGCCCAAGGACTTGGGCCATCTCCTACTGCTTTCCCAGGCCGTAACAGAGAGCTGGATCAGAAGTGGAGCAGCCGGATCTTGAATCAGCGCCCATATGGGATGCCGGTGCTTCAGGCCAGGGTGTTAACCCGCAGCACCACAGCGCCGGCCCCAATTTATTTATTATTTGAAAGGCAGAGTCACAGGCCAGCGCCGCGGCTCACTAGGCTAATCCTCTGCCTTGCGGCGCCGGCACACCGGGTTCTAGTCCCGGTCAGGGCGCCGGATTTTGTCCTGGTTGGCCCTCTTCCAGGCCAGCTCTCATCTGTGGCCAGGGAGGGCAGTGGAGGATGGCCCAAGTCCTTGGGCCCTGCACCCCATGGGAGACCAGGAGAAGTACCTGGCTCCTGCCATCGGATCAGCGCAGTGCGCCGGCCACAGTGCGCCAGCCGCGGCGGCCATTGGAGGGTGAACCAATGGCAAAGGAAGACCTTTCTCTCTCTCTCTCTCTCACTGTCCACTCTGCCTGTCGAGGAAAAAAAAAAAAGGCAGAGTCACAGAGAGGCAGAGGTGCCATATGGGATGCTGGCACTGCAGGCAGTAGCCCCACCCTCCACGC
Source organism: Oryctolagus cuniculus (assembly GCF_051225735.1). Classification (NCBI taxonomy): domain Eukaryota; kingdom Metazoa; phylum Chordata; class Mammalia; order Lagomorpha; family Leporidae; genus Oryctolagus; species Oryctolagus cuniculus. The sequence continues at coordinate 133,398,391 of NC_142873.1, forward strand.
TACAGCCCCTAAATCTTGCTTTTAAATACATCTTGCTTTCTCTCTGATTTGTCCACTTGGAAATTCTTCCATGTGAGACAAAGAACCGAGGTAATCTTTTCAGCTTAATCTTGAAAGGCAGAGTTACAGAGAGGTAAAGAGAGAGAAGTCTTCCATCTGCTGGTTCACTCCCCAGGTGGCTACAAAGGCCTGAGCTGCACCAATCTGAAGCCAGGAGCCAGGAGCCTCCTCCAGGTCTCCCACATGGGTACAGGGGCCCAAGAATTTGGGCCATCCTCCACTGCTTTCCCAGGTCATAGCAGAGAGCTGGATTGGAAGTGAAGCAGCTAGGACTTGAACAGGCACCTATATGGGATCCCAGCACTACAGGTGGCGGCTTTACCCACTATGCCAGTGTCAGCCCCGTGATGCAGTGTGTTCAGCCTCTGCTTGTCACTCCAGCACCCCATAGTGGAGTGCCAGCTCAGGTCCCAGCTGCCCTGCTTCTCATCCAGCTTCTTGCCAATGCACCTGGGAAAGCAGCGGATGATGGCCAAGGTACTTTGACCACTTAACACCTATGCAGGAGACCAGGATGGAGTTCCTGACCTCTCATCAGCCTGGCCCAGCATTGGATATTATGTCCATCCAGGGAATAAACCTACAAATGGAAGAAATTCTCTTTGCATTTCAAATAAATTAATCTTTTAAAAAAATGAAAGAATAAGCTGATGGAGGGTGCTGAGCAAGTGACAATTCCTCTGGTTACTGTGGTGAGTAAATGTAAAGAAAGACACATTGAAATCAGAGAGCCCAGTTAGGAGGCCTCCAAGAACGCAGGTGAGAGGCAATGGCTTGGACTAGGGTGATAGTGTTACGGGCACTAGGGCACTACCCGTAACCGTGGCAGAGAAGACAGAATTAACCTCAGTTCTTGTCTCACATGGAAGAATCTCCAAGAGCACAAGCAGAGAGATTGAAAAGCAGGACTTTTTAGAGTCAAAGACCTCCAGCCAGAGTGGCAAAACCCAAAGTGCCCCTTGGCAATCGAGATTTTAAGCACAATTTTGATTGACATTCAGTTACAAGGCAGGGACAAAACCCATCAAAAGATCTGATTTGCAATCCTTTTTCCTGTCTGGCTTGCTCATGGTAAAACAAAGAGCCTGGGCAGGCACTATGGCCCAGTAGGTTAATCCTCCGCCTATAGCACTGGCATCCCATGTAGGTGCCGGTTCTAGTCCCGGCTATTCGTCTTCCAATCCAGCTCTTTGTTATTGCCTGGGAAAGGGCCCCTGCATGGCCGTGGGAGACCCTGAAGAAGCTCCTGGCTCCTGGCTTCAGACCAACGCAGCTCTGGCCATTTGGGGAGTGAACCACAGGATGGAGGATCTGTAACTCTACCTCTCAAATAAATAAATAAAATCTTAATAAAAAAAAAAAAGAGCCATCATCTTTTGCTGAAAGAAAGTGCTAACAGAGGGGCCAGTCTGTGGAGTCTAAAAATAGCCTCAGAACAGGTTGTTGGGGGCAGGTGCTGTGGTGCAGTGGGTTAATCTGGCATCAGCAGTACTGGCATCCCATATGAGTGCTGGCTTGAGTCCCAAGCTGCTTCACTTCTGATCCAGCTCCCTGCCAATACACCTGGGAAAGCAGTGGAAGATGACACAAATCCTTGGACCCCTGCACAGTGAGGAGTCAGACCAGCTAGTGGGCAGTCAGGGTGGTCTTGGTGGAGGTTTAGGTTACAAAGTGCTTGCTTTCTCTGGAGGCTGTCTTTGGCAAGGTCAAAAGTGCTTGCCTGCCCACTCCCCCAAAGCTTCCAATCTTATCATGAGAATAGCAAGGGAGTGGTGGATTCCTTCTGAGCTCCCAGTTTACTGGAAAGCAAATTAGGTATCCTACCCTTCTGATGGCTCTTTTTTATCCGGAGCAAGCCATACAGAATAAAATATTGCAAATCAGGTCTTTTGATAGGTTTTGTCCCTGCCTTGTAACTGAATGTACAGTTTATTTCTTCCCCCAAATTGTGCTTAAAAACCCCAGTACCACCAGCCCCTTTGGGTTTTGTCTATCCTGGAGTCTCGTTCCATGCCACTCTGGCTGGAGGTCTGTGATTCTAATAAATCTTGCTTTTAAATCTCTGCTTGTCCACTTGGAAATTCTTCTTCCATGTGAGACAAAGAACCACGGTAATAATATTTTCTCCACCGCTGTTTTACCTGTAACACACCCACATGGGAGATCTGGAAGAAGCTCCTGGCTCCTAGCTTCAGTCTGGCCCAGCTCTGACTGTTGCAGCCACTTGGGGGTGAACCAGCAGATGAAGATCTGCTCCCCCCCCCCCCATAACTCTTTCAAATGAATAAATGAATAAATCTTAAAAAAAAAAAAAAAAAACCACGGTGTTGGCAGGATTTGCCAAGGGAGAAAGGCTGAATTTGGAGGATCTAGACTGGCAGACGCTGCTGTAGGAGTGTAGGAGTGGCAAATATCCCCCATTTAATCTGAAGGCTAGAAATACCTCTCAGCCCTTCCCATGTCTTGTGTTGATTCTCTACTTATGGAGCATTCGAGGTCCCTTAACTAAGACCCTGGTTCCAAGTGCCAGAAACATCTCCAGAAAAGAATACTGCCCCAGCCCCAGGTAGGACTGAATACTTGGCATCCATTTCTTATGACTATGCTGTGAATCACACTTTCCTTCTCAGCAGAGAGGCAGGAAGAAGGGACCCCATCAGTTTCTACCACATTGCACACCCTAATGGGAGTGGCCAGCCTGCTTCCTCTTTTGTTAACTAGCTAATTTTACCTTACCCTTCACAGGCTACTAAATCCACATGACCTCCATGTTAAAAGAAATGTAATGGGGGCCAGTACGGTGGCATAGTGGGTAAAGCCACTGCCTTCAGTGCCAGCATCCCATATGGACACTATTTTGAAACCTGGCTGCTCCACTTCTGATTGATCCAGCTCTCTGCTGTGGCCTGGGAAAGCAGTGGAAGATGGCCCAAGTGCTTGGGCTCCTGCACCCGCAAGGGAGACCCAGAGGAAACTTCTGGCTCTTGGCTTCAGATCGGCTCAGCTCCAGCTGATGCGGCCATTTGGTGAGTGAACCAGTGGATTAAAGATCTCCGTCTCTGCCTCTGCCTCTCTGTATCTCTGCCTTTCAAATAAATAAATAGATCTTTAAAAAACAATCTGTAATGGTCCTTTTCTGACAGCATAAAGCCTAAACTATATGGTTTGGTCTTTAAGGGTCTTCATTCATTATCTGACTCCAATCTACTCAAGGCCTTCTTCTTTCTTTCTTTTTTTTTTTTTTTAAAGCTTTATTTTTATTTATTTTGAAAGACAGAGTTACAGAGAGAGGTAGAGACAGAGGTCTTCCATCTGCTGGTTCACTTCCCCAGGTGGCCGTTTTACTTCCCAGGTGGCCGCAATGGCCTGGAGCTGTGCTGATCTGAAGCTAGGAGCTTCTTCCAAGTCTCCCATGTGGGTGCAGGGGCCCAAGGATTCGGGCTATCTTCTACCGCTTTCCCTGGCCGTAGCTGAGAGTTGGATCAGAAGAGGAGCATCAAGGAATAGAATCAGCACCCATATATATGCTGACACTTAAGGCCAGGGTGTTAACCCACTACACCACAGCGCCAGCCCCTGTTTCTCTCTCTTTTTAAAAATTTATTTATTTGAAAGTCAGAGTTAAACAGAGAAAGAGAGAGCCTCCACCCACCAGTTCACTCCCCAAATGGCCACAATGCCCAGGGCTGGGCCAGGCCCAAAGCCAGGAGTCAGGAGCCTTCCTGGGGTCAGCCACATGTGTGCAGCAGCCCAAGCACTTGGGCCATCTTTGCACTGCCTTAGGCACATCAGCATGGATCTGGATCTGAAACAGAGCAGCTAGGACTCAAATCAGAGCCCACAAGAGACGCTGGTGTCGCAGGAGTTGGCCTTACCTACTAGGCCACAGCACCAGCCCAAGGCCACATTCTAACACTTTCCTTTGTAATATCCCAAAGGGTAACCAAGACAAGATGACTGCAATAAAATTTAGACAGCACAAAAACTGAGACATTGACTTCAAAAGACTGGCATGGCACAATAACAAACTTCTCACCTAAACTGTCAGATAATGTATGTTGTTAACCCCCATCTATTCTGTTCACATCATGATGGATAAGGGTATAGAATCAGAATCAAAATGGAGTGTGGCTAAAAGCTGATTGCAGATGTTTTGCTTCTGTACATATTAGCTTTGCTGGCTAAGAGCTAAGGGTGTATCTTGTGACACTATGTGGGTGCAAACTCCCAGGAACTAGGTTGACAGAAATGTGTACTTCACTGTTATCTTACAACTGTATCTTGGATCTGTTATTGGGTTTGTTATTGTTAAATTATCCTACAACCATATTCTGGCTTTCCTCTTTATTGTTCATTGCATACCAGGGGTTCGGTTCGAAATTGTGAGCCCTAGTGGACAGAATACTATAAAAAGCTGTGTAACTCACTGTTGGGGGCCGCACTCTGGTAAGGAGTGTCGGTCCCGATCGGTTGCCTTGCCTGTCATTTGTCTCCCATTTTCAATAAAATTCATGTATGACTGTCACTGGTTTTTTTGTTTGTTTGTTTGTTTTTGTTTTTTTTGACAGGCAGAGTGGATAGTGAGAGAGAGAGAAAGGTCTTCCTTTTGCCATTGGTTCACCCTCCAATGGCCGGCGCACCGCGCTGATCCGAAGCCAGGAGCCAGGTGCTTATCCTGGTCTCCCATGGGGTGCAGGGCCCAAGCACTTGGGCCATCCTCCACTGCCTTCCTGGGCCACAGCAGAGAGCTGGCCTGGAAGAGGGGCAACCGGGACAGAATCCGGTGCCCCGACCGGGACTAGAACCCAGTGTGCCGGTGCCGCTAGGTGGAGGATTAGCCTAGTGAGCTGCGGCGCCGGCCTGTCACTGGTTTTTGTAATACTCTGTTTTAGCTGACGAGTGGATGCATCAAGAGCTGATTGGAAGAGGAGGTTAATGTGCCTTACCCTGGAGCCAATATCCATCCCTGAAGCTCTGCAAAGAGCCTGTGCATCCGCCACCCTGAAACTCTGCTTGTTCCCTGGGCAAGCTATCCTGTACACCCCCGATGATCCCACCAGGAGGAATACCTTCCGTTTCCTTATGGGCCAACTCAATGTCGCTTCCTCTGCAGTCTTTCCTGGCCCTACCTTCTATTCATCCATCTGTTTTTGCACATTTTACGCTGTACAGTGAAGTCTCATCTTACAAAGGGGTTGCATTTGGTAGCCGGGGCATTACACAGAGATTCCAAGTGGTCAAAATCACCTTTGGAAGATACCATGAGGGTGCTCCCTATATTGTCCCTTGTTGAACAGCATAGCCAGCGGATCTTCAACATGCTAACAATTTTCCGTTTCTACTTTATTTCAAGTGACCATGACCACATTTACTGTGGCAAAAATGCACACACTACCACGTCTCCCTTTCTCTCCAACTCTGGAAAAACGCCTTGTGGAATCTGAAACCTGTTGAAGAAAGCCATATACTGTCATCTCCCATAGGCCACCTTGCTCATCCTGCCTTCCTCTCTCACCAGGGTGAAGGTACACACCGAGTGGAGCGCCTCCCTTCTTTTCTCCCTGCCATGAGAGGATTCACACAAGGAGAATTCACCTAGTGTGAGATGATATGACTCCACTGTATTACAATTTCCCTGTTCTAAGTACTCGGGACAGATTCCCAGGGGTTATCACAATGCTTAGCACAGAGCAGGTATCAGTAAAAAGTTGGATAAAATTAAATAATTTATGCCAGTCTCTTTTATGTCCACTCCCATTCTTGACCACCTTTGAGTAGTTAGTGCAGGAGACTCCTGGGCTGCATGTTCGCCTTATGCCAAGGATTGGCTACAGGCATGGCCCTCAAATAGCACTTTTCTGCTTTTTATTGCATCCAGTCCAGCTTCTGCAGCATGGACCTCAAAGGCCTTGTGCCTGACCATCTCCCTTCCTTTCGCTCACATCCATTGATTCCAGGCTAGCTCTCCTTTCCTATATGCTGATGGTCTCCAGCCTGCTGAGTGAGCATCACAATCCAAGAAACATTTCTAACTCCCACCAGCCCCCCTGGTTCACCCCACTACGCACACACATGTAGAAGCTGGGCCCTACTGCATGGAGAGCCAGTCCGTGCAGGGCAATTTCAATATAGCTCTCTAACTTTATTGGTATGCCACCACACACAGAAGGGAGCCGGTGCTTCTCTGGAAGTTTGGAGTCCGTCACATTTCAGACGTAGACGTAAACCCCGACGTGAACAGAGGACTCTGGCAGTCCGAGCAGCTGCAGTAGGGCTCGGAGGAGCACTCCCTCTTCGTGGCAGGCTTCTGGGCAATGATCATCCCTTCCAGGTCCTTCACTTTGTTTTCCACCATCTGGAGTTTCTTCAAAATTTTCTCTTGAAGACCCAAGGATAGGAAGAAATTACTATTTTCTTTAAGTTGACCACTCCCTTCTGGGTTGGCTAACAAAGTCTGAAAAAAATCTGAGCCCTTCTTGTAAAGCTGGTAGAGCGTGATGACAAACAACAGTATTTTCTAAAACAAAACAACAGAAATTGAGCATTACTTGTTTATCCATGTGAAACGCCGCAGTTTACTACAGAGGTAAGACAAAGCAGAGAACAGAACTGCAAAGGCAACAATACCCCTCATTTCCTATGCCAAGCCTTCCCTTTAACAAGGTAATTGCTAAATAAATGTTTATTATTTGCATTAAAGATAATAATCCATGCTTTTTTGCTGCAAGTTTGCCAAATGCTGAGCCCTGTGCTAAAAGTTACTTTACCTATATATGACCTATTTTTGCAGGAAAGAAACTAGATAACCATTTATATACTTCCAGTTTGAAACCTGACATTAAGATCAGCCAGAACTGGAATCCAGGAATTCTCCTTTCAAATACACTTCTAAGACCTAACAGTTTGAAAAACTAGATTTACAGGTCATTAAAAAATATTTTTTAAATACACTAGGACAGGTTACTACCAGGATAAGAAAAAAATAATCTTTTCCCCTATTGTAGTACTGCTTATTAAATTTTTTTTTTTTTTGACAGGCAGAGTAGACAGTAAGAGAGAGAGAGAGAAAGGTCTTCCTTTTGCCATTGGTTCACCCTCCAATGGCTGCTGCGGTGGGCGCATCGCCTTACGTTCTATTAGCTAATTGAAAGTTGTGTACATATAGGTAAATATGTTTCCTGTAGAGGATTTAAATCAGTTGGATTATGTTAAATGAGATTCTGGAGAACTGAATTGGGAATCCTAAAAATTGGGTTCAGATCTCCATTTCTCCAGCTCTCAGAAACTACATGAACTTGGGCAGGTGACAACCCCATAAAATGGAAACTGTCATCCCTGCTCTACTAGACTGGCTTTAATAGGCTCAGAGATTACATGTGACCATGATTCCTAAACAATAGAAGCACATTAAAATAAGTGAATGCTACAAAATGATCCAATAATAACTTCTCTCTGCATTTGTCTTTAAGAAAATCATCTTGAAATCCTCTTTGATGTTCTCACCGAACCTCTACACACCTCATTTTTCTCATTTGTCATGTGAAAATGATCTTGATTACATTACAGATAAGCTATTATTACTGGTGATTAAACAAAAGTATGTAAAATCCTAAATATTTCTCATAATCCAAGCCAGTTCAATTCCTGATTTAACAAGGTCTATCTCGTTAATATACAGTAATGAAAACATCGTGATGCTTTAATAACTACAAGCCTCCTTATCAGTTATAGACCAATGGCCCCAAAGAGGATGGCCATAGCCAGGACTCCAGTTAAACCATAATGTCTATTGTACAAACACAGTAGGTACTCAAAAGATGAGTAAGTGATCAAATAAATTTATGGGCAAAGCTCCCTTCTCAAATTATGGACTTGTTTGACCCATATTATTATAGCAGATAAGCAAAAGGCCATTGTGAGAAAGAGTATTCTTAATCAGAAAACCTAATTAGCAGAGGTTTTCAAGGATACCTGGTTTCAACCAACTTAAGAGACAAGGGTTTGCCCTCGCTCATCCTGCATGATGTTAACACCGGTGGCAGAAAAATGGGAGACAACAAATACAATTTCAATATATAGATATCTAAATATCTCCAGAATAAAAGAGGATAACCTGAATTGACCGAACACTTCGTTTCCATAAGGAATATAATCCTATTGCCAACAAAGCCAAAAAGCAAATCCCCAGGATGACTTGCACAGCCGGAGCAAGATTATCTAGTATCCCCAAACTGTCTGTCTGAGGTGTACTAGTCTCTCCAAGAAAAATTGCTTGTAGCGAATTCCATATTGTGCTGAGAGAGAGAGAATCTAAGAGGTTGTCCCAGGTAAATGAAGGTGAAGATGGTGGCATTTTAATGAAACAGCAGCTCCAGGAATGACATGTGTAGAGGCTTCAGGAATCCAGTTATGAGTTAGGGAGAGCAGCCTGGGAGCTCAGGTGGAGCCATTGTGAGCTGTGCTTTGTGATGTCACCATTTCAAAGGTCAGCTTGCTTCCCGTCACCCAGTGAACCTCCTCACTCAGAAGCCAACCAGCTGCAGACCTCGGTTTTTCCACTCAGTAGTCTCTCTGATCTCTGGCTAGTTCCAGCTGTGGCACAGCACTGTCCAATAGAGCTTTCTGCAATGATGGCTGTTCTCTGCTATCTGTTTTGTCCAATATGGCAGCCACTAGTCACTTGAAATGTGGCTAGTTTAGCAGAGAGGCTGAATTTTAATTTTAATGAAAGTCACATGTGGCTAATGGCTGACCTCTTGGATAACTAGATGTACAACATGTCCAACAATTCCATGAAATGCACAGTGGTTATTTTCACATAGCAAATGAAAAACCTGAGGTGCACTGAGGTAGCCTGGAAATTTGTGGACAGCATTTTAAAAGGGTTTTCAAGAAGAGTGATTTACTTGGTAAATGTGGAAGTAGGGATACTACCAGATTGTCTTGTAGCATTCCCTTCTTTGCATGCTACTGTTGAGAAATTGTGATCTTTGGGGAGGCTATTAATATATTTGAGCCTCATTTTGTTTATCAACTTGTAGATGGGGATTCCACTTCCTTCACAAGCCTTGCATTATGCTATGATCTAAGAACTTTGTAAACAGGAGCATGCTACACTTGTAACCTCTATGACAAGGCTATCAAATTACTGACCAGAACTTACCAGCAAGGAGCTAAGTATGATCTAGTCCCAAAAAGCTTTCATGAGAAAAAGATAGCTCGTACAATAGGTCATACATAATCCAGATTGAGACTACAAACAGCTAGAATCCAGGAATTTTACTAAGAGGAGGGGACAATAAGGAGGGAAAGGGTCAGTTAGGACAATTTAAAAAAATTGCCTGATTCTCTGAGAGATGAAGACACCACATGCTCCAATCTGTTCATTTTGTTTGACTGAAAGATCAGAATAGAGAAGCCTGGGGAAGGAACAGCTTCTTCGTACATGCAAGAAAGGGAGTAGTTGGGGTAAAGGGGTCTGGAATGCTGTTGGAAATAGAGCAAAATGACCAGTCGCTGACTCAGCTAGAATTCTTTCTAGCAACGAATAAAAATTACTTAGCCAGGCTGGCGCCGTGGCTTACTAGGCTAATCCCCTGCCTTGCGGCGCCGGCACACTGGGTTCTAGCCCCGGTCAGGGCGCCAGATTCTGTCCTGGTTGCCCCTCTTCCAGGCGAGCTCTCTGCTGTGGCCAGGGAGTGCAGTGGAGGATGGCCCAAGTGCTTGGGCCCTGCACCCCATGGGAGACCAGAAGTACCTGGCTCCTGCCATCGGATCAGCGTGGTGCGCCGGCCACAGCCCGCTGGCCGCGGTGGCCATTGAAGGGTGAACCAATGGAAAAAGGAAGACCTTTCTCTCTGTCTCTCTCTCACTGTCCACTCTGCCTGTCAAAAAAAAAAAAAAAAATTTACTTAGCCAAGACTTAGCTAAGTTTGACTACAAGGTAAACACAGCTCAGAAACCACTGAAGAACAGTAGCCAGAAAATTTTTGGAGGAAGGTAAGAGTTGTGACAATTGAATGATTTCCCAAGACTGCCAACACTACATTGCTAAGTTGAGGGACTACTTGGCACTTAGTACTCTCAAAGCACATAATACAATATCTGCAATTTCTGGCTTGTATGCTTTCCCTGACTGTTGTTAGGGCAGGAACCATGGCCAGTTTATTGACTATTGTACCCCTAGTGCTTGGCACATCATCAGCCTTCACATATTAAGTGAAAGCAAATACTTTTAGAAGCAAATCATCAAGTCTCTATTATATTTGTGTACTTGTTTGTATAAGATTAATTTGCAGGGCTGGCACTGTGGCATAGTGGGTAAAGCAGTGCCAGTATCCCATACGGGCACCGGTTTGAGTCCCGGTTGCTCCAGTTCCAATCCAGCTCTCTGCTATGGCCCGGGAGTGCAGTGGAGGATGGCCCAAGTCCTTGGGCCCCTGCACCTGCATGGGAGACCTGTTAGAAGCTCCTGGCTCCGGATCAGTGCAGCTCCAGTCGTTGTGGCTCTCTGGGGAGTGAACCAGTGGATGGGAGACCTCTCTCTCTGCCTCCTTCTAACCATGCCTTTCAAATAAATACATACATCTTTTTTAAAAAAAAGATTAATTTGCACAAAGATGTCACACGTACACTTATGATCAACTATTATTTGTAACACTGATGACCAAATATAAAGTATGATAAACCTTGAGTATAAGGTCCTTCTAAGACAATCTAGTATAAATGCAATCCACTCATTTGACACCAGCCCTCCTACCTGGACACCTCGAATGATGAACTTATAACTCACAGCAGTCAACTCACCACCTTTGATAGTTACCCATCCATCCATCACTGTCACTTGCATTCAACAGTCTTCTCCATCAGCCTGGTAGGACTTACTGACTTATGTAAAAGGTACTTTTAAGCCTTCAATCTTTTTTAAAATATTTATTCATTTGAAAGAATTACAGAGAGAGGGATCTTCCAATGCTGGTTCACTCCCCAGCTGGCTACCAATGACTGGGGCTGGGCCAAGCCAAAGCCAGAAGCCAGGATCTCCCAGGTCTCCCACACGGGTAGCAGGGCCTCAGGTACTTGGGCATCTTGCACCGCTTTTCCTAGGCCATTAGCAAGGAGCTGGATTGGAAGTGGAGTAGCCAGGACAAGAACCTGTGCCCAGATGGGATGCTGGCACTGCAGGCAGCAGCTTATCCTGCTATGCCAGGGCCAGCCCATTCAATTGGTTCTTTATTGCCTTCCAAGCAAAATCTAAAACAGGGCTGTAGGGCCCTAAATTCCTTGTCCCTGCTTACCCATTAAACTTCTCTCCCTTCCCTCTATTATTCTCCCAGCTCCAGCTTCGGCGTTCTCGTTACTATCACTAATACTCCATGTGCTACACCTCACCACAGAGCCTTTGCCCCTAATTGGATTACCCTCTCTCTGCCTGTGTAACTTCTAGTGATTCTTCATGTTTCATTTTAAACAGCACTTCCTTAAGGAAGCTTCTGCGGTGCTTTCTTAGGTTCCTAAGTCAGATTGTTCTTGGTAGCACTTTTACATGACTAGTCTTTCCAAGGGTTTCACGTCTGTCTTTGCTGGTAGACTCTATTCTCCATAACACAGGAAACTTGTTCACTTACCATTCAGGAGCAAGATCGGTGCTGAGTCAATAGTTGGCTTCTCGTTAATGACTCAGGTATCTTTCCTGAGCCTTTGGCCTTCTAAACCTACCAAATACACGCTGACCGGTACCTACCCGTTACCGTTCTCAAGCCAGTTCTCACCTTCAAATGCAGAATCCGTTCCTCCAGGTGCAGATCAAGGAGGAGAGAGCACGGCAGGCCACTCTTTGGAGCCCTACCTTCACATATTAAGGTACAATTCAGTCAGCAGGCATCACGGTCTACCTCGGGGAGGACAGAGCAACTTTTTCATTTGGAAGTTTCTCTCAGAAAGGAAGCAAGCTGGACCTTTCCATAGGTTACATGTTACTCACAGAAACACTATGCACACTTTCCATCTGTTCTTAACATGGGATATATGGCTGTGAGGTTGATCTGCATGACCCGGCTCTTACTTAACACTTCAAACTTTATCTTCACAAACAATACACTGTTGTAAAATCTATTTATTTAAAAAGACGTGACAAAGGGTGAGACAGAACGAGCTCTTCCATCTACTGGTTCACTCTCAAATGCTGGCAACAGTGGGGCTAAGGCCAGGACAAAGCCAGGAGCTCCATCCAGGTATCCTACATGGGTGGCAGGAACTCAACACACTTGAGTCTTCAGCTGCTGCCTCCCACGGACATCAGGAGAAGCTGGAGTAGCTGGGACTTGAACCAGGCATTCCAATATGGAATGTGGGTGTGGCAGGTGGTGGCTTAACCTGCTGCACAATTCCTGAATCTCTACTTGGTTTTACTATAGAGCAGTATTTCTGGTACCTCAAAGACCACCTAAACTTTTTTGTTCACATTCATTTCCCCCTCTATGATATTCTAGTAAGTAGAGATGGAAAAATAGGCTCCATTTCTTGTGTCTGCCAGCCAGGCCAAACATTGCATCTCTACCTCAAGTTCTTTGTCAAAGAGGATAGGGACAGTCTGTATTTCATGGCATTATGAAAATACAAGATAAATTTTGTTAGTGCTAAAATGTGTAATCACCCTGAACTCTCACACCACTTCCTCCTTGGGCTTACATGTCATTTAGTGTCCCCAGAACTTTTCTGTACGAAGAATCTGGAGATCCTACCGAACCGCAGACCCTGGGGGTGGGTGTAGTGGCAGTTGTTTAGGCACTGCCACCTGGGGCGTCTGTGTCCCTCACTGGAATACTCTTATGCTTCTGACCCAGCTTCCTGCTACTGCATCATGGAAGGCAAAGCAGATGATGGCTCCTGGTTTTGGCATGGCCCAGCCCTGGCTGTTGCTGGCATTTGGGAGATGAATCAGCAGATGAAGATCTAACTGCCTTTCACATAAATGAAAACATATAGACACTTCTTTGGCCAGTAGATCTGGAGTAGAGCTTGAAGTTCTGCATTAACAAGCTCCTAGGTGACACCCATGCTGCTGATCCATTTCCAATATCCTGAGGCAAGTGTTTTGCTAGCAGTTCAGATGCCACCAGGAATATCTACATCCTGTATCAGGGTGCCTAGGTTCAAGTCCTAGCTCAGCTCCTAATTTCAGCTGTGAGTGTGCACCCTTTGAGGAAACAGGTTGATAGTTCAAGTAGTTGGGTCCCTGCCACCTACATGAGATCACCCAGATTGAGTTTCTGACTTCTGGCTTTGGCCTGACCCAGCCCTAGCTGTTGTGGGCATTTGGGGAGTCAATCAGTGGAAAGGAGACCACTATCTGTCACTGCCTCTCAAAGTAAATATAATAAATATTTACAAAACCAAAACAAGGCTCTAAATTACCCAACCCCTCTGTTTATCTTATGTTAAAGTTCCACAATGGCTTTAGCAAATTAATTTGGTAACTATCTCCCAAAGCGTCTAGACCTGTTAAGTCTGTAAGTATGTGTGTACTTAAACATCTGGTGAATGATCACACCCTTGACAGTGCAACCCAGAAGCAAGTGATCTGGGATTGAGGGAGGATAGACTAGGGATGGAATATCCCTAGGATGGGTAACATAAAGCTTTCTTCTCCGTTGTTTTCCACCCTCTCTAAGTACTCATGAAAATGAGGGAAATCACTGAAGCAAGAGAATTCTGTGGAAAATGCCAAGGCTACAAAAATAACCCTTGATAAGCATGATTTGGTTAGTGGGCTGGCATCCCACATGGTTTGAGTCCTGGCTGCTCCAGTTCCAATGCAGCTCTCTGCTACGGCCTGGGAAACAGCAGAAGATGGCCCAAGTGCTTGGAAGAAGCTCCTGGCTCCCAACTTTGGATGGGTCCAGCTCTGGCTGTTGTGGCCATTTGGGTAAGTGAACCAGCAGATGGTAGACCCCTCTCTCTCTCTGCCTTTCAAATAATAATAATTTTTTTTTTTTTAAAGATTTGCCTAGTAAGAGAAGAAAAACTACAGGGATAAAACATGAATGCACACTACAAGAAAATACTAGTGCAATTTCAGTTTACATGTGGCATGAAAACTCAGTATGAGTAAACAAGAAATGGGTGAAAAATTGTAATTTATTGAAACTCAACTCAAAAAATATAAGATGCTGTAGTGTACAATATATTACACAAAGCACCCTCAGGCGCACATTCAAGTCAAGTAAGAACTCCATATCCCTTTCCCTAGCCCTCCCACCCTGGGACCTTAGTATTTGTTCCATATACAATCATGCACATGTAATTTGAAAAAGGAAGCCCCAGTATATTTTGATGTATTAATTAGCACCAAACAAGAGTACAGTTCCATTTCTTTTTTTAATAAACAAACAAACAAAAAACCCAATCAATAAACCAACTGGAGAGCTAATGGACTCAGCCAATACTGCTGACATAGATATTATACATTCATGTAAATACACAGCCTATTCTACCCTAAACAACAGTGGGGCTGGTTCTCAGCCTTTGTTCAAGTTGGCAATTGTCCCATGTTGCAATGTTAGAGCCAGTCTGTTTCTAAAACAAAATTGTTATTTAGGAACTTCCTACACAAAGCTCATCTGTTTTTTTTGCTGGAAATAAATCTAAAATTGGTGTGGAAAACTTAGATCTTTCAAGGACAACCACTGGCCGAAGATAATGAAGCTGTTTTAAGGCAAGCTCTCCACAGTCTGTTAATGCTTTGTCCAAAACGACCCTCAGGTTCTCCAAGGAAGGAACTGTTGTGGTTTCAGCTACTATTAAAGGTGGGATTGCAGTCAGGTTCTCATGAATTGTAGAGTCACTGGAAGAATGAGGTATGTTAACATCAGGGTCATTGTCATTCACCAAATTATTTGCCATAACACTCCCTGTTAAGTCATTGCTGGGCTGTGAAGAATTACTTAATGTTAAGTGCTCTGAAGGCTCCCAATCATCAAAATCATCTTCTTTCTCTTCACTTTCCTGAATAAATTTCAGAAATGAAGATTCAAATCCCATAGGCTTGTAAGTCTTCAAATCAAATGACCTGGGCTGTGAATGCTTCCTAAAATTCTCTTTTGGGACATGGGTTGCATTTTTTACAGTGTTTTCTTGCCCTGAACTATGCTGCCCAGTTTCTGAGTCTTTGATTCTTGGTAAAGGCAGGTGGAAACTTGCAAAGTAAGTCCCACTTTCAGTCCCACTGGGATTAGGTATGGAATTTTCTATTTTACAAGAAGGAGGCTGAACTATATTACATTGTTCCAAAGAAGTGGTTTCTGAACTATGGTTACATTTCAAAGTCCCCCTGTAGTGCAGAGTCTCTGCATCAAATACTGGTTTGCTTTCTGTACACCCTTTCTGACCGCCATCCTTTTCAGCTGGGTGAGAGGAGGAATCAGTGTTCTGGAAGGGTGTACTATTTTCACCTGGAGAGTGGCTGTGCTGTGTGTGCTCTGGTTCACAGCTTCTGCTGTCTTCTTTCTTTATACAGGGCTCTGCTTCAGATGGGGGCTCCTCTTTAATTTTGGTACCATACTTAACACAGACAACTAGGTTTTCCATCTGTTGCTCTAAATAGGCACTACTCATCTGATGGGTACGTTTGTAATGCCTCACTATGCTGCTCTCCAACTTCACCACAGATAAGCATCCCTGAACCATGCAAGGATACTGCGTGTGTTCAGACTGCTCTACACACATGTGCAGGGCTTCAGCTCTGGTCTTAAAGCTAATTGGAGCTTTCTTTTCTTTGATTAAGCTACACTTCTTAGCCTTGGCATTAAAAGATCTCCTGGTAGTCTGATGTTCATGCCCCTGAGTGTGAGCTGTTGGACACACTTTTTCACTCCTTAGCAGCCTTTCATTTGCTACTTTCTGACTTCTAAACAGATCATCGTAATAGTCCTTATGTCGGTAATACACATGTTGCGAATAATTGCCATGATGGGTAAAAATCTGGCCACAGCCATTAAGATCACAATGAATTTCATAATCTGAATGTATTTCCCCTTCAATATTATGCTGCTCCATCAAGTGGTGTTTCAGTTTGCTGAATGTATAGAAAACAGCAGGGCACTGGGGCTGGTTACAGGAAAACCTTGCAGCAGACTCAGCTTCAGAAAGTACTTTTGGCTCTGCAATATGATCGAGGTTATGAGAGTCACTACAGTGCTTAGCAAGAGCTTTGGAACACAGGAAGCGTTTGTTACATTCCTTATATTTGCAAGCAAATATCTTTTTACATTTTACAAGTTCCCTTTTGGTTCTTGCTTTGTCTTTCTCTAAACATAACTGTTCTTTGTTATACTGATGTACAGTTCTGTAATGGCGAATCAAGCCTTTCAGATTGGTGAATGAGGAGTTGCAAGTTTTATGGATACAATGGAATGGTTTGTGGTATTTATTCAAAATATAGCATAGATTTCCTTTAGCAACAGTTCGCCTGCTACCTCTCCCTTCTCTTCCTTCTTGTTCTTCTCTGTGGCTGCCTATTGGTGATGAAATATCAGATGTTTTGCTTTCTGTTTCTTCACAAGATGACTCCAAATCTGTTTCTGAACTGCATTCATCCTTTTTAGAATGACAGTGTGGCTTCTCAGAATTACTGTTGGGATCACCTCCAAGTTCTGCAGAACAATCACCTTTCAACCTGTCTACTGAGCATGGGCCTTCATGATCACACTTCTCATTATCTAACAGTTTGTGAGTCGCTCTGTCACTGCCAATCTGATGTTTATTTTTATAATGAATTCTAAGGTGTGTTTTCCTTGTAAATGACCTTTGGCAAATATGACACTGAAATGGGGAATACCGATGTTGGAACATGGTTAATTGAAGGACTTTTTCTTTTGAATAATTATGTTTTTTAAGATAATGCATTAACAAAGCCTCTCGGGTCACAAATTCATATTTGCATCCTTGAAGCTCACAGAAAAAAGGCTTAGCTGCCAGCTGTGCAAGGTATTGACTTGGCACATTTTCATCTTGATTCTGAAAATTAAGGTCTGAGATAGTAGATGAAACCGACTGAAGAGACTTAGCACCACTGGATGGATACCCCTGCAATGACCCTGAGAAAGATCCATGTGTAATCGAGTTTTTCAAACTTAAATGTTTCAAGCGTAACAGAAGCTCTAACATGGTATCCTCTGTACATGGTCTTTTAGGTGCACAAATGGAGGGCTGTGAGGCATAACCTTGATGTTCTCGCTTACATTTAGTATGAATATTGTGATCCAGACCTTCATCTGGGGAGTCACTGTTTGTATCTGAGCTGGGTTTTGGTTCTGCTTCAAACTTCTCAGTTGTTTGGTTGTGTTCATTACCCAAAGAGGGAAAGAGATCTTTTGTCTTTATCTTTTTGGGTTTGAAATGGTATGGATGGACCTTCCGGAGATGCTTTTGCATCCCTCTTGCATTTTTGTATGTGGAACCACATCCATCAAAACCACAGGTAAACTTAGTCCCATCAAAGCAAACTGCCACAGTGGAGCATTTTTCTTTTAAATTGGAGGGCACAAAGACTTTCTCATGAGATAATAATATATCCTGCATGGTTTCGGGGTGATCCAGTGTGTCAATTAGCTCTTCATTCATCGAAGCTGAAGAGCTGTGACTTAGCTGATCACTAGAATTACTGTCACTGTTTTCTTTCAGGTTGTCTGCAGTTTCTGTATCTGTTTGAGAATTAGCTGATCCTCCACAGAAAAGAAGATCCTCAGATAAATGTGGTTTATCAGTTTGGTCAAGTACATGGGGCTGACTAACAGAATCTTGCTTTTCACCTGCTGCAGGCTCAAGTTTCACTGATTTCTTTATGTCTCCATTTGAACTTTCAACATTATGCATTGAGAGGTGATTCTGGTATTCAATTTTGGAATAATAGAACTTTTTACAACCAAGAAAGTTGCATGTATAAGATGCATCCCTAAAGTGTTGTGCTTCATGGTGGTAAAGCTGTCCCAAGTCACTGAAAACAACATTACAGCCATTTAATTCACATTTATAACGCAGATCATCATGTTTTTGTTTATGATTGAGTAGTTCATTCACTGATCCAAAACGAGCATAGCAATCTATAGATACACACATATAGGGCTGAGGCCCACAATGCACTTGCTCATGCTCTCGCAGGTGAAAAGCAGACATGAAATGTCGTCGACAATAAGTACACTTCTCTCTTCTGTTTTTCATAGCAAGGTAGTGCTTGGCATTTTCATCGTTATTTTGGTGTTCAGCTTTAAGATGCACACTTAAGTATTTAAACTGCTTAAACACACGGGAACAGTCTGTACCAGGACATGGGTATAAATCTCTGTCCTGCAGGTGGCAATCTTCTAATTTGCTGAATGTAACGTATTCATGAGACTCTCCTTTGGTTTCTTCGTTTAGTGACTGATTTTGCTCCAGGGTTGCAGAGGGGCTCTTGGGACAAACACCCTTTTGAGAGCTTTTCAACAGTAATTTCTTTCTAGAGCGGTCCCTTCTGCTTGGTGGCATTTTAACATGCTCCATCACATGAGGAACAAATATTTCTTTCCTCTTGAATTTTTTAATACAAACTGGACAGGTATAAACTCCATCTTCCATGTGCATCTTAGAATGATGAAGAATCCTGGCCTCTATACATTCCCGCTTACACAACAAACAGAAAAACTTATACTGAAGCCACCTCTGGTATCTTTCAGAAGAACCAATGGGCTTTTTGTCTCTTTTCTCCTTATGCTGATCTGTCAAATCTCTTCTTCTATATTGTTTATCTTCTTTACTTTCATCATAGTCACTGAGAAAGGACTCTAAAACATCTGTGTCATTAATAGACATTTCATAGCCACTTAAATCATCATCAGAATCTGAGGCTTCTTGTCCTAGGAGTTGGTGACAGTGTCGTTTTAAAGTTTTCCAGTCCCAAAATTCAGGATCAAAAGGCCAATGGGCTTTTAAAGCTAGTAAGAGCTCACATCGGAGAGAATTTGGAACTGGGGCATTTTCTTCATCAAATTTCTGATCTGGTTGCAAATACAATTCTTCCAACATATTAAATCCATCCAAACTGGGTTCAATTAAGAATTCTGTAAGCTGACAGGCTCGTCTGACTTCCAAATCTTCTGGTAAAAGACAGGAAATTGTTTTACAAACTGATGCCTTCATTTCCTCATCCTCACTTGATCTGAGTTGAAGAGCTCTGACACACAGTAAAATTGACACTCCAAGACCAGCATCTTGTGCCTATAGGATAAAGAGCAAAGAAATATTATCTTTTTCTCATATAGAAAGATTTAAACATTTATACATGACAAATGCATAAACAATAAATGCACATGAATTAAAAGGAATTCAGGATAAATAAGATCACTGAAAGATTTAAAAACAAAACAAAACACACACCCAATGGGAGCCAGCTCTGTGGCTTAGCAGGAGAAGCTATCATAAAATCTCTCTACAGCAGTACTGTCTGAGGAAGTAGAAAACCATGAAGACTTGGTCAAATGGACAAAAGATTAGTGCATACAAAATAACTTATCTCAGAAATTGAATGGAATGTGAAAAATGGATCATATGGCAGTGTCTGCACTCTATCTTCATTATAGTGAAGTTCTCTGTTGTGCTCTTCCTTACAAATGATAATCTTATACCACATTATGTTATTAAATCAAGAGAATCATGGTTTAGACTCTGCTGTGAAGCAGGTGTAGGATCCTTACAAGTCACATACCTGTATGTGAAGAAAGGACTAAACCAGACAAGGTAATGTTTTCCAAAACAGTAATACCAAAATATGCTCCATCAAAAAAGGGCTCCTTGGAAAACTAAAATGGATTCAAAATAATTTCCTTTGCTTATACCTCTCACCTCAAAATATAATCACATCTATATTCAGCCTCTCATACTAATTTTAAAGTCTTGATAAAAACCATGGATTTGGCTGGCGCCGTGGCTCAACAGGCTAATCCTCTGCCTGCAGCGCCGGCACCCCAGGTTCTGGTCCCGGTTGCTCCTCTTCCAGTCCAGCTCTCTGCTGTGGCCTGGGAGTGCAGTGGAGGATGGCCCAGGTCCTTGGGCCCTGCACCTGCATGGGAGACCAGGAAGAATCACCTGGCTCCTGGCTTCGGATAGGCACAGCACGCCGGCCGCAATGCGCCGGCCATAGCGGCCGCTTGGGGGCTGAACCAACGGAAAAAGGAAGACCTTTCTCCCTGTCTCTCTCACTCACTGTCTAACTCTGCCTGTCCAAAAACAAACAAAAAAAAAGGTTCTATTCCTCAGACATCAAACAAACAAACAAAACCCATGGATTCTGACAAGTCAGCCCTTCCACTTATGACTTTCTTGTCACTAAGTCAAAGTTTTAATAACTCTAAGCACCTTTTACTGAAGAGCTGGTTTAAGTTCTTCATTTGCAGAAAACTGAAGCCCAGAAAATAAAGAGGTACAATTATAAAGAATTCTCCATTATGCACTGTTACCTTCTGCAAGTAACCAAGTAGTACCCATATAGTATCTTCAGCATCATTAACTTTTTCCACCAAAAAGGCTATGTGTCTAGTTGCTACTTAGCTCCCAATATCTTTTCCCCACTTTGGGGGAAAAAAAATGGATTTTTAACTGGTTATAAGGTCACCTGCAATAATGACCATAACTCCTAGCCTCTCCTGTAGCTAGAAATAGCCACATGTATTTATGTATGTGTCTTGGGGACAGTATGTGTCACAGTATGATCTGCTCTCCCCCTATCTTTTCCTTCTTGTTATCTGGAATTGAAAAATTACAGCTGGGATTGAAATACGTCTTAGAACATATGTGAAAGCTATTAATGGGAGAGAAAAGGAACTTGGGTAAGTGGAGTCACTGAAGCAATCTTGCTTGTCTACCTAGATTACAATACCATATGAAAGAGAGAGTAACATCTACTTACTTTAGGTTACAACTATTGCAAGATACCCATCATTCACATCAGAGCCAGATTCTAGCTGACATAGGCTAGATCACCTTTCTCAATTTGAAGGGGGTTCGACACCCACTACCCTTTTACCTACCAGTCTGTTTCTCTTCTACTCTTCAATTCTTACTCATTATTAAGTAAGGATTACAACAGAAAATACTCTAGACTTGAATTCAAGAAAAATATTTCTAGTTCTACAAATGGACAGCAAATTCTGTAATCTGTTTCAGAAACCTACTTCCCCTACTCCTCTAGCTGCTTTCTTATTTTTTGTGGTTCCTTATGATAAGCACAATTCTAAAATGATCTCCGGCAACTCTCACATCTTTGCATAATTTCCTTTTCTTGAGTGTGGATAAAATTTGTAAATATAACATCCTTGTGATTATGTTAGGGACTCTGTGGACGTAACAAAGTCCAAAATCAGCTGACTTAAAGACAGACAGATGGGGCAGGTATTTGGTCTAGTGGAAGCTGTTGGTTGGGATGCTACATTCCATATGGGAGTACCTTGGTTTGAATCCTGGCTCTGCTCATAATTCCAGCTTCCAGCTGATGTGTACCTTGGGAGGCAGCAGGTGATGGCTCAAATGGTTGGGTCCCTATTATGCACATGGGAGCCCTGGATTGAATTCTCAACTGCTGGCTAAGCCTGATCCAGCCCTAGATGTTGTAAGTATTTAAGCAGTGAACTAGCAAATGGGAGTTTCTTTCTCTCTGCCTTTCAAATAAAAGAGTGAGAGAGAAAGTGCATGTATCTTCTTAGAAGTGGATTTTCCAAAGTCTTTGATAACACCTTAGTCTGGGCAACACCTTGATTTCAGCCTTGAGATACTGTGATCTACAAAACTGAGCTAATGAAGGTAGCTGCTCTTTTAAGTGCTAAGTTTAATTTGTTACACAGCAACAGAAAGAGGTATAAAGAAAATTTTCTAAAGAAAAAATTTATTTATTTAAAAGGTAGAGTTACAGAGAGAAGGAGAGTCAGAGAGATCTTCCATCTTCCATCTGCAGGTTCACACCACAAATGGCTGCAACAGCCAGGGTTGGGCTGGCCCAAAGCCAGGAGCCTGGGGTTCCATTCAAGTCACTTGTGTATACATACATACATATACAATATCAATCAGGGGCCCAAGTACTTGGGTCATCTTCCCTGCTTTCTCAGGCACATTAGCAAGGAGCTGGATAGGAAGCAGAGCAGCTACAACTTGAACCAGTGTTTGTAGCGGATGTCAGGACAGCAGCATCACAGGCAGTGGCTTAATCTGCTGCACCACAACATGGCCCCAAAAGAAAATCTGTTATTTTTATTATTTTTTAAAGACATTTATTTGAAAGGCAGGGTTACAGAGAGAAGGAGAGACACAGAGATCTTCTATCTGCTGGTTCACTCCAAAAATGGCTGCAACAACCAGGGCTGGGCCAGGAGTCAGGAGCGTCCCCCAATCTTCCGTGTGCATTCAGGGACCCAGGGACTTCGGGCCATCTTCCTCTGCTTTTCCCAGGCAAATAAGCAGGGAGCTGAATCAGAAGTAAACAGCTGTGACTTGAACTGGCACCCATGTGGGATGCCACCACTGCAGCCTGTGGCTTAATCCACTGTGCCACAGCAATAGCCCCAGAAAACTTTTTAATGGCCAATTAAAATTATTATTTTTTTTTAAATCAGAAAGTTTCTGTAGTTACTTGAAAATGTTCTTTCTGTGGCTAGAAACACATTTATTCATAGTGATTAGAAATAACCGATTTTTTTTTTTTTTTTTTTAATCAGTTGAAAGGCAGACAGATACAGAGACAGACAGAAAGATCTTCTATCTGCTGGTTCACTCCCCAAATTCTTGCAATAGCCAGGTAGGGGCAAGGTCAAAGCCAGGAGATTGGATCCCAATCTGGGTCTGCCACGTGGTGGCAAGGATCTAAGTGAGACATCACCTGCTGCCACTCAGGGTGGGCATTAGCAGGAAGCTGGAAACACAAGTTGAGCCAGAACTGAAGCGTTCTAACACAGGATGCAGGCATCCCAAGCAGTGTTGTGACCACTGTGCCAAGATGACTGACTCTCTCCTGTCTTCACTAGAGAAGACTAGATCAAGATATTTGAAATAGAAGTACAGGATTTGAAAGGTTGCTTTAAAGGAGAAGGAAACAGAATCAAAGATAGATGTGTGCTTTGAACTTAGTATACACAATCCTTGGATGATGTGAAAAAAGTAACCCACAAAACACAAAACACACTATGAGTTCTTACAGATATGGACATATGAAAGGCTCGGTCACAAGCTGTTGCTAACACCAAAACAAAAACAGAGCACAGTGTAAGACTCATACTAGACCGTGTAAGGCTGAACTCACAGAACAGTTTTATATGTAACACTTCATTTCCTTCTAGGAAATATACATTTTTTAAAAGTATCTAACTTATTTCCTTTTTGTTTGTACAAGATAATACAATTTGTAAACAGCTGATTCTGGAACTGTTCTATAACTCCAAAATCAAGAAAAGTTACCACTCCATCTCCAAGAATACTGGTGAAAACATACTATTTCTGTTATAGTTATTATCATTAGTAAGCAAATATGTGTATAAAATACAGAACTTTATTCTAGGAAAAGGAGTTATAGGTGATAGCCAAGAAACATCATCTTTCTTTCCCCGAGGGGAGATGGCCTATCGCTTCAACTCACTGCTTTTCATTAAGCAAAACTGGATTCCTAAGAAGTCATTCTGCAGAAACAGCTTGATACAGCCAATCCTATAATTTTATTAACTCCTATTTTCCCTTATCTTCAATGAGTAAATGGGAAGTTATCTTTCCACTCATTTCTTCCCTCTGGCCACAATCAACATAGAAAACATATATTACTCACTTCAGTTTGTATAACTCTAATCAGGCAAAATAAATGCTGCTGTGTTTTAGCTATGACACCAAACTGACGACATCGCTCCAGAAAAGTATCTAAAGAAGGGTCGATTCTTCTTTGCAGTTTACTCCAAAAGAGTGTCAATTCCCTATTAAAAAAAATAGATTATGGTAAAACATTTAAAGCAACTGGTTATTTGCTGCCACACCCCATAATCCCATTTTTGGTTTGTGGAAGTGAGTTCATGGTAGAGAAAATAAAAATTAGAAGGAAAATGTTCTGTATTTACTACTGCTTCCGCTTAAACTCAAAATTGTTACGAATCCTCCCTGTAAATTCTCTAACTTCTTTATTAGATTTACTTATCTGGGAGGTAGAGCCACAGACAGAGAGAAAGGTCTTCCATCTGCTGGTTCACTCCCCGGATGGCTGCAATGGCCAAGGCTGGGCTGATCTGAAGCAGAGAGCCAGGAGCTCTTCTAGGTTTCCCACATGGGTGCAGGGGCCCAAGCATTTGGGCCATTTTCTACTGCTTTCCCAGGCTATAAGCAGAAAGAGCAGAAGAGGAACAGCAGGGACACGAAATGGAGCCCATATGGGATGCCACACCACAGGTAGAGGATTAACACACTATGCCATGGTGCTGGCCCCTAAAATACTGATATTTCAAATTCCTATTAGCAAATTCTATTACAGGAAGGTGGATACAAATTCAAAGCTTAAAAAATGAAAACGCTGGAGGGCAACATTAAGAAATCCTCATTCCATATCAGAGTTCCATCCTTGGCTCTAGTCCCTAACTCCAGGTTCCTGCTAATGTAGATCCTGGGAGGCAGTGGTGATAGCCTAAGTAATTGAGTTGCTGCCACCCATGTAGGAGACTTGGATTGAGTTCTCAGTTCCTAGCTTCCACATGGCACCACAGCTCAACCCCTGGCTATTGTGGGAATCCGGGAAATCAAAAAACGGATAAAAGTAATTACTATTTGTCTGTCTTTGCCTCTTAAATACATTACATAAAAAAAAAAAAAAATGTTTAGAAGCTGGTCTTGTGACACAGCAGGTTAAGTTACCACCTGTGATACTGGCATCCCATATGAGCATTGGTTCACACCTTGGCTGCTCTATTTCCAATCCAGCTCTGTGAAAATGCACCTAGAAGGGTAGTGAAGGATGGCCTAAGTAACTGGGTCCCTGCCGCCCACGTGGGAGACTCTCTGGAGTTCCAGGTTCCTGGCTTTGGCCTGGCCCAGCCCTTGCTGTTGCAGTCATTTGGTGAGTGAATCATCGAAGATCTCTCCCATTCTTTCTGTCAACTGCCTTTAATTAAATAAATCTTTTAAAAAATGTTTAAAAACATAAAAATTAACACATTTATTTTATAATATACTGAGAAGTAATCATACTTAACATAATTTATTTTCTTCATATTTCTCAAGTTAACTAGGGCTCTCAAAAGGAGAAATTCTTTAGTAGGTATAAACCTACCTCAAAGATTCAAAAGGTCTATGATTAAAGCTTATAATATTTAATGATAGCAAGTTTGAGATATAACAAAAATTAACTGAAAACAGCTTTGGGGAAAGGTATTTGGTATAATGGTTAAGATGCGCTAGCGCCGCGGCTTAACAGGCTAATCCTCCGCCTAGCGGGGCCGGCACAACGGGTTCTAGTCCCGGTCGGGGCGCCGGATTCTGTCCCAGTTGCCCCTCTTCCAGGCCAGCTCTCTGCTGTGGCCAGGGAGTGCAGTGGAGGATGGCCCAAGTGCTTGGGCCCTGCACCCCATGGGAGACCAGGATAAGTACCTGGCTCCTGCCATCGGACCAGCGCGGTGCGCCAGCCGCAGCGCACCAGCCGTCGCGGCCATTGGAGGGTGAACCAACGGCAAAGGAAGGCCTTTCTCTCTTGTCTCTCTCTCAGTCCACTCTGCCTGTCAAAAAAAAAAAAAAAAAAAAAAAAAAAAAAAAAGATGCTGCTTGGAATGCTTGCTTCTCCTATTAGTGTCTCCTACCCAGTCCTGGCAGAGCTCCTAATTCAGCTTCCTGCTAAATATGCACTCTGGGAGATGGTGAGCTGGTTATGGGCTCAAATAGTTGAATCCCTGACACCCATGCGGGAAACCCAAAATGAGTTCATGGCTCCCAGTTTTGGACTGGTCCAGCCCCTGCTGTTGCGTGCATTTGGGCAGTAAAATGGGGTGGGAGATTTCTTTTTTCCTGCTTTTACAAAAACAAACAAGAAAACTCAACAACAATTAACATTTTAGGGGCAGCTCCTTGGCTTGGTGGTTAAGATATACCTATATCCCACTTTGGTGTGAACATTTGATGCCCATCTAGCTCCTGTTGCTTGCTTCATGCCAACTCAGACCCTAGGAGGCAGTAGGATGGCTCAAGGAACTGGGTTCTTGTTATCCACATGAGAGACCTAGATTGAGTTCCTAGTTCCAGCCCCTGCCCCAGTGTGAAGCCACTGTGGTCATTTAGGGACTGATCCAGTACATGGGAGCCTGTTCTCTGCCTCTCAAAACAAAAACAAAAACCTTCACATCATTGTCTTTATTTCACTAACACTGTTTTTCCAACTAGAATATGTGAAAACTGACATAGATCACCTTTGAAAAAAATCCACCAGTTAGGCAGGGTGGGATGACTTTACTCTTATTTCCACATCTTAAAGATTAAAATTCTTAAGAGGGACTGGTGCTGTGGTGTAGAGGGTTAAGCTTCCAAATGCTGTGTCAGCATCCTATATAGGTGCTGATTCAAGTCATGGCTGCTCCACATCTGGTCCAGTTCCCTGCTAAGGTACCTGCGAAAGCAGTGGAAGATGGACCAAGTGCTTGAGCCCCTGCATCCAAGTGGGAGACTCAGAAAAAGCTCCTGGCTCTGGAATGGCCCAGCCCCAGGCTGTTGCTTGTGGTCATTTGGGGAATGAATGAATGGATGGAAGATTTCTCTGTCTTCCCTTTTCTCTCTGTATCTCTACTTTTCAAATAAATAAATAAATCCTTTTAAAAAGTTTCTAAGAATACTGCAAAATTCTAAACAAAGGAAATGAAGAACTGCATATGCTCAGAATTAAAAGGAGTACCTGTCAAAAATATAAACATGTGAAATCTACCTTATCGGAACAGAACAAAATGATCAAAACCAGTATGAAGATAAAAAGGTCAATGATGGCCGGCACCGCGGCTCAATAGGCTAATCCTCCGCCTTGTGGCGCTGGCACACCAGGTTCTAGTCCCGGTCGGGGCGCCGGATTCTGTCCCAGTTGCCCCTCTTCCAGGCCAGCTCTCTGCTGTGGCCTGGGAGTGCAGTGGAGGATGGCCCAAGTGCTTGGGCCCTGCACCCCATGGGAGACCAGGAGAAGCACCTGGCTCCTGCCAGCGGATCAGCGTGGTGCGCCAGCCGCAGCGCGCTGGCTGCGGCGGCCATTGGAGGGTGAACCAATGGCAAAGGAAGCCCTTTCTCTCTGTCTCTCTCTCTCACTGTCCACTCTGCCTGTCAAAAAAAAAAAAAAAAAAAAAAAAAAGAAAAGGTCAATGATGTCAATTATCTAAAATTTACTACATAGAAGTTGAAAAGTTAAGACAATAAACCAGAACATACAGAGTTTAATTTATTGTCAATGAAGCTTCCACATATCTTACCTCCAACAAGTGTAATAAAAAAGGGAGTTGATTTTGTTTTTTAAAAAATTATTATTTTATTTTATTTTTTTGACAGGCAGAGTAGACAGCGAGAGAGAGACAGAAACAGAGAGAAAGGTCTTCCTTTATCGTTGGTTTACCCTCTAATGGCCGCTGCGGCCGGTGCACCGCGCTGATCCAAAGCCAGGAGCCAGGTGCTTCTGCTGGTCTCCCATACAGGTGCAGGGCCCAAGGACTTGGGCCATCCTCCACTGCACTCCCGGGCCACAGCAGAGAGCTGGCCTGGAAGAGGGGCAACCGGGACAGAATCCGGTGCCCCGACTGGGACTAGAACCCGTTGTGACCCTGCTGCAGGCGGAGGATTAGCCTATTGAGCCTCGGCGCCGGCCTGATTTTGTATTTGTATAAATAATTGCATGGGTACAAAACAGACTTAAAACTATTGTTACCCACCCAAACATATAAATGCACCTGAATCTATGACAATAAGGATATTAGCTGAGAGAACATCTGTATACTAGAACACTGAAATTACCAACCAAAATAAACTTCAAGCTAACTGGATCATGCGTATCCTAAGAATAAATCTTTCTTCAATTATTACAATGATGCAGTTTTTTAAAAAACAGACAACCATTAAAAACAAATTGAAAATGACTCCACTGCAGTATCTGCCCAATGTTCAGATGACCTACTACCTACTTTACCTTAAAATTATCCCATTACATAATTCAAATCAACAAATCATATGCAAATTTACAAAACTGGAAAAAAATTTAATTCTATTATTAGCAGAAAGTCCTTTGGGCCCCTGCACCCACATGAGAGACCTGGAAGAAGCTCCTGGCTCCTGGCTTCAGATCAGTGCATCTCCAGCTGTTGCAGCCAACTGGGGAGCAAACCAGCAGATGGAAGACCTCTCTCCCTTTGCCTCTCCTTCTCTTTCTGTGTAACTCTGACTTTCAAGTAAATAAACATTTACCAAAAACAAACAAAAAAGGAATGAACATTCCCTAAAGAAGGCCACTACAGTAGTAATTGGCTCCTAAACCTCGTTTTTCTACAATACTCAGTTAAATAAAGGTATTGGTTTTCAACAGGTGGAGACACAGTTATGAATTAGACAACATATATGACCCCTGGTATATCAGTCTAGTTGAGGGGAGAACAGACATCTAAGTACACCCTAAGAGATACAAACGTACAACATAACAAAATTTAAGCTTGGGGTATTAAAGAAGGCAAAGGTTGCTTATCAAATACTGACTGAGACCTTAGTGTACAGGTTTCAAGGTTCAACTGTCCAGTTTTATTTTTAAAGTAACAACAGATATTATTCATCTGTATACTTTATCTCAAATTATTACCTTTTCTACTTGCTATGACTATTATTTTTTTTTAAAGATTTATTTATTTATTTGAAAGTCAGAGTTACAGAGAGAGAGGAGAGGGAGATAGGGAGAGTGGGGGGAGGGAGACGGGGGGGGGGGGTCGGTCTTCCATCTGCTGGTTCACTCCCCAATTGGCTACAACGGCTGGAGCTGCACCAATCCAAAGCCAGGAGCCAGGAGCTTCTTCCAGGTTTCCCACACGGGTGCAGGGGCCCAAGCACTTGGGCCATCTTCCACTGCTTTCCCAGGCCATAGTAGAGAGCTGGATGGTTACTGGAGCAGATGGGACATGAACAAGCGTCCATATGGGATGCCGGCACTTCAGGCCAGGGTGTTAACCTGCTGTGCCACAGCGCCAGGCCCACAATGGCTATTCTAATTATGTTATTATTGTTAATATACTAGGAGGAGGTCATTTTCTTTGGTACTCTGATTTTTTCAGACAGCCAAAAAACTTTTGGGGCCAAGGTTAATGAATAAACTAAGCAATGTAACTTCTAAGATCAATAAAATAGTATGGTGACAAATGCAGTTTCCAAAATTTTTATGTGCTATTTACATGTCTCTAAATATAATTTCTGAAAGAATAAAAAAAAAAGGGTGGGGGTGGATGTCTGGCACTTTAGCTCTTGGTTGGGATGCCTGTATCTGATATGAGAGTGCCTGGGTTTGAGTCCTGGCTCCACTTCCAATTCCAATCTCCTGCTAATGTGTACCCTGGTAAAGGTAGCAGGTGATAGCTCTAGTAGTTGGGTACCTGCCACCCACGTTGGAGAACTGGATTCAATTTCTGGCCCCTGGTTGCAGGTGCTACTGTGGGCATTTGGGGAATGAACCAGTGGACAACAGGGAACACTCTCTTTGGATTATTAAAAAAAATTGACTGCTTTTATTATTGCAGCTCAACTTGGTTGTGTATTTTAAAAATCCCGAAATATCTTATAAAAAATTTCAACTACGAGGTAGGTGTTTAGCCTAGCAATTAACAACACCAGTGGCCAATATGGGAGTGCCTAGGTTCAATATCCAGTTCAGGCTCTGGGTCTTGATTCCAGCTTTCTGCTAATAGAGATCATGGGAGGAAGTGGTGATGGCTCTGGTGGGTTCTTCCCTCACATATAGGAGACCTATACTGAGTTTCTAGCTTCTGGGCTTGGCCTGGCCCAGTCCTCACTATTGAGGGCATTTAGGGAGTAAGCCAGGAGATAGGAGGTCACTTTCTCTCAGTCTCTTACCATACATTTCATTATTTATTTATTTTTTTAAGATTTATTTGAGTTACAGAACAAAAGAAGGAGAGACAGAGAGAAAGGTCTTCCATCTGCTGGTTCACTGGTTCACCCCTCAAATGGCTACAACGGCTGGAGATTGGCCAATCCAAAGCCAGGAGCCAAGAGCTTCTTCTAGGTTTTCCACATGGGTGCAAGGGCCCAAGCTCTTGGACCATCTTCTACTGCTTTCCCAGACCATAGCAGAGCTGGATTGGAAATGGAGTAGCTGGGACTCAAACTGGTGCCCGTACTGGATGCTGGTGCTGCAGACAGCGGCTTAACCTGCTGCGCCACAGTGGTCCTCCCCCTCATTATCTTAAACACAGAAAACCTACAACATAAAAGAATCCATCCCAATTAAATGTAATTTCTTGGATTAATTTCTGGGATCTGTTTTATGCTACATATATTCTAAAACTCCAGTATCTTACCACACACTCACATGACTCCCAAAGCCTTTGAAAATAGTGAAAGGGTTAAAAAAGAAAAGACACTATTTCTGTGTGAACTGTTTGGAATAAGCTTATTTTTAACAATTGTGAAGTGACGACGATTGTCCTTCCCCTTTACTAATTATAACTCTTCAGGAGGCCAACAAGAGGGAAATCCCTGTTAATTCTTTGCTGCTGCAGGGGAAGCTCACTAATCCTAGAGCCACTAATAGCTTTGGAAGAATGAATGGCACCTGAGTGAAGAAGGGAAGAAAAAGTTCATGGGTACTACAAAAAAGAAGCTGTATCAGGAATATTAAAAGAATTATGTGAATACTTTTAAAAACATTTATAATCAATAACATATTCCATATGTGGTGCAATTTATTCTTTGCACTGATAATGTAGCTCTAACTAGAAGATACTTTTTCATTATGAACAAATAAACCACTATAACTCTAAAAAGAAAAATTAGGGGCTGGCGTTGTGGTGTACTCAGTTAAGCTGCCACCTGTGACACAGGCATCCCACAGGCACTGGTTGAAGTCCCAATCTAGCTCTGTGCTAGTGTGCCTGGGAAAGTAGTGGAGGATATAGCACAAGTGCCTTGCCACTCACATGGGAGACCGGGAAGAAGTTCCTGGCTTCGACCTAGCCCAGACTCATCCCCAGCTGTTGCAGCCATTTGGGGAGTGAACCAGTGGATGGAAGACGTCTCTCTCCGTAACACTGCCATTTAAAAAAATTATTTATTTGAAAGGTAGGGTTATACACAGGCAGAGAGCGGGTGGGAAGGTGGGAGAGAGGGACAAAAAGAGACAGATCTTCCATCCGCTGGTTCACTTCCCAAATGGCTGCTGCAATGGCCAAAGCTGGGCCGATCTGAAGCCAGGAGTCAGGAGCTTCTTCTGGGTCTCCCATGTGGGTACAGGGACCCAAGGATGTAGGCCATCTTCCACTGCTTTCCCAGGCCATCAGCAGAGAGCTGGATCAATAGTGGAGCAGCTGGGACTGGAACTGGCATCCATATGGGATGCCTGCACCTCAGGTAGAGGTTTAACCTACTATGCCACAGCACTGGCTCTTGCCTCTGAATAAATAAAATAAATCTTAAATAAAAAAAAGAAAAAGAAAAATCAAGAATTTGCTTCTTAACTAAATCTGTTTTAATGTTGTTAAAATCTCTAATCTCTAGATCTTTCCCAATGAAAAGTAATTTTCTAATTGATTTCTTCATAATTCTTTTTGCTTACCATCATCCCTGTTTTGATTTCTTAACAAAATACCCACAATGATTATACAAAATATATTTAAGTTTCTAGCCCACTATCTTCTTCCTCATGGGAGATACAACTTTGGCAAAGTGAACTGGGTAGTAAAAGACTACAATCTGAATTTTGGTCTCTGCCACAAAAAACAAATGTATAGAAGCAAAGCACTAAATTACAAGACAAATGCACTGTACTTGAATTTTTAGTTCTACCATTTTAGGCTCAAGACTGGGGATAATCTCAAGTATTCTCTGATCCCTGTGATACTCTACTGTCTCATCATGTAATGATTATTAAGAGGACTGGGAGAGACAACTTACAATATTTCAATCTAAAAAAACAAACAAAAATAAATACAAGGGGCCGGTCCTGTGGCGTAGTGGGTAAAGCCGCTGCCTGCAGTGCTGGAACCCATACAAGCGCCAGTTCAAGTCCCAGCTGCTCCACTTCCGATCCAGCTCTCTGCTGTAGCCTGGGAAAGCAGTGGAAGATGGTCCAAGTGTTTGGGCCCCTGTGCCCGTGTGGGAGACCCAGATGAAGCTCCTGGCTCCTGGCTTTGGATCGACACAGCTATGGCCGCTGTGGCCATCTGGGGAATGAACCAGCAGATGGAAGATCTCTCTCTCTGTGCCTTTCAAATAAATAAATAAATCTTACAAAAGTAAAAAAAGAAAAAAAAATACAGTAACATATAAAATGGCAACAACAAACTATACAAACAGACACAGCTGCTCCAGATAGAGAGTAAGGAAGACTGAAATTATAGGCTGATTCTACAAACAAAGCACTTATTTCCAACTTCTAGCTATCCTTAGTTGTTTTTCTTTTTTTAAAGACTATTTATATGAAAGGTGGAGTTACAGAGAGGCAGAGGCAGAGAGAGAGAGAGAGAGAGAGAGAGATCTTCCATCTACTGGTTCACTTCTCAAATGGCTGCAACGGGCAGAGGTGGGCTGACCTGAAGCTAGAAGCCAGGAGCTTCTTCCAGGTCTCCCGCAAGGGCGCGGACCCAAGGATTTGGACCATCTTCTACTGCTCTCCCAGGCCATAGCAGAGAGCTGGATCAGAGGTGGAGCATCTGGGACTTGAACCAGTACCCGTATGGGATGCTGGCATTACAGGCAGAGGCTTTTACCTACTATACCACAGCGCCAGTCCCTATCCTTAGTTTTTTTAAATACTTGGGACTCCTCACTCAAGACCATGCAAATCCAACACGTTCTTTAAATTAAAGCTCAAATACCATTTCTTCCTTCCTTTCTTAAATTCTTGGGTACAGTGAGCCCTTTTCTCTAATCTCCTATAACATTATCCATATAACTAATCTGACACATATTTACAGAGTCTTGTATTTTTGAGGTTTCTCATATATCAGGTTTGTTTCTCTGGCCTAAACAGACCCAAAACTGTTAGAGCCAACCTATTTAATTTGATACTTTTTATTAATGGGTTTCCAAATAAGAGGAGGGAGCAACCACCAGAATATACTAAAAAATGAAAAGGAAAACTAATACTAGTTGGTTTCACAATGGCACAATTTTATCTTTAACATGGGAGGCACACATTGGGAGTTAACAGACAACCATCTGTATGATAAGCAAAAGGAATCTTTTACAGTTTAACTTGATTAAACCAATGAAAATTTTTAATTTAATGACTGCTTGGAGGCAAGATTTTATATATATATGTCATCACCTAATTTGCCTAGACTTTAAATTTGAAAGAAAACAATGTTTTACATAAATCTTAAGTACAGTAGTATATGCTAACAAAGAGTATAAAAAACTATACTTACCAGGAACAATATACACTTGCAGTCTGGAGCTGCTGGGTAAGGTAAGTTGTGCAAAGAACAAATGCTGTATTATCCTGACCCTCAGATTCCAGATTACATATGATGTCTAGTACTTCTTTGCAGTCGACTTTTGCAATCTATTAAAAATAAGATGACTAAGTCAGAAAGAAAAGAGTGACTTTCCTATAAACTTTGTTATATATGATATTTCTTTATAGCATTTTCTATCTTTGATAACTGATGAGGCAAACATTAGAGACACATAATTTTCCTCTGAAGACTAATGACTACATCTTCTGGAATGAATAAACATTTCATATAAGAAAATATTAAAGAGAGAAGAGAACAGTCACTATATGAATATAGTTTTAATACAGCTTAAAGAGTTTTTGTATCATTTACAAAATATTGATGAACACTGCTACCACATAAATGAGTCAAAGCATGAGTAATAACCTTAGGCTACTTTCATTTTTAGTATGTCTATCTTTTGTTTCTGTTTTTTTTTTTTTTTTTTTCCTTTCTTTTTCTTTTTTCCCCTCTTGATTTTATTCAGGTCACTGAATCACAAATAACACAATTACTCTTTCTGCCAAGTGGGACTAAAGGCAGTTAAAAAGCTCTTTTAAATATAAATCCTATACTATCATATCATTTTTTTCATCAAAATTAAGAAAAAAAAGTCTTTTGTGTTCATGAGGTTTTTTTTAAGGGTATTACAATTTTATTCTTTTTTTTCTAATTTAATTTTTTTTAATTTAATGAGCATAAATTTCCAAAGTACAGCTTATGGATTACAATAGCTTCCTCCCCCCCATAACTTCCCTCCCACCCACAACGCTCCCCTCTCCCACTCCCTCTCCCCTTCCCTTCACATCAAGATTAATTTTCAATTATCTTTATATACAGATCAATTTAGCGTATATTAAGTAAAGATTTCCACATTTTGCTCCCACACAGAAACACAAAGTGTAAAATACTATTTGAGTACTAGTTATAGCATTAATTAAACACCTAAGAGTAATTGTGTATTAATTAGAGTTCAACCAATAGTTTTAAGTAGAATATAAAATGCAACTTTTGTATTGTTGTGGCCCCCCCCCCAACCTCCCTCCCTCCCGTGGCCCTCCCCTCTCCTACTCCCTCTCCCATCCCGCCCTTCATCACGTTTCATTTTCAATTACCTTCATATACTGAAGATCAACTTAGTATATACTAAGCAGGGATTTCAACAGGCTGCACTCACACAACCGAACCAGGTATAGGGTATTGTTCGACTAGTAGTGTTGTTTTTGAGTTTCACAGTTAAACACATTAAGGACAGAGATCCTACGTGGGGAGCATGTACCCAGTGGCTCCCGTTGTTGATTTAACAATTGGCACTCTTATTTATGATGTCAGCAATCACCCGAGACTCTTGCTACGAGCTGTCTAGGCTATGGAAGCCCCTTGAGTTCACCAACTCTGAATTTGTTTACATGAGTTTTTCAAACAGTAAAAAACTCCCTTTAGAAATACATCTTTCTCTGGGCTGGCACTGCGGCATAACAGGTAAAGCTGCTGCCTGTGGTGCGGGCATCCAACATGGGCATGGGTTTGAGTCCTGGCTGCTCTATTTCCCATCCAGCTCCCTGCTGATGGCCTGGGATGAGTAGCAGAGGATGGTCCAACTATTTGGGTCCCTGCTGCCCAAGTGAGAGACCTGGGTGGAGCTCCTGGCTTTAGTGCTGGCCACTGCAGCCATCTAGGGACTGTGCCACACTGGATGAGAGGTCGGTCTTTCTCTCCAACTCCTGGTTACTCTATTTCAGATCCAGCTTCCTTCTAATGCATCCTCATGGGCAGCAGATGATGGCTCAAATACTTGGGCCCCTGCCAGCCACATGGGAGACTTGCAGGGAATTACTAGTTCCTGACTTTTGCCTAGCCCAGTCCTTGCAGGCATTTACGGAGTAAACAGGTAGATGAGAAATCTGTCTCACACTCTGTCCTCCCACTGTGGCACCAGCATCCCATATGGGCAGCGGTTCTAGTCCCAACTGCTCCACTTCTGATCCAGCTCTCTGATATGGCTTGAGAAAGCAGCAGAGATGGCCCAAGTGCTTGGGCCTCTGCACCTGTGTGGGAGACCAGGAAGAAACTCCTGGTTCCTGGCTTTGGATTGGCTCAGCTCTGACCGCTGCCACCCATTTGGGGAGTGAACCAGCAGATGGAAGACCCTTCTCTCTCTTCTTCTCACTGTCTATAAACCTCTTTCAAATAAAAAAAAAAAAAATTAAAACAACAACAAAACAAGTAGGGATAAGCCACGGAAAGGGGAGAATAAAATGAGAAAAACATTCCAGGGAGGAAGAAAAATACTTGCAGGGACCTAAAGGGTAAGGGTGGGCATGGTATTGAGGGAAGAAAAATACAGTATTTCAATATAGCTAAGGATAATCCAGCCTTAAGGGTAGATGAACTTCTTTTTCTAGTATCTCAGTGCCTTCTGAGTCTACTATACTGTTTGCAGGTAACCACGTTCTTGCACTGCCCAGTGTTAACTTTCTCTACCACTGTCTGAAATTAAGTTTAGTCTTAACTTTCTTTTTTTGTTTTAAAGATTTATTTGAGAGGCAGAGCTACAGAGAAAGGTCTTCCATCTGCTGGTTCACTCTCCAAATGGCTGGAATGGCCGCAGCTGAGCTGATCTGAAGCCAGGAACCAGGAGCTTCTTCTGGGTTTCCCATGTGGGTGCAGCAGCCTAAGCACTTGGGCCATTTTCCACTGCCCTAGCCTTAACTTCCTCCAAATGTTATACATCCCCCAGCAAGACCAAAATATTGACATTCTTTTAGTTAGCATTTACTATTTTGTTATAATCTATTTTCCAAAAGATTTATTTGATAGGCAGAGACAAAAAGTGAAGGAGAGAGAGAGAGAGAGAGAGAATGAATCATTTAGTAGCTTACTCCTCAAATGTCCCCAACAGCCAGGTCTGAGCCAGCCCAAAGCCAGGACCCAAGTACTTGGAGTCGTCATCTGCTGCCTTCCCAGGCACATCAACAGGAAGCTGGGTTCAAAGTGGAGCAGCTGGGACTTAGACCAGCACTCCAATATGGGAATACTACATCACAAGCCAAGGCTTAAACTGCTGTGCCACAATGCCAGCCCATTACTATCTATTAACTTGAATATTTTATTTCCTTCCAAGGTTTGTGTTAAAGAAGCAGGAAAAGTTTATGGTGCAGTTTTTGTACAACCTTCAAATTTAAGAACTTATTTGCCTTGGATATATTTAACTGAGCTGATAAGGGAACACTTTCACTTTATACTAGTAAGACATCTGATTATTTTCACAAGTAAAGAAACTGAAGCCAGAGTTTCTTTAAAGTCTATTATTTGCCCTTCCTTGTGGACTCTTAATCCCTTGGAAACAGAAAACAGACTTTTAAAAATATTTATTTATTTATTTGAAAAGCAGAGTTACAAGGAGAGAGTGGGAAAGACAGAGACCTTTCATTCCCAAATGACCACAACATCCAGGACCGGACCAGGCCAAAGCCAGGAGCCAGAAATTTGATCTTGGTCTCCCACATGAATGGCAGGGTCTGAGCACTTGGACCATCTTCTGCTGCTTTCCTAGGCACATCATCAGGGAGGTAGATCACGTGAAGCAGCCAAGATTCGAACTGGCACTCATATGGGATCCCAGCATTGCATGCAGCATCTTAATTTTCTGTGCCACAATGCTGACCCCAAAGATTTATTGATTTGAAAGGCAGAATGACAAAAGGAACAGGAGAGACAGTGAGACCGGGGGTGGGGGGGGTGGGGGGGTGGGGGGGTGGCGAGTGAGCGAGCTTCCATTCGCTGGTTCATTTCCAAATGCTTGCAGCAACTGGGGCTGGGCTAGGCCAAAGCCAGGAACCCAGAAATTCATCTGGGTCTCCCACATGGGTAACAGGGACCCAAGTACTTGGGCCATTATGTGCTGCCTCCTAGGAGCCTTAGCAGGAAGCTGGATAGGAAGTAGAGTTAACTGAGACTCAAACCTGCTCTACAATGTAAGATGCAGGCACCCCAAACAGCAGTGGTGTGGTTTTTTTTTAATATTTTATTTATTTATTTGAGAGGTAGAGTTACAGTCAGAGAGAGAGACAGAGGCAAAAGTCTTCCTTCCGTTGGTTCACTCCCCAAATAGCCGCAAAGGCCAGAGCTACACCAATCTGAAGTCAGGAGCCAGGTGTTTTTTCCCAGTCTCCCGTGTGGATGAAGGGTTCTAAGGACTTGGACCATCTTCCACTGCCTTCCCAGGCCATAGCAGAGAGCTGGATTGGAAAAGGAACAGCTGGGACTAGAACCGGTGCCCATATGTGATGCTGGTGCCATAGGCGGAAGATTAACTCACTGTGCCACGGTGCTGGCCCCCCAAACAGTGGTTTAATCTGCTGTGCCACAATGCCTACTCCTTTTATACTTTTATCTCCCTTAAGTGTCTGCCTCAGAATCTTCACATCAGAAATAAGCACACATCTGACATTTGTTTAGTTGAAGAGGATTTCAGCATTATGCTCTATATATCTGTTCCTTCTTGAATATAAAAAAGATATGAAAAAGAAATAAAATTAAATAGCTAAGATCACACTAAAAATCAAATCTATGCTAAGAAACTTCTCACCTGAAGTAAATTAAAATAAAGGTAATTGATGAGCTTTTGACAGTTTCAAGGACTATCCAGGAATTTCCTTGTGCTGGACTGAAACCAAACAATTTTCTGTTTTCAAATATGATTTATATGCTGAGAATTTATACTGTATAGCTATTGAGACAAGTGTGGAATACATACACCAAATAATCAAGTATTAATTTACATCTGTCTCACACTAGATATAAATTCCACAAGGGCAAATTGTTTCTTTCATTATTGTATCTTCAGTGGTTACAACAGTGCCAGGCAAATAGGGAACATCAATAAATATTTGTTGGAGTGAGAGATAACAAGATAAACCACTTAGTGGCCACAAAATGAATGGCAAGAAAAATACACGGAGCAGGAGACTGAAGATTGTAGTAATAACACAGATTGTGGTACATAAAGGAGACTTCAAAGAAAACTGCTCCCCAAGAGATTATCAGAGTCTAGATGAACAAGGTAGGGTGTGGTTATCTGATGTAACTATAAAGGAGGATACCATTTAGCTGGCAGAGAATGGAAGGGAAAATTAAATAATATCAGAGCCTTAGGACAGAACTAAACTGCACACTATCTGGAAGACATCCTGAACAAGAGTTGTGCCGCTTTGCATGGCACAAAAAGGATCAGCCAAAAACTGGTGCAGACTGACATTTAGGCGGCTCAGCAAGCCCTAAAGTTTGGCATGGGGCTCTTCCCCTCCAAAAAAGACACACCTCTGGGAAAAAACAAACAAACAAACAAACAAACAAACCACATGAAAGAGGAGACAGGAGGTATGGTACTTTTTGCTGATTTCCGTAAAGGCACCTTATAGGCTAATGGTAATGGAAGAATGAAAGACACGGAATTTATCCATGGAGTTTTAGGTGGAAATTCAAGCATGTGTTATTGTTTTCATTTGAATATATACTGAAAAGAGATCCCTTGAGATCAGTGTTTAGTTTGATTAACCTCTATTCATTAGATTTCTTCTAATTATAAAAACATTCATGATATAAAAGTGAAAAACCTAAGTCGTTCTCTCACAGTTGTCCCTTCTCAAAATCTCTTCCATAACAAAAGTCTGATGAACTTAAGGATACTAAAGTATAAATCACACATAAACACAATCAATGGCATCTGAATTTACCAATGTTAAAAATGTTAGTAGGCCGGCGCCGCGGCTCACTAGGCTAATCCTCTGCCTTGCGGCGCTGGCACACTGGGTTCTAGTCCCGGTCGGGCGCTGGATTCTGTCCTGGTTGCCCCTCTTCCAGGCCAGCCCTCTGCTGTGGCCCGGGAGTGCAGAGGAGGGTGGCCCAAGTCCTTGGGTCCGCACCCCATGGGAGACCAGGATAAGTGCCTGGCTCCTGCCATTGGATCAGCGCGGTGCACCGGCCGCGGCGGCCATTGGAGGGTGAACCAATGGCAAAAGGAAGCCCTTTCTCTCTGTCTCTCTCTCTCACTGTCCACTCTGCCTGTCAAAAATAAATAAATAAGTAAATCTTTAAAAAAAAAAATGTTAGTATAAAGGCATAAGGTGCTAATGCCAGAAATTTGGGAAGGCAAAGATGAAAACATAACATCTCATCCTCTGAATTCCAAATGTAATGGCTACATACCTTCCTGCCAGCCCTGGGTATGAATGAGGAATAAAAACAAAGAGTTGCATAAGAATCATACCTGAAAATCTCCTGAGGCAAAGTACTTAGAAACCCCGGGTGAAACCTAACAAAAGTACACTCTGAACTTTTCTGAACACTCAGAAAAGTAAAAGAAATCACAAGGGGGGAAAAGTGTGACTTGGAAATGGCCCTAACTTGCTGAATCATTGATAATTTCATTAACTAAGAGGCTAGGTATTTTTTGTTTGTTTTTTAAAGATTTTATTTCTTTGAAAGGTAGAGTTACAGTCAGAGAAGGAGAGACAGAGAGAAATGTCTTCCATCTGCTGGTTCACTCCCCAAATGGCTGCAATGGCCAGAGCTGGGCCAATCCAAAGTCAGAAGCCAGAAGCTTCTTTCAGGTCTCCCACGTGGATGCAGGGGTCCAAGTACTTGGGCCATCTTCCACTGCTTTCCCAGGCCATAGCAGAGAGCTGGATTGGAAGAGGAACAGCTGGGACACGAATTGGCACCCAAATGTGATGCCAGCACCATAGGCGGAGGCTTAGCCTACTATGCCACAGTGTGAGCCCTGGGCAGGGTTTTTATGTCTTGAACAGAAGATAACAAAGCCTGGACCTGAGGACAGGAAGTTGGCACTGATGTTTTCCACAAAATGCTGGGACCCTCAAAGAGGTAAAAATTGAGAGACGGGGAAAACCACAAAAATGGGTAGACTCAGGAAGGCAACAGAAAACTCTTAGTGTGTGAATCTCAACCTGATTCTGATAGGACAAAGACAATTTTGAAAATTTATATCCTTAGGTTAACATAACACTAAAATTCTCAG
Source organism: Oryctolagus cuniculus (assembly GCF_051225735.1). NCBI lineage: Eukaryota > Metazoa > Chordata > Mammalia > Lagomorpha > Leporidae > Oryctolagus > Oryctolagus cuniculus. Next base: position 133,439,203 of record NC_142873.1, read on the forward strand.
ACATAAAGCACACTCTATTCTAATTTGTCCACAAAAACCGCGCTCAGGAGCTAGCACTGAGGCACACTGGGTTAAGCCACTACCTGCAACACCAGTATCCTATATGCATGCCAGTTCAAGTTCTGGCTGCTCAGTTTCTGATCCAGCTCTCTTTTAATGTGACAGGGAAAACGGCAGAGGATGGCCTTAGTGTCTGGACCCATGTCACCCATGTGAGGTCAGGATATAGTTCCAGGCTCCTGGCTACATCCTGGCCCAGCCCAAGCCGTTGCAGCCATTTGGAGAGTGAACCAGCAGACGGAAATTGTTTTTCTGTCTCTCCAATATAAAATAAGTATAAAAATAAATCTTTAAAATCTTCATATAAAATAAATCTTAAAAACAAAGCCTGAACTCAGGAGCAGGCAAAGTGGCGCAGTGGACTGAGCACTGCTTGGGGCACCTTCATCACACATCAAAGTGCTTGGTCCTCACAACTATGGACTTCCAATCCAACTTCTGTTAATGTACCTGTGAGGCAGCAGATGATGGCCAAAGTACTTGGCTTCCTGCTACCGAGGTGGGAAACCCAGATGGAGTTCCTGGTTCCTGCTTTTGGTCTGGCCTACTGCTGGCTCTTGCAAACATCTGGGGAGTAAATCAGTAGATAGAAGATCTTGTTCTGTCTCTCCCCCCTCCATCACTATGTCTTTCAAATAAAAATAAATCTTAAAAAGCAAAGCAAAATAAAACGTAGGGGTCAACACTGTAGTACAGTAAGCTAAGCTGTCACCTGTGATGCCAGCATCCCACATCAGAGTGCTGAAGTGAGTTGGGTTGAGTGTTCGGCACAGCAGTTAAGGTGCCTGCATCCCATTTCAGTGTCTGGGTTTGAGTCTTAGCTCTGTTTCCAATTCCAGTTTCCTGCTAATACATACCACAGGAGACAACGTGCGATGGCTAAAACATTTGGATTCTTGCCACCCACGTGGGAGCTCTGGCTGAGTTCCAGGCTCCTGGCTTTGGCTGGCGCTGAACCAGAATTTGGGGAGTAAGCCAGCAGATGGAAGATTTCTGTCTTTCAAATAAATAAGAACATTTAAATATCTTGAGGTTTATGGCCTACCCATATAGCTTATCCTGAAGACTACTCCATGTGAATTTGAGAATACATATCCAGCTGATGTGGAGTATCCTATAAATGTCTGTTGGTCTAGGTTGCTTTAAAGTGTTCAAACCTTCCATTTCTTTGTCTACCCATTATCGAAACTGCATACTTAATAAGTCTCCAACTATAATATTTATCGATGTTCCCCTTCAATTCTGTCAGTTTAGGTATTTTGGACTCTATATTTCTCAGACTGGATAACCTCAACTCACCTGCTCCATTCAAGTTTGTTGTTTGTTTCTTTTGCTAATACCCATCTGATGAAGAACTTTTCTCATGAATTAACTTTAGTAATTGTATTCTAAAATTTCTATGTGGTTTGTATTTATAATTTCTACCTCTTTACTGGTATGCTCTATCTATTGACATGTTGTTCTCATACTGCTTAAAATACTTCAGACATGTTTATTTTGGTTCTTCAAATATACAGATTGACCTTATTATCTATAGTCTGTATATGTGAATTAGCTGACTTACTAAGTCAATACACCATTTTTGTGATCATTCATGAACATACACTGAGTTGTGAAAAATTTGAGTCACCTGATGTGACATTACCAGCGGAAGTCAACAGGATGACATTCTACCTTCAATTTTAGCTGCCACACTGTAAATAATGGTCCTTTAGTGCATTCTATTTAATGCCATGTTTTTCTCATTTCTATGCTTTTTGTTAGTGATCCTGCCACTCAACATAGACCCCAAATGTACTGCTGAAGAGCTAATGTTTCTACATACATGACTATGATGCACTTTATATAGAAAACATGTGTTAGACAAGCTCCGTTCATGTATGAGTTATGGGGCTCACGAGTTATGAGTTGTCCATCAGTTCAATAAATAAAGCAGCAATATACATCTAATAAGGTAGTTTTAACCAGAAATACACATAGAGTTCATATACGGATTGGTTGAAGGACAAAAGCTCACAAGACTCTAATTGTGCATTTCCGTTGGAAGCAATGGTTCATTATTCACTAATTCAGGGTGCAGTGAAAGAATTGACTGCATTATAGTAACATATCTAAATTCTTTATCCAGGAGCAGGCATTTGGCACAGCATTTAAGACACTGGGATGTCTGCTTCCTATATCAGAGTGCCTGAGTTCAAATCCCAGCTCCGTTCCCCATTACAGTTTCCTAATATTCACCCTGGGAAGAAGGTGATGATGAAAGTAGTTGGGTGCCTGTCACTCATGTGGGAGAACTAGAATGAGTTCCTGGGTCTCAGCTTCTGCCTAACCGGGAAGTGAACAAGCAGATGAGAACACTGTCTGCCTGTCTATGTCTCTCTGCCTTTCAAGCAAGCTTTAAAAAAAAAAAAAAAAAGTTCTGTGTCTACTGAATCCTGTGTGAATGCTTCCTCAAAAAACGTTTCTACTGGCTGCTTTTTTCCTCTGAGTAAGAATTATCATATTTCTTTGTATGATAGTGGGATTTTTTATTTTCTTTGCAGCAGCCGGGACATTAACCAGCATCCATATAGGATGTCAGTGCCGCAGGTGGGGGCTTAGCCTACTACGCACAGCCCCATGATAACTGGAATCAAAGAAAAATTTATTTATTTGAGAGGCAGAACCATATAAAGACACAAACAGAGGAAGCATCTCCAAATGCCTGTAATGGTTGGAGTCAAAGACAGGAGCCATTAACTCACTTCTGGTCTCCCAAATGGCTGGCAGGAACTTAATTAGTTGTGTTATCACTGCTCCCATCAGGGTTCACATTAGCAGAAAGGTGGAATCAGGTGCAGAGCTGAAACTTGGACCCATGCACATCAATACAGAATGTGGATTTCCCAAACAGCATATTAACCACTAGACTGAACACTCACTCAAATGACAATATTTTAACTAATATTAAGAATACTCCAATAACTTTGTGGAAAAATGGAATTAAAAGACATTTATTTTAAAATCCATGCACAAGGCTCTTCAAAAAGTTCATGAAAATGTTATTATAAAAAAATCTATACATGGGTTTCAAAATTTTTTGCACCAAAATAATGTTATCTTTTGTCCATTTTCTCATGAACTTTTTGAAGCACCCTCATATATTAGGACAACTATAGAAATGAGATTTCACTCATTTCTCTATGGTTTGTTCTGTGATTTTTCTGGAACAAATTTTTTTTTTCCTTTTTTTTTAAGATTTACTTATTTGGGCTGGCACTGCAGCTCACTAGGCTAATCCTCTGCCTGAGGCACTGGTACTCCGGGTTCTAGTCCCAGTTGGGGTGCTGGATTCTGTCCCGGTTGCTCCTCTTCCAGTCCAGCTCTCTGTGGCTCGGGAAGGCAGTGGAGGATGGCCCTGCACCCGCATGGGAGACTGGGAGGAAGCACCTGGCTCCTGGCTTCGGAATGGCGCAGTGCGCCAGCCATGATGGCCATTTGGGGGGGTGAACCAATGGAAGACCTTTCTTTCTCTCTGTCTCTCTCTAACTCTGCCTGTTAAAAAAAAAAAAAAAAATTTTATTTGAAAGAGTTACACAGAGAGAAAGAGGGGCGGGGGGGAGGAGGGAGGGAGGGAGGGAGGGAGTGGGAGAGAAGTCTTCCATCTGATGGTTTACTCCCCAACTGGCCACAATGTCCGGAGCTACACTGATCCGAAGTCATCCCCGATATGGGATGCTGGCACTGCAAGCGGCAGCTTTACCTACTACGACACCGCGCTGGCCCTGGAACAATACTGTAACATCTGCATATTCGTCAGGTGTGATCACTGTAGTCTCTGCTCAGTTAGCTTAGTGACTGGCTATATATATACATAGACATTTCCTTAAATGCCTCGAACAGATAAGTCTCTTTCTGTTGAGATGCTCTGTGTGTGGTGGGGCATGCTTTCAATAATTAAGGCAGTTTACAACTCTGCCTTGCCCTTACTCCTCCACTAAACCAGAGGTGAGGGATGAGGGCCTTTTTAGGCAGAGACCTATACACGGAAACATCTTTTAAAGTCTCAAAAATAAGTCAGAGCTTTTTGAAGTCCCTTATGCGGAGACAGCATTGTGGCTCTGTGGGTTAAGTCTCAGTTTGCAAAAATGGCATTCCACATCAGAGTGCTGGTTTGAGTCCCGGCTCTCAGCTTTCCTATATAGTTTCCGGCTAATGTGCATAGGAAGGCAGCAGAAGATAGCCAAAGTACCTGGGCCTTTGCCACCCACGTGGGAGACCTGGATGGAGTTCCTGGCTCCTGCCTTTGGCCAGGCCCAGCTATGGCTGCTGCGGCCATCAGGGAAGTAAACTAGTGGTTGGATCTCTGTCTCTCCCTGCCTTTCAAATAAATGAATGAATCTTAAAAACAAAAACAAATCAACAACAACAAAAAATCAAAATTGCCTGTGGACAACTCAAATCCCAGCTTTTCCTTTTAATTTTTTTGGTCAACATCTTATTAATCTAACTGGTGATATGCCTCCTCAGACAACTGTTATGTTAAATAATTACCAGAGATTATTTCTGGCAAATATCCTGGGGAGACCGTTTCTGGCACAAGTGAACTCTAAGTCAAATAAACAGAAGTCCTGATGATGGAGCTTTGGGGCAAGAACAAATAATTACAATTTCCTAGGAATGAACTTTTGGGGAACTCCAAATCTATTCTGCCTCCTCAGATTGCTGCTAGGTTGCTGTTTTTCACAGGTACTGTAGTTGCAATGCTTATCATTTTCAAGAGTACTGTGGAGCTTTAGAAAAGAGGATGGGAAGTAAGACAAGCTAAAATACCACCAAGCTCCCTGTTCTTACTGAGATTTATCTTCTTCTTCTTTTTTTTTAATAAAATCTCCTCAGGTTGTTTTAAGCTTTTTGTCATTCTAAAGAGTTCCAAAATGTTATTCTCATTCACTCCCTGGTTTCCAGTAATAACTATATCAAACCTCTCCCTAAGTCTCTTGCCCCTGTGTCTTGTCCATCTTTGTAGCCCTAGTGCCCAGCAAGTACTCCAGTGGATGTATTTTGAAAGAATGTAATATTTCCAACTATTACACATGAATCTAAACTTCTCTTAAAAGAAAATGTCTATCTTCAATATAAAAGAAAGGAAGCAGGGAATACCAATAGTGTAAAAGGGAGCCAGCTGGCATAAGAGAAGCTGGGTAGAGGCAGCATATTTTTCTGCTTAACCTATCAATATAAGCTAGTCTTCTACCAGTGTCATTAATGATATATACTGCCAATAACTTTTTCTAACAGATTTTGAAAAACTGAAATTGGTGTTTTATTTTTTCAAAAATGAATCAAAAAAGATTTCAAGTTCTTCATGTAACAGTCCTGACTTCCATGCTTGTAGAATAGAAAGGTGGGAGTTACAGTTAGCAAACTTACATTTCAAGTATCCTGGTCCTACTTTTAGAAAAAACATCAGATTCACAGACATCACTTGGAAAAAAATGCTTCACATTAGTTTTTAAAATGTCGGCCTTTGGGGCCAGCACTATGACAGTGGGTAAAGCCACTGCCTGCAGTGCCGACATCCCATATGGGCTCTAGTTCGACTCCCAGATTCTCCACTTCCATTCCAGTTCTTTTTTTTTTTTTTTTTTTTTTTTTTTTTTTGACAGGCAGAGTGGACAGTGAGAGAGAGAGACAGAGAGAGAAAGGTCTTCCTTTTTGCCGTTGGTTCACCCTCCAATGGCCGCCGCTGCAGCCGGCGCACCGTGCTGATCCGATGGCAGGAGCCAGGATCCAGGTGCTTTTTCCTGGTCTCCCATGGGGTGCAGGGCCCAAGCACCTGGGCCATCCTCCACTGCACTCCCTGGCCATAGCAGAGAGCTGGCCTGGAAGAGGGGCAACCGGGACAGAATCCGGTGCCCCAACCGGGACTAGAACCCGGTGTGCCGGCGCCGCAAGGTGGAGGATTAGCCTATTGAGCCACGGCGCCGGCTTCATTCCAGTTCTTTGCTATGGCCAGGGAAAGCAGTGGAAGATGGCCCAACTTGTTGGGCCCCTACACCAATGTGAGAGACTGGGAGGAGGCTCCTGGCTCTTGGTTTTGGATAGGCACAGCTCCCCTCTCTCTTTCTCTCCCTCTCCCTCTCTTTGTCTGTGTAACTCTGACTTTCAAATAAATAAATCTTTAAAAAATAAAATGTCAGCCTTCTTGGGGCCAGCGTTGTGGTGTGGTGTGGTAAAGTTATCACCTGTGATGCCAGCATCTCACATGAGTGCCAGTTCTTGTCCCTGATGCTGCATTTCCAAATCATGGTTCCCTCATATAGGCCTGCGAAAAGCAGCAGAAGATGGCCCTCGTGTTTGGGTTCCTGCAACCCACACAGGGAACCCAGATGAAGCTCATGGCTCTAGCCCAGATCAACTCTGGCCGTTGCAGTCATCTGGAAAATGAACCATTTTTCTGTCTCTCTCCCTCTCTGTAACTCTGATTTTCAAATAAATAAATCTTTGAAATGTCAGACCACAGATAGGCAATATTCCTTACATGGATACTTACACTTTTCTTTTCTTTTCTTTTTTTTTTTTTTTTTTAGAAAAGATTTATTTATTTATTTGAAAGTCAGAGTTATGCAGAGAGAGAGAAGGAAAAAGAGGTCTTCCATTTGCTGGTTCACTCCCCAACTGGCTGCAATGGACAGAGCTGAGCTGATCTGAAGCCAGGAGCCAGGAGCCTCCTCCGGGTCTCCCATGCATTTGGGCTATCTTCTACTGCTTTCCCAGGCCAGAGCAGAGAGCTGTATAGGAAGTGGAGCAGCCAGGACTCGAACCGGCGCCCATAAGGGATGCCGCCACTACAGGCGGCAGCTTTACCCACTACGCCTCAGCGCTGGCCCCCGCATGTTCCTTAAAGAAATAAATGGTCATTAGTGCTTCTACATAAACTTTACTACTGTGTATCTGAGAGACGCCTAAAATGTCCTATGAATTCTTCAAAATTATGTCTCTGATTGACTCTCTATAATGACCCTACAGTGTAATTATATGTATACCAAAATACTCACACATAATCCATTAAACTGTGACTAAAAGTTAAATCCAGATGCTTATTAACTCCTGGAAAGACATCTCTTCAAAGCTGTTTTTTTAAAAAAACTCTGTTTTAGAAAATATAATATTTAAGCAGGCAAGTTGTCATACAGCCTTTCTACCATTTGTGTATTTCTTAAGCATGCATGTTACTGCCTATATGAGAACACAGTAAAAATATTAAATTGCAATTTTAATTAAATACTTTGTAGTTATTCCTTTTCAAAGATTTATCTTAATACTGATTCTTATTTAAACTACAGCTGGAATTTCTAAGCTCTTGTTTACTTTTTCTTCTACTCCCAAACTGAATTCCCCTTGGGTCCCATTTCAATGTATTTGCTCTGTTTATCGTTTATTCCTAGTGACTGTGTCAATTCCCAAAGGTGTTACACTAGTGAGTAAATTAGATCCTATTTGTCTTTCCTTTCTCCATCAAAAGAAAAAAACAAGCCTTTGCTATTGTCTCTCAAACACATCAGAAACTGAATACAGAGGTTCTTCAGGAATCAAGACTAAACTGAATCCCTATCTCATCAGACAAGAGCTCTGATAACAGATATTTTGGCTCTTTAAAATAAGTAAGTGCTTCATGTTTAAAACATTATTCTTCGTTTCATATGTGGAAATGCTTATTCTTTGCAAAAATATTCCCTTTAAGAAATATTCATTTGGAATACTAGGCCACTGTAAAATTTGTAAATTTCATAAAAAATTTTCATCTCACTCAATTCTGTATTAATCAAGTATTAAAACCTTGAACCCCAGGATTCCAAGGAACTCTTCTACCCTCCAGACCTACATTTCTGGAAGGACTCACTCTTTATACATTGGGTTCTGAATCTTGGCTTTCAGATGACCTAGTCAATTAATCTTAATTGTATGTGTCTAGCTATACTTCCCCAGTAGAGGTTTCCCATTACAGACACCCGCTACTGGGAGACCCACAGGTGCCAACATACAAAGTATCTTTATTCCCAGCTGTTGCTGAAGCTAATTTAACTCTCCTCCTGAACTCAGCTGAAGTAGACAGTAAATGTGTAACTATGCAACCTCTGAACACATGATGACTTTAAACTCCAATTAAAGAACATTTAGTGATTCCGTAGTACTTTCCCAAAGTAAACTAAAGATTTTCTTTAATTCTGCTGTCACATGCAAAAGAAACCGTCACTAGATCAGAGACGAATGAAATTATGATGGTGTCAGTCTCTTTTAAAATAAATGTGTTAAATGTTTTTACATTGATGTATTTAACAAATTAATCCCAATCATGATAAAAAATGCTTTAAATTATACCTGTATGTATGTATAACTATGAATGCAATGACTTACTTACTACCAATATATTCCAAGTAACAACACGGCTCATCACTGCCTATCAATTAGAAATAAGTGGTACAGTGGGAAAAGGACTAGCCAGGTGACCTGCACTCTAGTCTGGACTTGTTATAAACAACCAGGAAAGATTACTTATAAAATAAAGCTGATTCTCTTTCCACGTCCTCCCTATTCCTTCACTCCTTCTCTGTCATCTTAGTAACAGAGCAACAGTTCTTCTAGTCTTCCAGGCTACAAGCCTTGTAAGCCTCTGCAAGGTATCTCTGTACATCCTTCTCTGCATTTGTCCTGTCAGCTAGTCCTCTTTGCTCTCTTGCTCACTCCAATCTCTCATCCTAAACCTAATGTATACTACTGTTTCTAATGTTCCCAAAAAATTACTTTAGTCATGCCACTTCCTACCTTCAAAGCCTTCCTAATTCCTACTTTATCAAATGTAAGCTCTAAATGCTCTACAGCTTCTTAAGTTTTTTTTTTTTTCCCCCAATCTAACAGATCTTTCTTCTCATAAGACTTCAATACCATTCTGTCTTGGCAGGGAATCCCCTAGTGGGCCCCTGCAAAATACACATTAATTTCTTTACCTATCAGTCAGTTAACCCCAAATCATCTTTTCTATCCATCCAAACTCCACCATTATTTCAAAGTTCAACTCGGGCTAGCGCTGTGGTGCAGTGGGTTAAAGCCTCGGTCTGCAGGGCCAGCATCCCATATGGATGCTAATTTGAGTCCCGGCTGCTCCACCTCTGATCCAGCTCTCAGCTGTGGCCTGGGAAAGCATTAGAAAATGGCCAAAGTCCTTGGGCCCCTGAACCTGCATGAGAGACCAGGAGGAAGCTCCTGGCTTCGTATCGGCATAGCTCTGGCTGTTGCAGCCATCTGGGGAGTGAACCAGCAGATGGAAGACCTCTCTCTCTCTCTCTCTGCCTCTCTGTAACTCTGCCTTTCAAATAAATAAATAAATAAATCTTTAAAAAAAAAGTTCAACTCAACAATTAATTCTTATGTCAAGTCTTATATGTCATACAACGTGGATATTCTCTGTCCCTACACTTCTACTGAGCTTAGAGGCAGCATCATATACCTTAATACTTATTTTCCTATAACCATTTCTGGCAAAGAAGGTCATACATATTGTTCTGTATCTGCCAATGCCTAATACACTAGAAACAAAGCAGTTTTAAATAAAGGCTGAGAGATAAAAGGGAAAGTTTTTGTTGTTACAGGATGAGGCGGTACCAAATTCCAGGCGTAGCATTTTTGCTGTTCCTTCTTTTTCTGGTACATATCAGGTGCTGAGAACAGCCATTACTACTACATCTTACTCTGATTACATTTCCCAAACACACAATAATCCAGCTATTACTAGAGGTAAGCAGTATGTATCTCATTACCCTACTCAATAACTGCAAATAAATATATTAGTATACAGGTTTATAGTTAGCCCCTCAAATGCTTTAAAAAATACGAACAGATTCAAAGGAGGCTATCTCTATGTATAGAACTCTTCTTTTCTGTCCAAATTTAGATTTCATCTTTGATCAATCTTGACTACTCCTCCCTAGTTCTGTACCCTAGGCCTAAACAATTCTTGCATCAAGGCCTCTATTTATAAATGCCAGGAACTGTGTTTGATGCTTTAGTTATTTCCACTTTTGAACTACCCAGCTATCTTGTGAGATACCAACTATCACTTTGCCCACTTTATGGATAAAGAATGAAGCTACCTGCCTAAGGCCATATGGATACTAAATGCCAAGATTCAAGCCTACATATTCTGACTGCTGCTTGTACTTCTCTAGACATTTTGTGAAAAAGCACACTTTGCCTTTGTTCTCTGGCAGATCTAGTCTCGTAATAAGCCAGCCAGCATGTTTCCTGACTTAAGAGTCACAAATGTGACTGCTTAAGTTTCCTCTCTGAGCAAACAAAACAAGAGAAACCCCTCTTCGGAAGAATTCTATTCTAATTAAGAGCCAGAACTGGGGAAGAACCAGACACTCATAACAGAAGGTTTGGAAAACTTAAATAAGAAGACGTGTGTGGATGAGAACGATATGTGCAAAGCAAAGCAAACTCTGAGTCCACCATTTAGTGGGTCAGTTATATAATCTGAGTCTCAGTTAATTGCTATCCTATTCGTAGGATTTTTATAAGGATTAGATGCCAACACATTTAAAACACATAGCATAGTTCTTAGAATAGGCAAGTGCTCAATAAATGTTTTCTATAACTATTTTTAAGGTTGAAGTGGGAAGTCTGAAAAGACAGGCAGTGCTAATTATTTTATCCTTTGATTTCTCCATGGAAAGAACACCCAAAAAATTATTAGTGAGGCTGTGAGGCATAGCTTCAATCAATGGTTGGGGAAACTACCCACTCTTGCCCACCTTATAGGCAACAACTGGCTGTTACATGTCTGTATCCTATATCAGGGGCTCTTCTGTATGGCCATTTCCCAACACACAGACAACCAGCATTCTGCAATTCTATCCACACACACAATCTCTGCCTACACAAACCCTTCACTTCAAATGATGGCTAAATCTCAATGTGCAAAGGTTACATGGTTTCCCAATGGGATGTTGCTAACCCAAAATCCTGGAATAAAGAGTTTGTGAGAACTTGCAGACCAAAGTTGATACAAAGGAGAGGATACCAGGAGCCAGAATGGAATCACAAATTCCTAGAATCATTTTGGCTACAGAGAAGTATCTCAGATTTCAACAAAGAATCTGACTAAAGCTTCTCACAAAGGGTAGACATGACTTGGGCTAAGCAGGGTATTAGGCATCTAGAACAATCACCAACTCAAGCATCAATCTATGATTCAATCATATGCAGGAATCTGAATCATAGCACTATACTTAGTTTCACCATGTCCCACAATTTAGAGAAAAATATGAACTGCAATTTTAGGATTCAAAAAGATCTCCATAGGCAGGCATTTTGATTCAACAGGTAAGCCACCACCACATCACGTAAGAGTGCTAAGTCCTGGCTCCTACACTTACAATCCAGATTTCTGCTAACACATCATAGGAGGCAATAGATGATGGCTCAAGTGTCTTGGGCCCCTACGGCACATGTGAGAAACCTGAAGGGAGTTCAGGGGTTCTAGCTTCAGCCCAGCACAGCCCTGGCTGTTGTGGGCATTTGGAGAATGAACAAGCAGATGGAAGAGCTCTATCTCCACCACTGCCACCTGCCCTGCACCCTCAGCACTCTACATTATGGCTGCCACACTGCACCGATCCGAAGCCAGGACCCAGGCGCTTCCTCCCAGTCTCCCATGCGGGTGCAGGGCCCAAGGACTTGGGCCATCCTCCACTGCCTTCCTGGGCCACAGCAGAGAGCTGGACTGGAAGAGGGGCAACCAGGACAGAACCAGCACCCCAACCGGGACTAGAACCCAGAGTGCCAGCGCCGCAGGGGGAGGATTAGCCTAGTGAGCCGCGGCGCCGGCCTATTCATTTTTTTAAAAAAAGATTTACTTACTTGAAAGTCAGAGTTACACAGAGAGAGAGAGAGAGAGAGAAAGAAAGAGAGAGAGAGAGAGTGAGAGAGCGAGCTTCCTTCTGCTGGTTCACTCCCCAATTGGCTGTAACTGCCAGAGCTACACCGATCCGAAGCCAGGAGCCAAGAGCTTCTTCTGGGTCTCCCATGCGGTTGCAGGGGCCCAAGGACTTGGGCCATCATCTACTGTTTTCCAGGCCATAGCAGAGAGCTGGATTGGAAGTGGAGCAGCCAGGTCTCGAACTGGCACCCATATGGGATGCCAGCACTTCAGGCCAGGCATTAACCCATTGCACCACAGCCCCAGCCCCAGCACTCTACCTTTTAAAAAAAAGAACTCCTGAGACTGGCTTTGTGGTGTATCAGGTAAAGCTGCCAGCTGCAAAGCTGGTAACACATATGGACACTGGTTTGAGTACTGGCTGCTCCATTTCTGATCCAGCTCCCTGCTAATGGCCTGGAAAAAGCAGTGGAAGACAGCCCAAGATCCTGGCTCCTGGCTTCGGCCTGGCAACTCTAATCATTATACCTATCTGGGAATCAGTGGATGAAACACTTTCTCTCTGTGAGTCCCTTTCGCTCTGTAAACTCTTCCAAATTAAATAAATAAATAAGTAAATCCTTAGGGAAAATAAAGCCCTCCAAGTGAAATTTTAAAATTTGAAAAGCATGAATGGAATGTTTCAGCTTCATATTCTGGTCATAATTTATGTAATGAAGCTAGAAATCCTAGTAAGAAAATACCAAGGGCTGGGGCTTAACTTTTTATTCATTCAATAAATGAGTACTGAGTGCCTACATGGCTAAGAATTCTTCTAGAACGTAGAGATACAGCAATGAACAATGTGTTTCCATTCATACACAGTTTATAACTGGGTAGGAAGAAACAGAGAATAAGCACAAATAACACCCAAGGGAATTAGTAACATGTGCTATGAAGTCATTTTAGGAGGCTTAATATCTGTAATAATTACAGAAGATATTTACTGAAAAGAGGGTATAGTAGGAAGTAGGGCATTATTTTAGATGGGACAATGAGGAAGGTTTCATCTTGTGGAAGGACATTCTGGGCAGAGAAAACAGCAAGTATAAAACTCTAAGCAGGCCGGCGCCACGGCTCACTAGGCTAATCCTCCGCCTGCAGCGCCGGCAACACTGGGTTCTAGTCCCGGTCGGGGCGCCGGATTCTGTCCCGGTTGCCCCTCTTCCAGGCCAGCTCTCTGCTGTGGCCTGGGAGTACAGTGGAGGATGCCCAAGTACTTGGGCCCTGCACCCCATGGAAGACCAGGAAGATGCACCTGGCTCCTGCCAGCGGATCAGCGCGGTGCGCCGGCTGCAGCGCGCCGGCTGCGGCGGCCATTGGAAGGTGAACCAACGGCAAAGGAAGACCTTTCTCTCTGTCTCTCTCTCACTGTCCACTGTCAAAAAAACAAACAAACAAAAAACCTCTAAGCAAGAATCGTGCTTGGTTTGTTCTAAGAACAACAAAGAAAAGGTGGCTGGAGAGCAGTGAGTATTAAGTTATAGTAGCCCAGGATCACGGCACACAGAATAAAGACTTAAGGATTCATTCTGAGGAAGATGGAAGGCTGCCGGATGGTTTCAAATAAAGGAGTGGAATGGTCTGACTTAAGTTTTAGCGGGACTACTCTGGTTAGTTTTGAGGAGAAAAGAATATAGAGGCTATAAGTGAGAGCAAGTATGTCAGTTCACAGGCTTCTGTATCCATCTTACATCTAAAGTCTAACATGGCATTTGAGATATGAACACTTCTGCACACAAAAATGAGGGCAATATTCATTATTTTGTGTCTTTAATATTACTGGTAGTAAAACTCAGGTCTGGGCCGGCACTGTGGCTCAATAGGCTAATCCTCCACCTTGCGGAGCCGGCACACCGGGTTCTAGTCCCGGTCGGGGCGCCGGATTCTGTCCCGGTTGCCCCTCTTCCAGGCCAGCTCTCTGCTATGGCCAGGGAGTGCAGTGGAGGATGGCTCAAGTACTTGGGCCCTGCACCCGCATGGGAGACCAGGATAAGTACCTGGCTCCTGGCTTCGGATCAGCTTGATGCACTGGCTGCAGTGCGCCGGCCACAGCGGCCATTGGAGGGTGAACCAACGGCAAAAGGAAGACCTTTCTCTCTGTCTCTCTCTCTCTGTCCACTCTGCCTGTCAAAACAAACAAACAAACAAACAAAAAACCAACTCAGGTCTGAATCTCAGCTTACTCATCTTAACTTTGTAACCAGGAATGTATTACTGAATCTGAGCCTCTCTTTCCTCATTAATACAATGGAATTACCTCAGAGTTGCTGTAAAGATTAAACATGACAAAGCACATAAAGTAGTTAGCACAGAGCATAAAACACCGTAAGGACTAAGAAAAAAAGTGGTAGTCAGTTATTCATTACCCCTTCTACCTCCAACAGAGAACACAGTTGGAAGGCAACTGACTAAATAGACAACTCATAAAAACAAAATCCTAATACCAAGAGCAATAGTTGTGGCATGTTACATATGACATGTTATTAGCCACATAGGCAGAGATAATAATTAGGCAATAGCTATGAGCCTTGAGTTAGGAGGAGAGGTAGGGGCTGGAGAGAAAACATTTGGGATCGGACTATAGTAGGTATTGAAAAACCACGAGGCAAAATGAGATCATTGAAGGCAGAAAAAGAGGTAACCTAGAGGCCAATGTTGTGGCCACCACCTACAATGCCAGAATCCTGTATCACAGGATCAGTTCAGTCCTGGCTGCCCCTCTTCCAATCCAGCTCCCTGCTAATGTCAACTGGGAAGGCAGCAGAAGATGGCCCAAGTGTCTGAGTCCCTACCAATCACATGGGAAACCTGGCCTAGGCTCAGCTGCTTTGGCCATATGGGAAGTGAACCAACAGATGGAAGACCTTTCTCTCTCTCTAGGCCTCTGCCTCTCTGTAACTCTGCCTTTCAAATAAAAATACATCTTTAAAAAAGAAAAAGATGTGACCCAATGACAGGGTCATTGAATATTGCAATATTTATCAAAGAGCAAAATAGAAATGAAAAGGAGCTATCAGTGAAGAGTTAAGTAGACCCTAGAAACCAAGTGAAAAGCTTTGTCAAGGCAACAAACTAAAAAGTTAACATAAGATTTAATGATCTAGTAGACTGGCAGAGGCAAATGTCATATTATAATGTCTTAGGGGAAAAACAGTTCAATAGTAAATGTGGTGGTGGCATTTGGTAGTATTAAGACATCACTTGGGATGCCCACATCACAAATTTGATCGCCTGGGTTCACATTCCAATTTTCTCTCTTTTTAAAGATTTATTTATTTATTTGAAAGAGTTACACAGAGAAAGGAAGAAAGGCAGAGAGAGAGAGAGAGAGGTCTTCCATCAGCTGGTTCACTCCCCAGTTGGCTGCAATGGTTGGAGCTGCACCGATCCGAAGCCAGGAGCCAGGAGCTTTCCCAGGTCTCCCACATGGCTGCAGGGGTACGACTTTGGCCATTTTCTACTGCTTTCCCAGGCCATAGCAGAGTTGGATTGGAAGTGGAGCAGCTGGGACTTGAACCGGGAAGCCAGCACTGCAGGCGGCAGTTTTACCCACTACTACATCACAGCGCCAACCCTGTCCAATTCTCGCTTAATTCCAACTTCCTGCCGATAGGTATCGTGGAAGGCACCAGGTAATGGCTCAAGTACTTGGGTTCCCACCACCCACACAGGAGACTCAGACTGAGTTCCCAGCTCCTAGCTTCAGCCTGGTCCAGCCTGACTGTTGGAGGCACTTAAGCAGTGAACCAGCAGACAGGATATCTCAGTCTGTTTCTCTCTCTCTTTCAAATAAATAAATAAAAATTTTAAAGAATAGTAAATTTAGACAATCCATTCAAGAAACAATACTGAGAAGGTTCTAAGAGAAATAGGACAGTAACTGGAAGAAGCAGGCTGTATTACTGATGAAAGAAATAACAGCTGTGGGAGGTTATAGAAATTACATAAATATAAGTGCTGTGGGATGGTTACAACAGAGAGGGAGAAACTGATGACACAGTAGAGAAAAGAGGAGCAGATGGAGATTTACGGATAACCAGGACACTGGTAGTTGAACAAGTACAATCAAGCAGAGGAAATAAGAGTGTATGCAAAGGAGAGATAATGATAATTCATGTATCAGTTCTGAGTGGCAGGTGAGGGAATTAAAGGCTGATGATGAACTAAAACTAAAGCCTAGGCATTCCTAGTTTTTAAAAATAATTTACTGAAACTATTAGAGAAAATTAGTTCCAACTTTTCTAAGAGAAATGATTCACGTTTAAAGAAGGTTACTATCAGGCTGATAAAACAGCTTTTCAAAAACTCAATCACTTTGTTATTTTCCATGGTATCCGGTTTTGGCTACTTAAACATTGGTCAAACTATAGTCCTGGGGTCTAAAGTCCTATACTTGTCTGCATACAGAGTTAAATGCATAATAGAGTAAGTTAGACTAAAACTAAGTGCCACTCTCTTTAGCTTATCCTTTAACACTACTGTTAACAATTTCTGCACTTCTCAAACATAGTAAAATCATTGATCTAAGAAGAAAAAACAACTTTACGGAGCCAGCACTGGGGCACAGCAGTTTAATATGCTGTTTGTGATGCCAGCATCCCCTTTGGGTCCATTTGTTCGAGTTCTGGTTGCTCCCTGCTGATGCACCTGGGAAAGCAGAAGACTGTTCAAGTACTTGGGGCCCTGTCACCCATGTGGGAGACACAAATGGAGTTCTTCTGGCTTTGGCATGGCCAGCCCAGCCATTGTAGCCATTTGAGGAATAAATATGTGGATTGAGGAATTCTTACTTTCTCTGTCTCACTCTGTCACTCTGCCTTTGTTTTCTTTTTTTTTTTTTTTAAAGATTTATTTATTTATTTGAAAGGCAGAGTTACAGAGAGATCTTCCATCCGCTGGTTCATTCTCCAAACGGCCACCAACGGCCAGGGCTGTTCCAGGCTGAAGCCAAGAGCCAGGAGCTTCTTCTAGATCTACCAGAAGGAACTCAGACAGTTGGTTCATCTACTGATGCTTTCGCATTAGCAGGGAGCTGGCTCAGAAGTGTAGCAGCCAGGCCTCAAACTGGCACCTATATGGGATGTTGGCACTGGAGGCCACAGCCTAAGTCACTGTGCCACAGCACCTCCCCCTACTCTGCCTTTCAAATAAAATAAATCTTAAAAACAACTTTCACATTCAAAGACTTCACAACCTACCATTACTCAAACATGTAACATACATTTGTATATACTTTAATTACCTGCTTTTCAAATCCACTGATAAAACCTAACTTTATATTCAATCTATGTAATAGATATATAACTGAAATGGTACATTTTGGTACCCTAAAAAAAAGGGGTCTTAGTTTTCATTCAGATGGGAAAAAAATAGTCATAAAACATTATCAAAATCTATTAATTTTCACAGCAGGCATGAATGGTAACAGTTACTTACTTACCTCCTTAATAGCATCTTCATTAGGGAGCATGGAACATAAACATGTGATATAGGCTTGCTGAAAAGATGATACATTTGAAATTTCTTTAGATTCTGCACATAGTTTTGATAAAGCAGTAGCCTGGGGGATGCAGTTAGATTTCAATAAATGTTTTATTCGCATTTGCAGAAAGGAAGGTCCTTCTTGTGCAATCAATTTATTGACTAGAAAAAAGGAAAATTAAAATAGTTTGATAACATACCATATAATATGTCAGACTTTTTAAGATGAGTTTGATATCATTTCTTATTGATTTGTTTTAATAAAAATTCAGTAGATATAAATGAGTTTATTAACGCTCATACATGAGAGGAAAAGAAAGTAACTTTGCTAATGATTCCCATATCAATTAGTAGTTTTATTTTGAACATCAAACCTTTTAATAAAGCTGACAACATTTTATATCAGAATAAATTATTTGACCTTCTCCTCTCTCTCTTTCTGATGAGCACAGTAAGGAAAGGTGAAATGAACTATAAGCATAACTGAAGTACATGAAGCATATAACCTACGTAATGTAACTATCAATTGAACAGTTATTAGATATCAAATTTTAAGCTAAACTTTTTATATACCTCTCATTTATTCTTCACACCACCACCAAGGCAAGTATTATTATCCCCAGTGTAAGGTTAGGAAAACTGATATTTGGAGAAGTTAGGTAACTTGCCAAGGATTCCAAAGCCAGTGGTGCTCTTTCCTCTAAATCAGGCATTTCTCAAAGTGTGTTCCACCGACCAAAAGACCTGAGAGATAGTCCTAGAAAAAAAAAGGATTCCTTGGTCAAATCTCTGAACAGTCCTGCAATAAATAAAACTGTTCACTTTCATTTAACTCTATGTTTCCCAAATTGATTTGACCAGAGAAACCTTTTACAGATATTATTAGTACCCTCGAAAACATAAGTTCCTGGTTCAGCGCACACTTTGGAAAATGCTGCTTTGAGCAGTAGTGAGTATTAAGCACCTAGCAGCAAATGTACAGTGCTTTGGATTTCTGAGTAACAGGTACAATATGTATGTGGTAACATTATTAATATTACTTAAAAGAACATAGAAAGAATATTGCATGTCAAGCCAAGTGGTTGAGTTACCTAATTGCTTTAGCTGGTTGATCTAAAATATGGTTTCTCAGACTTGAAAGTGCCTTTTGAATCACCTGGGAAGCATATTAAAATGCAGATTCTGAGTCATTAGGTCTGGGATAGAAACCTTAGATTTTGCTTTCCTAAAAAGCTTCCCAGTAACACCCATGTTGCTAGGCCTGTAGGCCTATGAATATTTATAGATGTGGAACACCAATGATCTATGAATAAACCACTGGCCAAACTTTAACTATGTATCAGAATCAACTACAGAATTTTTAAAATAAATATTTATGTAGGTATACACAAAATATGTAAACACACACACACATATATATATAATCGCAAATTTCAAAAGGTACACAAAAATGTATGCAGCTGACAGCTATTTCATTCTAGCCTAACCTCAGTGCCCTACAGTTTCCCTCCCTGAGAAACTGCAACTGCTTCCAACTTTTTGTTTATCCTTCCAAAAATAATCTGAGTACAGAAAACATTTCTTTTCCCACTTAGTATATCAAACAAGTCATTCTGTCATCAGTACATTTAGAGTCAGCCCATTATTTTTAACAACTAAATAGTATTCCAGGAGGAGACACCAAGATAGCAGAATAGGGAGGGAGCTTACCGGTCCAGTCTAGGGGACCACAGTTAAAAAAAAAAGTGAAGAGAGTGTAACCTCAGGGAAGAATTAGGGAGAGAACAGCAGAGCAAACTCCATGCAAATTAGAGGGCCACTTTAGATCTATGTGGAGGGTATGGGCACACACGGTTAAAGATCCCAGGAGTCAAAAGCCTCAGCACCAGCTTTGGAGAGTGAGGTGAGACCAGACTGCAGCAGCCCAAGCCACCGGCGATAAAGCTGCAGGAAGAGCCTGGTGTGAGTCTGGCTTGGAGCCCTGTTGGGGACAACATACCTACCAACCTACAGGGAATAAAAGGGGGACACATTTCTCTCTTCCCCATCACCCAGCACTGGTGTCCTCTAACTGAGGGTGGGCAGGCGCCATTCTGGACATACGTTACAGCTATGCCAGCTTGCGTCTGTTTGGGAGAACTGATGGGGGCTGGAAGCTCACGACTGTGGGAGTCTTGTGTGCTAGGTCTGTGAAAACACTGTGGCTGTGTGGGAGAGCACTGGGTGTGGCTGGGTCTCTGGGTAGTCACTGTGGGCGGCTCCACACACTCCAGGCTCCCTGATTCCCTGGTGAGGGTCACTGCTTCAGATCTGTGCTCACACCAAGGGCTGCACAGATCCTTTATGTGATTCTTGTGGCAGCGTGGAAGAATACTGTATCCACTGGGGACAGCACCCAGGCATTGGTCTCCACGGAGGAGAGGAGGTAAGCATGAGACTATCTCAAAGCTGAACAAACCTCCCTTCTGGGGGAAAAAAAAAGAGAGAGAGATTTACCATGCCCAATTTGTGAGTCAACTTAGACACTCCCCTCACCCTGCAGCACTGAACAGAGCTCCCTGCCACATCCAGCACACGCCTCAGGGTATTCACTGAAAGAGCACACACTCCACTAAGTCACAGAGGCATAGTCCAAAGATAAAAGCCATCACAGGGGGGAAAAAAAAATAACAAGTATTTCCACAAATGCCTAAAAACAAATGCAGCAATTCAAGAAACAAGAATAAGGAAGACAACATGATGTCCTCAAAGAAACACAAAACTTCAATACTAAAATGTGAAAATGAAGAGATTGAAGAAATGCCAGAAATGGAATTAAAAAAATTGATCATAGGAGTACTTAGAAGTAATTAGAAGCAAATCCACGAACTAAAGAAATCCATACATAACATGAAAGAAAAATTTTCTCATGAAATTGAGATTTTAAAGAGAAATCAAAATGAAATATTGAAGAATTCAACAGAACAAATAAAGAATGTGGTAGAAAGCCTTAAGAGGAGACTCAGTGAGACAGAAGAAAGAATATCCAAGTTGGAAGACAAATCTCTGGAAATTTTACAGTCAGAACAAAAGAAAACTAAAAAACGGTGTTGGAGGTCTAAGGGATACTATCAAATGACCAAACATACAGGTCTTAGGAGTTCCTGAAGGCATGGAAAGAGAGAAAGGATTAGGAGGCCTTTTTAGTGAAATAATTACAGAAAACTTCCCTAATTTGGAGAAAGGGGCATCCAAGTAGGAAAAGCACACAGACATGACCAGAAAAGCTCTTCACCATGACACACTATAGTCAAACTCTCCACAGAAAACACAAAGAAAAGATCCTAAAATATGTATGAGAGAAATGCCAGATTACTTTCAGAGGATCTCCAATTAGACATAGCTGACTTCTCTTCAGAAACCCTACAGGCTAGCAGAGAATGGCAAGATATATTCCAAGAAAAAAAAACCGGCCAACACATAATACTGTACCCCGTAAAGCTCTCATTTATGAATGAAGGTGGAATAAAGACCTTCCATAACAAACAAAAATTGAAAGAATTTGTCACCACTCGTCCAGCCTTACAAAAGATGCTTAAGGATGTGCTACACACAGAAACACAAGTCATCACTATGAAAGAAGGTGAAGGCAGAAAATTTCCCAGTAAAAGTACAAAGGAAATCCTGAGTAAATAATAGGAATATTTATGGAAAAACAGCAAGGCCATTGATATTACTTATCAATAGTCACCTTGAATGTAAATGACCTCAACTCTCCAGTTAAAAAATACAGACTGGGGTTGGTGCTGTGGCGCAGGTTAATCCTCCACCTACAGCACTGGCACCCGATATGGGCAAAGGTTCTAGTCCTGGCTGCTCCTCTTCTGATCCAGCTCTCTACTATGGCCTGGAAAAGCAGTAGAAGATGGCCCAAGTACTTAGGCCCCTGCACCCATGTCAGAGACCTGGAAGAAGTTCCTGGCTCCTGGTCTTGGACCAGCCCAGCTCCTACTGGTGGCGACCTTTTGGGGAGTGAACCAGTAGAGGAAAGACCTCTCTGTCTCTCCATCTCACTGTCTGTAACTCTACCTCTCAAATAAATAAATAAATAAAATCTTAAAACAAATAGATTGAATGGATTAAAAAATAAGACCCATCTATTTTCTGCCCACAAGACACACATCTCACCAACAAAAATGCACGCAAAAAGAGTTGATGTTGATGTAGCCATCCTAATATCAGACAAAATAGACTTTAATACAAAAACTGTTAAAAGAAACAAAGAAGGGCACTATGCATGATTAAGAGATCAATTCAACAAGAACATGTGCCTATAATAAACATATACGTACCTAATTACAGGGCATCTGGCTATTTAAAAGAAATGTTCGTGGATCTAAAGGGAGACATAGGCTCCCATACCATAGTAATGGGGGACTTCAATACTTCACTTTCAGCAATGGACAGATCAACCAGGCAGAAAATCAGCAAGGAAACAGTTAATCGATACTATAGACCAAATGGAGCTAAGGGATATCTATAGAGCTTTTCATCCTACAGTTGCAGAATATATGTTCTTTTCACCAGTGCATGGAACTTTTTGTAGGATAGACCACAGGCCAGGTAATAAAGCAAGTATCAGCAAATTCAAAAAAATCAAAATCATACCATGCATCTTCTCTGACTACAATGGAACAAAATTGGAAATCAACAACTCAAGAACCTCTAGAACATATGCAAACACATGGAGACTGAATGACATGCTCCTAAATGAACAGTGGGTCATAGAAGAAATCAAAAAAGAAATCAAAAACTGTTGAGGAACAGTGGAACAGTTTTTTTCCCCATACTATCTGTTGAACTCTTTACTTAGTATAGAGTTAATCTTTTGTGTATAAAGTTAATTGAAAATAGATTTTTTTTTCCTCACTTGCAGAGATCTTTCTTTTAGGTTTGTTTTTTGTTTGTTTGTTTGTTTGTTTTGTTTGTTTTGTTTTGTTTTTTTGCCAGAGTGTCTTGGCTTTCCATGCCTAAAATACTCTCATGGGCTCTTCAGCCAGATCCGAATGCCTTAAGGGCTGATTCTGAGGCCAGAGTGCTGTTTAGGACATCTGCCATTCTATGAGTCTGCTGTGTATCCCACTTCCCATGATGGATCGTTCTCTCCCTTTTTGATTCTATCAGTTAGTATTAGCAGACACTAGTCTTGTTTGTGTGATCCCTTTGACTCTTAGACCTATCAGTGTGATCAATTGTGAACTGAAGTTGATCACTTGGACTAGTGAGATGGCATTGGTACAAGCAACCTTGATGGGATTGTATTGGAATCCCCTGGCACATTTCTAACTCTACCATTTGGGGCAAGTCCGATTGAGCATGTCCCAAATTATACATCTCCTCCCTCTCTTATTCCCACTCTTATATTTAACAGGGATCACTTTTCAGTTAAATTTAAACACCTAAGAATAAATGTGTTAATTACAGAATTCAACCAATAGTATTAGAACAAAAAAAAATACTAAAAGGGATAAAGTATTAAATTGTACATCAACAGTCAGGACAAGGGCTGATCAAGTCACTGTTTCTCATAGTGTCCATTTCACTTCAACAGGTTTCCCCTTTGGTGCTCAGTTAGTTGTCACTGATCAGGGAGAACATATGATATTTGTCCCTTTGGGACTGGCTTAATTCACTCAGCATAATGTTTTCCAGATTCCTTCATTTTGTTGCAAATGACCTATTTCATTGTTTTTGACTGTTGTATAGTATTCTATAGAGTACATGTCCCATAATTTCTTTTTTATTTTTATTTATTTATTTATTTTTTTGACAGGCAGAGTGGACAGTGAGAGAGAGAGACAGAGAGAAAGGTCTTCCTTTGCCGTTTGTGCACCCTCCAATGGCCGCCGCGGCCGGTGGGCTGCGGCCGGCGCACCGCGCTGATCTGATGGCAGGAGCCAGGAGCCAGGTGCTTTTCCTGGTCTCCCATGGGGTGCAGGGCCCAAGCACCTGGGTCATCCTCCACTGCACTCCCTGGCCACAGCAGAGAGCTGGCCTGGAAGAGGGGCAACCGGGACAGAATCCGGCGCCCCAACCGGGACTAGAACCCGGTGTGCTGGCGCCGCTAGGCGGAGGATTAGCCTAGTGAGCCGCGGCGCCGGCCCCATAATTTCTTTATCCAGTCTACTCTTGATGGGCATTTAGGTTGGTTCCAGGTCTTAGCTATTGTGAATTGAGCTGCAATAAACATTAAGGTGCAGACAGCTTGTTTGTTTGCCAATTTAATTTCCTTTGGGTAAATTCCAAGGAGTGGGATGGCTGGGTTATATGGTAGGGTTATATTCAGGTTTTTGAGGAATCTACAGACTGACTTCCATAGTGGCTTAACCAGTTTGCATTCCCACCAACAGTGGGTTAGTGTCCCTTTTTCCCCACATCCTCGCCAGCATCTATTGTTGGTACATTTCTGAATGTAAGCCATTCTAACCGGGGTGAGGTGAAACCTCATTGTGGTTTTGATTTGCATTTCCCTGATTGCTAGTGATCTTGAACATTTTTTCATGTGTCTGTTGGCCATTTGGATTTCCTCTTTTGAAAAATGTCTATTGAGGTCCTTGGCCCATCTCTTAAGTGGGTTGTTGGTTTTGATGTTGTGGAGTTTCTTGATTTCTTTGCAGATTCTGGTTATCAACCCTTTATCTGTTGCATAGCTTGCAAATATTTTTTCCCATTCTGTCGGTTGCCTCTTCACTAGCCTGTTTCTTTTGCAGTACAGAAACTTCTCAATTTGATGCAATCCCAAATGTTAATTTTGGCTTTGACTGCCTGTGCTTCCGGGGTCTTTTCCAAGAAGTCTTTGCTGGTACCTATATCTTGCAGGGTTTCTCCAATGTTCTCTAATAATTTGATGGTGTTGGGTTGTGGATTTAAGTCTTTAATCCATGTTGAGTGGATTTTTGTGTAAGGTGAAAGGTAGGGGTCTTGCTTCATGCTTCTGCACATGGAAATCCAATTTTCCCAGCACCATTTATTGAATAGACTGTCCTTACTCCAGGGATTGGTTTTGGATCCTTGATCAAATATAAGTTGGCTGTAGATGTTTGGATTGATTTCTGGTGTTTCTATTCTGTTCCATTGGTCTATCCATCTGTTTTTGTACCATGCTGTTTTGATAACAACTGCCCTGTAGTATGTCCTGAAATCTGGTATTGTGATGCCTCTGGCTTTGTTTTTGTTGTACAATAAATCTTAGTGAAAATGGATCTTAGTGAAAAATAAGAATAGGCATAGGAGTGGGAGGAGGAAGAAGGGTAGGAGTCATTGTGGGAGTATGGGCACAGTGGGAAGAATCACAATTACTGTGTTCCTGGTTGTACTTATGAAATGCATGACGTTTGTAAAACTTAAATAAAAGGTTTCTGGGGAAAAATTTAAATTGAATTTATGGAACAAAATAGTATTCCACTGTGTTGATACACTGAATTTAATTAACCAACCCTCCTACTGATGTGCTTACAAGTTGTTTACAAATCTTTGGCAATCATCAATAACACAATTTACAACACTGTACACAGGTCATTTCACATGTTAAAACATCTATAGAAGGCCGGCGCCGCGGCTCACTAGGCTAATCCTCCGCCTTGCGGTGCTGGCACCCTGGGTTCTAGTCCCGGTCGGGGTGCCGGATTCTGTCCCAGTTGCCCCTCTTCCAGGCCAGCTCTCTGCTGTGGCCAGGGAGTGCAGTGGAGGATGGCCCAAGTCCTTGGGCCCTGCACCCCATGGGAGACCAGGAGAAGCACCTGGCTCCTGCCATCGGATCAGGGTGGTGCGCCGGCTGCAGCGCGCTGGCCGCAGCGGCCATTAGAGGGTGAACCAACGGCAAAGGAAGACCTTTCTCTCTGTCTCTCTCTCTCTCTCTCACTGTCCACTCTGCCTGTCAAAAAACAACAAAACAAAACAAAACAAAACAAAACAAAAACATCCATAGAACAAATTTTGAGAAATGGTTAGAGGCTTCATTCATTTGCAATGCAGACCTATAAAGTCACATTGCTCTTTAGAAGTTGCACCACTAGCAACACGAGTGTCCATTTCCTACGGCACTTTAGAAAGTTCTGGGTCCCAGAGATCCAGCACTGGAGATTTACCAAGCGGAGTCTGCATCTTGGTAAATCTATTTTTTTTTTAATTGAAATTCCATGGATATTCTAAAATGTAGCCAAGGTCAAAAGGCATGCAGGGAATATTCATTTTCTTCACATAATCACTAAACTCCATAAATAAACTTACAGTCATACTCCCTACTCAAATAGCTTCTCCTTACTTAGTTCTATTTTCAGTACTAGTATTCTCTCAATTACATAAAAATAAAATTTGAGATTATCCTTCCTCACTACCTCCTTTAAGAAAATTAAGTTATTGTGTCCTAGCAATTTCTTTTCTTTTTTTTTTTATTTTTTTTTTATTTTTTGACAGGCAGAGTGGACAGTGAGAGAGAGAGAGACAGAGGGAAAGGTCTTCCTTTTGCCGTTGGTTCACCCTCCAGTGGCCGCCGCGGCCAGCGCGCTGCGGCCGGCGCACCGCGCTGATCCGATGGCAGGAGCCAGGAGCCAGGTGCTTTTCCTGGTCTCCCATGGGGTGCAGGGCCCAAGCACCCGGGCCATCCTCCACTGCACTCCCTGGCCACAGCAGAGGGCTGGCCTGGAAGAGGGGCAACCGGGACAGAATCCGGCACCCCGACCGGGACTAGAACCCGGTGTGCCGGCGCCGCTAGGCGGAGGATTAGCCTAGTGAGCCGCGGCGCCGGCCCCCTAGCAATTTCTTAACTCTCAATGATTTAATTTTTCCATATCACTTCTGCCACATCTCCCCCTGTACCCTACCCTACCTAATATAAGATTCTGCTCTAGGGGCCAGCACTGGGGTGCATCAGGTTACGGTGCTGCTTGTGACACCATGAGTGAGCACTTATCCACTTCTGGTCCAGCTCCCTGCTAATGTGTCTGGGAGAGCAGCAGAAGATGGTCCAGTTTATTACCTGGGCTCCTGCCACCCAAGTGGGAGACTCAGATGAAGCTCCTGGCTTCAGCCTGGCAGAGCCACAGCTGTTGCAGTCTTTCTGGGAGTAAACTAGTGGATGGAAGATTATCTCCCTACCTCTCTCTTCTGTAACTTATTCAAATTAGTCTTAAAAAAAAAAAAAAAAGATTCTGCTCTACTTATCTCCCTATAAAGTTGTAAGCATTACCACAGAAGATAACACACCTGAAAACAAGCATATTATCTATACAATACATCCCCTTCTAAGTCTCCACAGCATTTACTTCTTTTATCACATTTAGTTTTCTCTTTAGATACAGAGCTAAGGGATTATAATATATAAGGTTAAGAAACAGGTTTTGGAATGCCTGATCTCAGGTTGAATCCTGATTCTGACACACAGTCATGAAACCCGATACACTGCCTTACCTCTCCAAACTCGTTTTTTTCACCTAGGTTAGAAGGGCCTGGCATCATGGTACAGTGGCTTAAACCACTTGGCCTTTGATGCTGGCATCCCATATGAACACCAGTGAGAGTTCCGATTCATCTACTTCTGATCCAGCTCCCTGTTAATGCACCTGGGAAAGCAGTGGAACATACTTCAAGTACCTGGACCCCTGTCACCCATGTAGGCGACCTGGATGAAGTTCTGGGTTCCTAGCTTTTAGCTAGCCCAGCCCTGGCTGTTGCAGCCATTTGGAGAGTCTCTGTATGTGTCTCTACCTCTCTCTTTTCTCATTAAAAAAAAAAAAAAAAAAAAAAATTAAGAGTAATACCCACTTCACAGAGATCAAAGAATCACAAATAAAATACCTGTGATACAGATACTTAACCCAAGGCCAGACACATAGTAAATGTTGAATAGTAATCACTATTACTTGTATCTCATTTATTATATTATCTGCTATTTGGGACCAAATTTAATTTTTGTATTCCCTACAATAAGCACAATGTCTCATAAACCACAGATATTTAACAAATCCATGTGCTTAGCAACTAAGTTTCATCGATTCCCAACAAAAAATTTTTAGCATCTTGAGAGCCAGTGCTGTGGTACAGCAGGTTATGCTCTGCATCCCATATCAGAGCATCATTTCAAATCCCAGCTGCTCAGCTCTCTGCTACTGCACTGGGAGAGCAACACAGGATGGCTCAAAGTGCTTGGGCCCCTGCGACCCAAGTGGGAGACCCAGATGGACATTGGGGCTCCTGGCTTTATCCTAGACCAGTCCTATCCACTGCAGTCATTTGGGTAGTAAATCAGCAAATACAAAATATGTATCTCCTTCTCTGTCATTGTCTCTCCCACTCCACCATTCAAATAATCTTAAAAAAAAAAATTTAGCAACTCATTTGGCCTCAAATTTTGCCTCCACAATTTTATCTACATAGTCTTGGGTATGAGTAACATCTTACCTGTTTTATGAATTAAAAAAGGGAGATGAAAGCACTAAAATAGTGTCCAATGGTAGGCTCTACAAATCTAAAAATTAGAGCTATTATTTCTAGGAGGTAAAACTATTTTTATCAATACAAGGGTATTTTCAAAATCTCAGACTGGGGCCAGCGTTTTGGCTCAGTGGATGAAGCCACCACCTGCAACGCTGTATTTTATATGCCTTTGGAATCCTGGCTGCACTTCTATTTTTTTTTAAGATTTATTTGTTTTATTTGAAAGGGAGAATTAGAGAGAGAGAGAGAGAGAGAGAGAGAGAGAGAGAGAGAGACTGACTGACTATAGCTGGTTCACTCCCCAGGTAGCTGCAGTGGCCAGAGCTGTGTAGATCTGAAGCCAGGAGACAGGAGCTTCTTCCAGGTTTCCCATGCGGGTGCAGGGGTCCAAGGACTTGGTCCATCTTCTACTCTTTTACTGCTTTCCCTGGATATAGCAGAGAGCTGGATTGGAAGTGCAGCAGCCAGGACTTGAACCAGCAACCCATACAGGATGCCAGCACTGCAGGTGCAAGCTTTACCTGCAATGCCACATTGCTGGGCCCTGCACTACTTCTAATCCAGCTCCCTGTTAAAGTGTCTTGGAAAGCAGCAATTTCCAAGTGCTTAGGCCTCCACCACCCACATGGGAGACTCAGAAGGAATTCCAGTTTCCTGGCTTTGGCCTGGCTCAAGCCTTGCTGTTAGCTTGAGCCAGGAAAGTGAACAAGTGAATGGAAGAACTCTCTATGTCCCTCCCACTCTCTCTGTTAACTCCACCTTTCAAATAAATAAATAAATAAATCCTAAAAGAAAAAAGCTCACAGAAAATGGAATTAAAAGATAATTATGACAATGTCTAACTAGCGCTGAATCAATTTTTAACACTCAGTTCAATCTTACATTTTAGAAAATAATTTTAAGGGGTTCGAGCTGTGGCATTAATGGGTAAAGCGGCTGCTTGTAGTGCCAGCATCTCATATGGGTGCCGGTTCAAGTTTCAGATGTTCCACTTCTGATCCAGCTCTTTGCTATGACCTGGGAAATCAGAAGATGGCTAAGTGCTTGGGCCCCTGCACCTGTGTGGGAGATCAGGAAGATCTTGGCTCCTGGCTTCAGACTGGTCCAGCTCTGGCTGTTGTGCCATTTGGAGAGTGAACCAGAGGATGAAAGACCTCTCTCTGCCTTTGTCTCTATAAAAACAATTTCAAGGGACAGTTGTTTAGTCTAGTGGTTAAGATGCCACTTAGAATGCACATGTCCCATATGATTTCTGGTTCAAATTGCAGTTCCTCCACTTCCAATCCAGCTTTCTTCTAATGTGCACCTTCAGAGGCAGTGAGTGATGGGCTCAAATAGTTGGGTCCCTACCACCCATGTGGGAGACCTGGATTGAGTTTCACGCTTTTGGCTTTGGCCTGGCCAGTCATGGCCACTACAAGCATTTGGGAAGTAAATTCATGGATAGATCTCTGTATCTCTTTCAAATAAAATAAAACTTATTTTTTAGGGGCTGGCTTTACGTCCATCAGGTTAAGCTGCTGCCTGTGACGCTGGCACCCTCTATGGACGCCAGTTTTGAGTCCCAGCTGCTCTATGCCAGATTCAGCTCTCTGCTAATGTACCTGAGAAAGCAGAAGATGGCCCAAGTGCATGGGCCCCTGCACTCATATTTGAGACCTGGATGGAGTTCCAGGTTCCTGGCTTTGGCCTGTCTCACCCTTGGCTGTTGTGGCCATTTGTGCAGTGAACCAGCAGATGGAAGATCACTCTCTCCATTTCTCTCTCTGTAACTTGACCTTTCAAATAAATCTTTCTTTAAAAGTTTAAAATTTGGGTGGCTCTCTGTCACTGCAGGAAAAGCCACCAGCAGCACTAGCATTCCACATGGGTACCTGTTTGAGTGCCAGCTGCTCCATTTCCAATCCAGCTTCCTCCTAATGTGCTTGGGAAGGCAGTGGAGGATGGCCCAACTTCTAGGGCCTCTGCACCCATGTGGGAGACCTGGAAGAAGCTCCTGGGTCCTAGCTTTAGCCTGGCCCAGCCCCAGATGTTGCGGTCAAACTTTGCAGCCATTTAGGGAATGGACCAGAGGATGAAAGATTTCTCTCTGTCTCTCCCTGTAACTCTGCCTTTTAAATAAAGAAACCTTTCTTAAAAAAGCTTTTTAAAAAAATTTAAGTAGTATATTTATTTAAAGATTTATTTTTCACTTAAAAGGCAGAATTAAGAGAAAGACAAAAAGAGAGATCTTGCAGCCACTGGTTCTCTCTCCAAATGGCCAGCATGGCTGGAGCTGGGCCAGACTTAAGCCCCCATGGGTGCTCTCACGTGGGTGCAGTGTTCCAAATTCTTGGGCCATTCTCTGCTACTTTCCCATGTGCATAAGTAAGGAGCTGGATCAGAAGTGAAGCAGCTGGGACTCAAACTGATGCCCATAGAATACCTGGCAGCATAGACAGTGGCTTAACCCAGTACACCATAGCATCAGCCCCTTTTAAAATACTTCTATGATATCAATGTTAAGTTTACTTTTTAAAAGAAAATCTACCCATATCTATAATATTTAATATAATTAAACATACACTGAGAGGTAGGCATGTAACCTAGCAGTTAAGATGTGGATTAAGATGCCCACGTCCCATATCAGAGTATCTGAATTCCATCCATACCTGGCTCCAGTTCCTGACTCCAGCTTTCAGCAAATACAGACCCCGGGAGGTGGCTCAAGCTGACTGGGTCCCTGCTACTCACACAGGAGACCTGTACTGAGCTCCTGACTCTCAGCTTTACCTAGGCTTAGTGCAGCCCTGACCATTAAGGGTGTTTGGAGGGTTAAAGCAGACCGTCCTTCCTGCTATCCGCCTCTCAAATAAACAAATAATTTAAACATACAAACACTCATTGAAAAATCTCCCTCATTTGTGAGTCTTTCTGTATTTTATTTTTTCAAATACTTCAATATAATTAAAAAAATCCTATGCCTTTCCTCCCACCTAGATTCAACAATTGAACTGTTTTGAAATGTTTGTTTACCTAGGTTTTCTTCTAAAGCATTTATAACTAAGGTGCAAACACCATGACATCTCATATATACATCATAAGGTAAAACAGTAACACTTAAGGTGCAATTAAATGTTTACAGGCTTTTTTAATTAAAAAAAAACACTAAATTGAAAAGCATTCAGTTTTTGGAGGTTGAAAACTGTACTTTCACACTTCTGATTATGACTTTATTGAACAAAAAGCAATGAGATGATAATTACCTCTTTTTTTTTTCTTAATTTACTTATTTATTTGGAAGGCAGAGTAAAAGAGAGGCACAGAGAGAGAGAGACAAAGAGAGAGAGGTCTTCCATCCGCTGACTTACTCTCCAGTTGGACCCAAGAGCAGGAGCTGCACTGATCCAAAGCCAGGAACCAAGAGCTTCTTCTGGGTCTCCCAAGCAGGTGCAGGGGCCCAAGGACTTGGGCCATCTTCTACTGCTATCCCAGGCCACAGCAGAGAGCCATATCAGAAGTGGAGCAGCCGGGACTTGAACTGGCTCCCATATGGCGTGCTGGCACTGCAGGCAGTGGCTTTACCTGCTGAGCCACAGAGTCAGCTCTGATAATTACCTCTTTGTGATGTCAAGTATGCTAATATCTATACAGTGGCAGTATATACAAAAGAAATTTTGGGGGCCGGCACTGTAGCGCAGTGGGTTAACACTCTGGCCTGAAGTGCCAGCATCCCATATGGGCGCCAGTTCTAGACCTGGCTGCTCCACTTCCTGTCCAGCTCTCTGCTATGGCCAGGGAAGGCAGCAGAAGATGGCCCAGGTCCTTAGGCCCCTGCGCCTGCGTGCGAGACCCAGAAGAAGCTCTTGGCCCCTGGCTTCGGATCACGCAACTCCAGCCATTGCGGCCAACTGGGTAGTGAACCATTGGATGGAAGTCCTCTCTCTCTCTCTTTCCCCTTCTCTCTCTGTGTAACTCTGACTTTCAAATAAATAAATAATCTTTAAAAAAAAAAAAAAAAAAAAACAGCTCTGCTCTCCAATCTTTTGGTATGAAATTAGGCTAAGGCCACAGGTTGCCGCCCACCACTTATTCTGTAACCCTTATTCCCTAGATATGGCAGTACTTAAAAGTCTTAAAGACAGTGGGTGCTTAACTGATATTTACTGAGAGAATACCATTGTATTTTGGTTAAATCATGATTCTCTCCATTTTTTATTTTTTTAATGTGAAAAAAATGAATTACTAATAACTCCAGAGGTGAGGAGACATTTGATTAGTGCACCAGAAGAAATACTGAGGATGCTTAACTCAATTTCATGTTTTTTCACTCCCAGACTTGGACCTGCCTATATACAACATGCATTCTTCTCTGCCCCAATCAAGACTTATTTGTACCACGTAATTCTGGGATGCTGTTGAAACTACTTGGCTTTGTCCTCTACTACTTCTATCAACATGGTTCGTATTATAACTTTCATTTGCCTGAATTTACAAAGGGATGTCATTTATTGAGGACCTCAACACAAATCTCATTTCAATTTAACAGCCTTTTCCCTCGCTCTTTGTCAGTGCAATAAGCAGAATTACTAGAGAAGAAAATCTAATTGCCCCTATGCTAATCTTCTCGCTGTATAAAAAGGTGCAAAAGGCACATATATACCAGCAGGTGGTTAAAACTTGATGCATATTTTAAGACACTAGCATTCAAACTGTTTGTTGATGCCTCAAAATATATAAAGACATCCAAATTAAAGATATCTCAGTATAATAATTGTTCTGAAATCTGTTTTTATTTCAGAAATAAAATTTAACAGAATGTGATTCTTTGAACTTTCCATTCACTAGAAGTAAATGAAGTTAAAATTGTTGGCTGTATCAAATGAGGTACGATTAGTGTCTAAATTGCAAATACTAACTCAAATCCAAATTTTTCTGGTCTCAAATTGACAACTTTGGGGAAAAAACTTCCTTCTTAAGATGGTTAAGATGCTTAGCTTAACTTCTTAGCAGTTATTAGAATGCTCTTATCAGATCATTGTCCCTCCAGCCCTCCTGGACTTTTGGGGCTAATGTAATCCCATACAACTCTTGCTTTATAAAAAAACAAAAGGAGGGAATGTTAGTAAAATGGTGGTCTTGGGGCCAGTGCTGTGGCCCAGCGGGTTAAAGCCTTGGCCTGAAGCGCCAGCATGCCATATGGGTGCTGGTTCTAGTCCTGGCTGCTCCTTTCCGATCCTGTATTTTGCTATGGCCTGGGAAAGCAGTAAAAGACGGCCCAAGACCTTGGGCCCCTGCACCTACGTGCGAGACTTGGAAGAAGCTCCTGGCCCCTGGCTTCAAATTGGTGCAGCTCCGGCTACTGTGGTCAATAAGGGAGTGAACCAGCAGATGGAAGACCTCTCTCTCTCTCTGCCTCTCCTTTCTGTGTAACTCTTTCAAATAAATAAATAAATCTTTAAAAAAGAAAAAGAAAAAAATGGTGGTCTTATTTGTGGCGCTAAAATCTGTGACCCAGACACCATATTAGGCCTTGACTTCTGTCACCACACTGCACAGTAGGCTTTGATCCTGAACCTCATGGTCCAACCACTGGTGTCAGTTCCATCTCCACCCTAATGGGAGTCGCCACTCCTACTTCCCTACCCAGCCCCTGACAAAGGGATATTATGACCATTTCCCGGACATGTGTTCTCTTTATCCTTCTTCACCCCTTCCCTCCAGTCTGTTGGGTTTCCCCACCAATAAACACACACACACACAGATGCCCTTGTCCCTTATAGGAGAACCTAGGTTAGATTCCTAGCTCTGGCTCCTGACTCCAGCTTCCTACCAGAAAGGTTAGATTCTGGGAGGCTGCAATGGATAACTGAGCTCCTGCCACTCACTAGGGAGACTTGAATTGTGTTCCTGGCTCCAGCTTTGTTTTCAGCCGAGCCCCATCCATTGCAAATATCTGGGGAGTGTACTCAGGGATAGGAGATCTTTCTTTTGTCTCTCCCTCTGTGTTTCAAATAATCATTTTTAAAAAGTTCTACAGGGTTGGTGTTACACAGCGGCTAAAGCTGCCACCTGCAATGCTAGCACACCAGTTCATATCCTAGTTGTTCCACTTTTGATCTAGTTCCCTTCCAGTGGTCTCGGAAGGCAGTGGAAGGTGGCCCAAGTATCTGGGCCCTAACACACATGTGGGAGACAAAGATGAAGCTCCTGACTCCTAGCTCTTAGCTTCATCCAGGCCCCGCCCTGGCCTCTGTGGCTATTTGGGAAGTGAACCAGCAGATAGAAGATATCTCTCCCGCTCTCTCTGTAACTCTTTCAAATAAATAAATCAATCTTTAAAAGAAAAAAAGT
Source organism: Oryctolagus cuniculus (assembly GCF_051225735.1). Classification (NCBI taxonomy): domain Eukaryota; kingdom Metazoa; phylum Chordata; class Mammalia; order Lagomorpha; family Leporidae; genus Oryctolagus; species Oryctolagus cuniculus. The sequence goes on from NC_142873.1 coordinate 133,473,515, forward strand.
TAATTAAAAAACTTCATTCTTTGTATTTTTATAAAATATATAATACCAATGATTTCATAAGTAAAAAATAAAAAAGCAATTATTTTCCTGGCCCTAAACTGGTACAACTAGTGGTCAAATCATAAGCAAGACAGTGCCATATACCAAGGACTAAAGTAGATTACAGATTTCAACTTCAGGAGTTTTATATGAATGTTGTTACAAAATGCAACGTTTTATAATAAGTACAAAGGGAAAATTAAAACAATACCTAAAAACACAAGAATCTCTACT